>NC_048226.1:85081527-85219699 GCF_002007445.2 Ailuropoda melanoleuca | reverse complement strand
CGTTACCTTGGAATTAACTTAACCAGAGACGTAAAGGACCTATATCCTAGAAACTATAGATCACTTTTGAAAGATATTGAGGAAGACATAAAAAGATGGAAAAATATTCCATGCTCATGGATTGGAAGAATTAACATAGTTAAAATGTCCATACTACCCAGAGCAATCTACACTTTCAATGCTATCCCGATCAAAATACCGAGGACATTTTTCAAAGAACTGGAACAAATAGTCCTTAAATTTGTATGGAACCAGAAAAGGCCCCGAATCTCCAAGGAACTGTTGAAAAGGAAAAACAAAGCTGGGGGCATCACAATGCCGGATTTCGAGCTGTACTACAAAGCTGTGATCACAAAGACAGCATGGTACTGGCACAAAAACAGACACATCGACCAATGGAACAGAATAGAGAACCCAGAAATGGACCCTCGGCTCTTTGGGCAACTAATCTTTGATAAAGCAGGAAAAAACATCCGGTAAAAAGGACAGTCTCTTCAATAAATGGTGCTGGGAAAATTGGACAGCTATATGCAAAAGAATGAAACTTGACCACTCTCTCACACCATACACAAAGATAAACTCCAAATGGATGAAAGACCTTGATGCAAGACAGGAATCCATCAAAATTCTAGAGGAGAATATAGGCTGCAACCTCTCTGATTATCGGCCACAGCAACTTTTTTCATGACACATCTCCAAAGGCAAGAGAAACAAAAGAAAAAATGAACTTGTGGGACTTCATCAAGATAAAATTTACATTTTTTAAGGGAAGTTCAGATTGTCTCATCCAAGTAAGTTATCTTCAAATATCAGATATTTTCATCCTCATGTGACTAGTGAAATCTAAATTCTAACATCTAAGTTCGCCATTGTATGTAATGAGCCCACCTCCACCCTTCATCCTGCCTAACCCCTCCCACCTTGAGATCACTCTAATGATGACAGCAGGAGCTGGTCACATTTTTTGCTGAGGTTCGCATTATTCCCCAGAGCGAGAGGGCAGGACTGGGAGACAGCACCCAGCCTAACTGCTGTGCCCCTCGTCCTTCGTCTGAGACCCTCGGGCACCAAGCTCTTTTACCCGCTTGAGTGTGGGGATGTGGTAGCATGTTTTCTCCTCCACCTGAACCATTTGCTTTTCCTTTCAGCTTTAGTCTAACCAATTCCNCAGTCTAACCATTTCCCGTTTCTCAGGCTGAACCAGACTGGGCACGGCTGTGCTGGGTTCTCATTCTGCCTTCCTCTCCAGTCAGATTTCCCAGGCCCTGCTCTGTGGCTTCTATTTCTGCCTCCTTCGCTCCACAGGCTTGCAGCTGTGGTCCATCCCATGTCTGAGGACCAAGCATAGTTTTCCTTCATCTCATGGCCAGCCCAAAACTGTAGTGACACTACATCAGGCTGACCAAAACAGTCTGTTGGTGAATTAAATGATCAAGTTATAAATAGAATAAGAGACAAGTGGAGAATTTCAGCCATCTATTGCTCAGTAATATCTATACTTATTGAATGCTTTTTCAATTGGGGTAGTGGCTTAAAACAACCATTTTATTATCTTTCACAATTTTGTGGGCTGACAGGATTTAGCTGAAAACTACTTCTGCTGCATGTGCTATCAGCTGGGGCAGCAGTCATCTGGAAGCTTGACTGAGTTACCCCATCCAAGATGGCGCACGCGTATGGCAGGCAGTTGGTACTATTGTCGGCTGGGACCTCGGCTGGGATTGTCAACTGGAGCACGTTGGCTCTCCATGTGCTTTCTGCATATGATCTGGACTCCCTGCAGCATGGCAGCTGGATCCCAGGAGCAAGCATTCCAAGTGTACAAAAGCAGAAGTTGCAGACCTCTAAAACCCAGCCTCTGCGGTCACACAACGTCATGTCTGCTGCACCGTGGTAGTCAAAACTAGTCACAGGGCCAGGCTGCAGAAGGGAAATAGGTTCCACCTCTTGATGGGTTGGTCTTTATCACATCTTTAATCTACCACATTGATGCAGAGAAACGGATAAAGGATAGGTGAATTAAAACATTCCAACTAAAATTTTCAGGAAATAATGGTGGTTTTTATGTACTTCTTGTGGTTTTACTGAATTTTCTGATTGTTCTAGCAATAAATGAATTGCTGTTTTTTAGTGTGGATAAGTATCACACATACCTAAATGTGCACATGTTATCAGTACAGCTAGGTGAATGTTAACAAACTGAACATGCTCTTCTAACTCGCATCTAGATCAAGGAAGAGAACATTATCAGCATCCCAGAGATCTTCAATAGCTGTGACATTTACTAAGACCAAAAAAAAAGCATTTAATATTTAAAGAGAAGCATCTATTATAAGAAAAACAACAATTCTTACCAATCATCTATTCTTTACAAGTAAAACACATCCTTGACATTTGCAGAATAACCACAAATCCTTAACGATTCTTTAAATTATAGATTTCAAGGCTCAATTGGCTAATATCCAATAATTTGCAACAAATGAATAGAAGAAGTAGATTTTTCCCGACAGTTGAATGGCTAGTCTGAACATTTAGTGAATTGACCAGTGGCCTGTATCCTTATCAAAGCTTTTATCGTTGTCAAACGGTTATTTAATTCTTCAAACTTGTTTTGAAGTGAGGCATAAATAAATCTAAAATCAGGGTTTTTAGCGAAAGCATCAACCAGCAATTAGCTTCAGAAACATACAAAAACCAAATCCTTATGTGCACTAGCGTCATTTTTGTCCATTTTACCATTTCAGGAGGCATTAAGCTAGATTCTCATGAGATGGAAATGACACAATTTTACAGCTCACTATTATTCAAATTATTTACATAGAATTTTGATTAACTTTTAATGCACATTCTGTTTTGAGATGGGCACTGATGAAGAATCAAGGACCAAGACTTTTTCTCATTCTTTAATTCTCGACTTAACATTCCCTCATGGCATTCACCTTCTCCGGCCACCTCATTGAGAGGCAGCATCCTTTCTTCCCATCCTGATCATTTTCTGCAGAGCCCCTGTGATAAGCTCAGTAATGGCCTCTAGGTATATCTGGTCCGAAGCCCTCGAACTGTGAATGGAAAAAGGGTCTTTGAATATGTGATTAAGTTAAGGATCTTGTGATGAGTAATCCTGGATTATCCTGGTGGGCCCACCATGGAATCACAATCCCTCTTGTCTTTATGAGAGGGAGGCAGAGAGAGACTTCATGCAGAAGCAGAGAAAAGCGTTCAGGGAGAGAAGACGCTGTGTTCTCTGACTTTGAAGATGGAGGAAGGGGCCCTTGAGCCAAGGACTGCAAAAAATGCAGCTGTAGATACTAGAAAGGCAAAGAAAAAAATTCTCCTCTAGGGCCTCTGGAATGGGCTCAGATCTGTAGACAACCTTGACTTTAGCTCAATGTCGTTTCAGACTTCTAGCCTCCAGAACTATAAGAGAATGGATTTCTGTGGGGGTTTTTTTCAGATTTTATTTATTTATTTGAGAGAGAGTGAGAGAGAACATGAGCAGGGGAGGGACAGAGGAAGAGGGAGAAGCAGATTCTGCATTGAGCAGGGAGCCTGACAAGGGGCTCAACCCCAGGATCCCGGGATTATGACCTGAGTCAAAGGCAGACGCTTAACTGACTGAGCCACCCAGGTGCCCCTGGATTTCTGTTGTTTTAAGCCACCCAGTAGTGGTAACCATAGGAAACTAATATAGTACCTGTCACAATTTGAATTATTTGTTGACTTACCTTTTTTTATTATTCTCTCCCTCGCTGGATGCTAAGCTCCTGGAGGTAGGGACCTGGTTTGTCTTCACTGCTGTATCCACTGTCCCCAGTTGGGAGCTTAGCATAGAGTACATGTATGCCAAGTGATTCTGCAGCTAATGATAAGTCAGAGAGGTGCATGGACATTAAGTGATGAGTAAAGTTGGTGTGGTAAGAAGTGGGGGAGAGCATTCCAGCTGGGGGTTCTGTTGTGAGCACACATGAAAATGTGAAGATAGAGAATTAACATGGGTGGTTTGAGGAAACCCATGAAAAAAGTGGCCAGATAAGCTTGGGGAATCAGAGAGACTCCCCCCTGGAAGGATGACATGAGGCCAGATTAAGGACTTCGTGAGCCACAAGGAGCAGAAAGGAGTAGAAAAGGATGTGGTCAAAGCTGATGGTTTTGGACTGTGTGTGCAGGTGGCTTACTGGGAAGTTATAAGCACCAGCAAAGTGATGCTGTCCACAAAAGAGAAAGGTTGAGCTTTGAGGAACGAATGAAGAACTTTACAGCTGGACAATCTACCAAGAGACTTTTTTTCTTCAGCTTACAATATATGTTCTGATTTGAAGTGAAGTCTTGATTTTAGTTTGAACTATGTCTAAGTAAGCAGAACCACAACCTTTTTTAGGACTTCAGGACTCTGCAGATCTTAGGCCTTCGAGACCACAGGAGGGGAGCATCCCTGGTGGGAGGCTGGTCCCGTCGCTGTGAGTGTGGCACAAGGGTAGTGGACGGTTCCCAGTGTGCAGACATCAGCAAGCGAGCTGCCTGTGCTTCCTTCTTGGTGGTGCCCTGGAACCCTTGCTTTGCAAAACTAGCTGATGACTTACGTCCTCATTAAGAGCTTACGAGTCAAAATGGTGATCAATCAGCAAACTCATTCATTAGGATCTTTCTTTGTGATTCTGTTGTGAAGGGTACTCATTTTTTTCACTGGTACTCCCGAAAACTCCAGCCTGAAAAAAAAAAAAAAAAGAAAGAAAGAAAAAAAAGCCAATTTAGCAAGAACTCTGGCTATTATTAAACAGGTGTGTGCAAATCACACGTGCTTGTAAAAATCCTTCATGCTGCTTGTGGAAGCAGGTTAATGCCCCGTCCCAGCTGTTGTGCTACTTTCTGATGGCTGAGGCAACAAATCACCACAAACTTTAAGGTTTGAAATAAGACAGCAATACCAAAATCAGTTGAGGTTTATACATGAAGATATGAGCTCTTTAGAAGAGACCCCCCCACACACACACACACTTTGTGAGTGTCAGAAGTAATAAAGGCTCATTTAAAACTCACACAGTATAGAACTGGGTAAAAAGCAAAAGCCCTTCCTCCCTTTCCTGCCTGATCCTGAGAAAGAGCCCCTTGAATAGTTCTGTATTTCCCCCATTCTAGATAAGGACTTTTTTTGTATTTGTGAATCCAGACCAGCTTCACAAATAGGCCCCCTGGATGGTTTCCTAGATGAGGTGATTTATGGGATTAGGAAAAACCCCTATCCAAGGTGCCATCTCTCCAAATAATTTTCTCATTATGCCATTTTATGGCTGAAATCCCATCATTAACGATTCATTTCTTTGGCTTAGTGGCTTGTCCCTTCTCAAGATGCAGATACCTCATATAAGACTAACCCTGTAAGCCCTGACAATCCTTGTAAGAATGAGTTTATTTAGATAAAGTCATTCCCTGTCTCTGCTCCCTTATCTCATCATCTGCTTTGTTCGTGATCACCATTCGCAATCCTTTGTGTCCCCCCTCTCCTTTTTCTTCTATCACCACCACTGACTCAAGTCCCATGACGACAGGGACGGCTTGTGTCTTCTCCCCCACCCACTCCCCGGGCCATGATGACACAGGATGTGCTCCATCAATATTTGATTGGATGGCAGACCTTGGACTGCTGGACTTGGGCATGGGTGCTGGAACATGAAGGAAGGTCAGAGAAGTGCCATATGAGCCGGTGAGGCTGCCTCCCAGGCCAGCCCCAAGGCTGGTGCCCACTGCTTGGGACCTACTGCTTGCTTCCCATGGCTCGCCCTTTGATTGGTGGCTGTGCTGTTGTTAGTTTGAATGTCACTCGTAGTGCCACAACGAGACTTTGCTGACCTTGCAGTCCTCGCTACCATCCACCCTCTGAATCAAAACCCTCTGGTACTGATATTTTAGTCTGAGAAGGTGGAAAATCAAAGCATGAGAGGAGTATCTGTTTTGGTTGGATTTTGTGTTTTGTTTTCTTTGTTGAGTGAGTCCCAAAAGCTGTTTCTTCCCCCCTTTTTCTTTTTAACAGCTGTATAAACATTTGCCAAAAAAAAAAAAAGCCATGGGAACAGAGTATGGGTGAAGGGCCATATTTGTAGGAATCTGCTGTTTGCAAAAATATGTCCAGAAAGCCGGCGACACCCCTGTACCCTTTATTCCAGGTGTGCACATCGAATTCCCTGGCCTTGTTAACACTTGCCTTTAACGGCAGTCAGTGCAGAGGGAATGTCATGTGAAGAAGAGCAAAGCTTCGTACATGTGAAACTAACATAACATGGCATCAACATTCTTCAATAAAAATTAAAACAGAAGAGAACAAAGCAAGAGACTAGCACAGCTTCCAGAGTAGGAGAAAGTGGACTTGACTCAGGAGAACTCCTACGTAAGCCTCGTAAGGGGCAGCAGTTAGCACCGTGTATAATTGTGTATTTACTGTTTGTTTGATGGCTTATGTAACGTCTGTCCCCCCGTCCAGCCTAGAAGCTCCGTCTGGGGAGTGCTGTCTCGTTCTGCTTGTCACGACGTGCCCAGTTGCTAGCACAGTGCTTGGCAGACAGCGTGTGCCTGGGAATATTTGTCCCGTGAATGAATACATATCACCTCATGTAGTTGGAATGGCCTGTTCCAATGTGAGTGGATTTTTAAAAACTGCTCAGCTTCTTAGTTTGACATAGGACTGCTTATGTTTTTTCTAGGTAGCTTTCTAGCAAAGCTTTCAGCCTTTTTTTCACACTTAAAAAAAAATCTATGTTTACAGATAACTTAGCTTTCCTCATGAATGGGGTCAACTGTAGGTAATTAGTGACTGTTAGAATGGAAGCAGTAGGAAGAGATTATTCCCTAATACCGTCTTAATGAGAAAGTGGTAAAACTAAAGTGGTCTGTTGTTTGTGGGTTTTTTTGTTACTTGTATCATGATCATCATGTCGTCACTGTCATCAACTAAACAGTCCCTTTTTCAATTTAATTTAATGAGAATGGATCTTTGCAGCCACTGAGACCAAAATGGTTGCTTATTAAAGAAACCACTTCCTTTAACCTAAGTTACACCTCTTTGCACACAATGCAGATGAAAGAGAACTGAGTTCTTAAGGGGGAGGGGGAGAAAGGGGTGCAGACAGGACTGCGTACGACACTCAGGAGGATGAGGCTGGATAGGACTCTAGAATTTGCTGGAGGTGAGGCTTGTATGAGACAAAAGAGGTCAGAAGGAGTGTATTTACAGACTGATGAAACAGTGGTTGATACCAGCTGCATTTCATCAGCAACCCATCATGTTGTCATTGGTCAATGTGTTTTCTACCTGAAACCTTACACTCCCCGCATTGTGAGTATAAAGCCAGAGTTATTCTTAGCCACTCCTTCCTGGCAGAGAGTGAGGAGGTCCCAGAGTTGCCTGCGTCTCTGGCCAATCTGTCTAGAGTAGCTTGTGTGCCTTTTGATCCTCAGGTCTTAAGATGGCTCGAGGGAAAAAGTGAGGATAATGAAAAAGGTCACCAATTCTCTAAGGTAGAGATGAAGCAAACTAAATCCTGCAGAGTTTGGTAAATGAAAAGCACATACGAAGATGCTGTAGGGAGAAATAAACTGTTGGAAGCAAAGATGAAAAGACAGGAAGTGTGTTCTTGAGTTTGAAATGGCTACTTTTCAGAACTTACAGATGATCCAAGGACCCAGGAAAATCCAGGACAGATGTGTGTTTGAGACTCTCATGATGCTGAGTGCCAGGCTGCTTGTGGTCTAGGTTTTGTGTGTTACCCTTCTCTACAGAGGCTTCCTTTAGGGAAGTAGAATGCCTTGCAGACAACTCATTCCGGGGAATCAGAAAGGCTATCATTCAAACACACGATTAGTACAGTGGTAGCAGGGATCAGACTTGGTTAGGGATGTGCTGATATGACAGTGACGTCATTTCATACCTGATGAGCCCTGCGAGGCCAGCAGAGGAACCACTGTTGGTAACAGTGTACACTTGACCACATATACTCCTATTAATACTCTATGTGATACTTTACCATGCTTGCTCCTTTTTGTATGATACTTCATTTGATTCTCCGTTATCCTGAGAAGTAGATACCATTATCTGCTGAAGTTAGGCCAGTGTGAGGCACAGGTAGAAATTGGAGGGCAGGAGCATGGAGAAGCCAAGGAATTTCTTCCCTCTCTCTGCTTTGAGGACCATCTCCTGGAGTAGTTATACCTCATCTGGTTCTAGCTCCTACATGACAGTCCCTTCTTCCATGGGCTGAGCTCCGCATCATCCCACCATGGTTCTGTTTCCTGTTCTTGTCCTTAGAAGCTCCCCACTCCTGAGCTCTACTGTCATCACTACCCTCTCTCAGTCCTGTTAGCTCTACAATGGGAAGAGTTTCAAGCCTTTGCTGGCCTAGGGTAGATTCTTCATTTCCACTTTGACTTTTCTGCTGTTCCAAAGCCTTTGTAACTAGCTCCATATATTCAGTCCTCTGGACTACCAGGCAGTGTTCTGTTTTCTTGACTGGACCCTGAGTGATACATAGTAAACTGATTTTTATTATGTTCAAGGTAGATGCTATTTCCCAGATGACTTGGGAAGGAGTGTCAGGGAGAACAGGTGTATACCTATATTTCTGAAGCCAGAGGAAGGGAGAGACAGAGAGAGAGATTGATTTAGTTCAAGGAATTGGCTTATGTGATTGTGGAGCCTGGCAAGTCTGAAATCAATAGGGTAGGCCATTGAGAAGGACAGGCTGGACACTGAGAGACTTACAGGTGGACCCGAAGCTGTACTCCACAGCTGGGTCTCTTTTGCCTCAAAGAAACTTCAGTTTTGCTGATAAGGCCTTTCAGCGGATTGGATGGGTTTTTTTATCCAGGATAATCACCTTTTTTTTTTTTATCCATCATGGGGGACACTCATGGGCCAGGGCCTGGTCCAAGTGGGTGTAGTTTGGCATTTCCCAGGAAAGGAAGCAGGGCGTGCTGGAGCCCTCAGTGTGTGCTTTGTGGTTCTGGGTGTGTTGGGGAGACTAAGTTCGGGTCCAGATGGAGGGTCAGGCAGAAGATGCCCTCGAATGTTCTGAGCATCAGAGGCAGCTCAGAGGACAGTGGAATATAATGTAATCAACTGATTATAGATTAGACCATATCTACAAATACGTTCACAGCAACACCTTGATTAGTGTTTAATTGAGTAAGTGGATAGCATAACCTAGTCACGTTGACACATAAAACTATCCATCATACTGGAGAAGAGGAAGAAATGGAACAGAGAGCAAACAGACAAACGAGTGATTCACAGTCTGTTTGAAGACACACACACTGGTACAAAAACCAGTATAAGCACAAGTACACTCATAGTAGTGATGGGAGCTTCAACCACCTGGTAGAGTCCTAACCGTGTCTGCGAAGTCTGCAGGTATCTACCTCTTAGGTCACTCCCTTTGAGGCCAATGCCCCATTGTCTAGTAATCTTGGTAATAGCCGAGGGCTCTTGTCTGGTTTCCTGAGCATTCTAGACTCTGCCACCTTCTATCCAATTTGAACTTCCTGCAAAAATTTAGAATCCCTTGAGTAAGTCATTGGCTTCTGCTTCAAGCTATTCTTTCATTAAACAAAACACACACACACACACACACCCGAATACACACAGTAGTTCCCCCCACTTATCCATGGGAGCATCTGTCCCATGACCCCCACTTGATGTCTGAAACTACAGATAGTACCAAACCCTATATAAACTATGTTTTTCCTATAAATATATATGGTAACATTTAATTTAAAAATTAGTCACAGTAAGAGATTAACAACAACTAATAATAAAACAGAACAATTATAACAATATACAGTAATAAAAGTTCTGTGAATGTGGTGTCTCTCTCTCGAAATATCTTATGGCCCTGTAGTCTTATCATATGACACTGTATCCCTCTTCTTCTGATGTGAGATGATAAAACACCCATGTGATGAGATGAAGGGAGGGGAATGATGCAGGCATTGTGACATAGTGTTAGGCTATTATTTGACCCTCTGATGATACTTCAGAAGGAGGGCCATCTGCTTCTGCACTGCAATTGACCACAGGTCACTGAAACCACAAATAAGGAAGAACTACTGTATACACACACACACACACAGCACCTGCTCTATACCAACCTTGTCCTGGGTGTTGGGGATATAACAGTAAACAAGACAGACATTGTCTGTGTTTATGGAGCTTAAAGAGTAGTTCGGACTGGTACATAATCTCTGAGATCTCCTGCAAAGTAAAAATGTGGGCCCCTTGTTTAAAAAGTATTAAGAATTTCAAGACAGCAATAGAAAGCATTAAACTGAGTGTGAGGCGCTCCTAAACATAGGCCTCTTGCCTCTGAAGCTGGCCTAGATTCCGGTGATCTGGCCTTGACCAACTGCCCAACAGAAATAGGCGTTTCTGGTCCTCAACTTCCAATGGGGGTAAAACATGGAGGGAAGCTATTCTGTAACGTGGTCCTCTTCCTCAGGGAGGGGCTTTCCTGCTAGGATATATTACCACCTGGTCTTTCATAGACCATACTGAGCATTTGTTCTATGCTAGGCACTGTGTTAAGTGTTGGGGATGCATCGTCCTTTGTGTATCCATCAATAATAAACAATAGAATATCGTGGCATAATAAACAATATAGCAGAGTTGTGTAAACTGGGTATGGGACTTAAGATCTCTGAACAATAGCTTGCCTAATTTTATAATGAGGATAGTAATGGCATACATCACAGGATTGTTTTAAGGTTAAATGAGATATGCTTATAAAGTAATGCCTGATGTTTGGTAAATACTAAAAAAAAATGTAAGTGTTATTATATAGCAACTTAAATAGACTGAAATTATAAGGAACTATAGCATCAGATGCATAAATACATACTCAGGTACCAACATGGAGGTAGTTTACCATATGTTTAAATGATAACTCAAATTCTTAACAAAGAAAACTCTATCTCAGTGCTGGAATGCTCATTCAATAAAATGGGGGTGTTACCACAGAATGAAGTTGGGGCTGAAGGAGAAGAGTTAAATGAAAACATGCAGCTCATTCTGGTAGGAATAATGCAGAGTCAGGCATGAGGGTTTCATTTGAGGGACAGTGCTAGGGCCAGTCTATAATAAAAAAAAAAAATTATGTCAAGAAAAGCAAAAGGGAATAAGTTGCAAGGTTGGGGTACATGCAGAGGTCCAGGGTGTTGCCCCAGTGGGAAGCCCTGGCTAAGCTCTGGAAGCATCACCTGAACAGCAGCTAATGGGATAGAGCTAGCATCATGAGCTCTGCCTTGGAGATATGTTGTAAGGAATTCCTGCTGCAAGTTGAGAGAGGCACACCGAGAGAGTGGAGCGTGCGGGATGGGAGGGGAGAGAAGTGAAAACAATGCAGATCAGATTCTTGCTGGGGCTGGCATCTCTGCCAGCATCACAGCCAATCGTGTGGCTAGCCAGATGCCCTCCACGCCTTTCTTCTGCCAATCTTCTGCTTCAGCCACCTCACATGGCCAAAAAAACTCAAGGGGTCAGATAGTGTCATGGCACCCAAGCCTGTAGAGGCATGAATTCACGGCTGTGTTACGAGAAACAGGATGGTTCCTAGACACACGTGCAGTATAACCAGGACCTGGAATCTAAACTCGTTGGTAATGGAGCTACAGAAAGACTTCTGATGAGGGCCAGTCCACTGTGCAGGGTCGCAGGGGTCCCTGGTTCAGCTGTTGGTCTGGTCTTTGAGCTCCAGGCACAGGAGAGACAACTCTCCCAAAACTCTTCCGAGGACCTACTTACTGCAAGACTGCCTGGCTTAAATTGCAAGACCGTGGACCAAGAGTATGTTGTAAGCACAGAACATGTGGGTTTCAGGAAGTTAAGTCATGTTTTGTAAAAAATGGTTAATGGTTTTATAACACCTCAGATGGCTGCAGTCTTTCCTGTGTTGTCTCTTTTCCTCTTCAACCAACACTCCTGCCCCATACAACTGGCGACCATTCTCTGGATGCATTATTTCTCTTCCTAAGCTTTGCCTGCGTTACTGCTTTACTCTGGTACCTTCCTCCTCCTCTTCTGTGACCAGGAGAGTCCCAGCTGTCGCTCCAGGACAGATGATGTCTCCTCCATAACTGTCATCTTATGATGCAGGATCAGTGTCTTTCTCCTTGGAGCACACAGGACATTTCCTCTTCCAGCCTTACAGTCTTCCACTGCTTATGTTCCTGAGATGATGAATCCCTCAGATGTAAGGGTGAAATCTTATTCATTTTTTAGTCCCTGAAGCCTGGTCCAGGGCTTGGCTTGTGGTAGGAATTTGGTAAGGACTCCTATGTCATTGAATGAATGGATAGATAACCATCTGGTATTAAAATAGTTGCCATAATATTTTGTAGATTCCACATCTTAAAAATTTTTGTCAACTTCAAACTTGCTGAGTAAATATTCTTAAAGACTGTAGATTATTAAATCAAAGTAAATATAGTCCTTTTATATATGTTTATCCCTATTTTAGAAACATTAAGTAAATGCTTAGTACTTTTGCAAGTGACACCAATGTATGATTAATATCGTGGAAGCCAAAATTTAGATTTTAAAAAAATTCTCCACAGAGTTAGAGCGTTGAACTGTCAGAAGACAGCAATTGAACTGTTCCTAAGTGTAAATTTCTATTACACTTTATAGCATATTTAAATCATTTTAGCCTATTTTGTTTCTTGTAACGCTTGCCAAGGTTACTTTTTTTAGATTTGCTGCTTATTTACTCTTCCTTTCCTGACTTTCGTATATGCCTCCTGCCACCATTCAGTGGCAGTGAGGCACTGAGCAGAGGAACCAGCACATAATTTATGCTATAGAAATGTTTACTGAGGGGCGCCTGGGTGGCTCATTCGGTTGAACGTCTGCCTTCAGCTCAGGCCATGATCCCAGGATCCTGGGATCGAGTCCCACATCAGGCTCCCTGCTCAGTGGGGAGCCTACTTCTCCTCTGCCTGCTGCTCTCCCTGCTTGTGCACTCTCTCTCTCTTTCTCACAAATAAATAAAATCTTAAAAAAAAAAAAAAGAAAGAAATGTTTACTGAATGAATGAATGTGTTCGGAAAGCCTGACAGGAAAAAAAAAATGATGGGAAAGATTTCTTTTCTTCAGAAAGCCACATTTTTTTTAGGTTCTTAATAGTGTACTACATTTACAGTTTTATAAATCTGAAGTTGGATCTCCTATTTAATTAGTATAAAGGTAATTTTATATGAAGCCTGTAATTAAATGCCTTTGCAAAGGTCCAAGGTCATCCAGAAAATGTTCATACCTGGAACAATTTCCACACTGACGTGGTACTACATTCAAATCACTGCCTTCCTATGCCTTGTTTACTGCTGCTGGCTTTCATAGACTGTTCGAATGCCCTTGGAATTTTCCTTGTGGCTCTTTTACTCCAGGAAGGAAGACATCAGCAACAAATAGATAGTGCAAGAGCCTTCTCCTCGGTGCGGTATATGTGTGTACGTGTGATCCAACCAAATGAGTGTCAAGTTGGATATGTAAACAAGCCTACTGGGTGAAGGCAGAAGATACGTCTGTGTTGGGATCGTTGGGTGGCAGCACAGGAAGGATAATCGGGATCTGGGAAATAGAATTTTGTAACTGAACTTATTGTCACTCCTAATAATTTTGGAGTCCTTTTACTTAAAAGAAGAGAATAGATATTGGATGAGTGGCTAGCAGTGAATCCCATAATGGTAAAAAGTGAAATCAACAAAAATCATGAAAATGGTGCATGAATGACTAGCGTTTGGAACAACTATGCAGGAATCAAATGTTCATCGATGTTACATTAGGAAGAAATGGGGGGATATCCCTTAGCAGAGCCCAGCATAGCTCAGAGGTGGACTTGGGCAGACACACCTTTATTCAGGTCAGCTGATTTTAACAGCAAACATTTATCATAGCATCATTGACACTGGCTAAATGGTTAAAAAATAAAGGGCTGTGAGGCAGTATCAGAATGAGTTATGTGGGCCAGGGAATCCCAAAGCAGACTGCATCGGAGTCTCCAGAGAAGTTGCAAAAATAGAGATGTGTAGTCTCTCAATCCCTAGATGCCAGGATTCAGTGGGTTTGGGATTCAAGAATTGGTATTTTCACCAAGTGCCCCAGTGATACTAAGGCAGGAATTCCAAGGGGACTGGTCTTTGGAAATGAGCTCTATAGACATTATAATCATGGTAACGTTAATTAACACTCATTGTAGATGTTCTTGAACAATCGTACACGCCAGACTTATCCAGGGCCTTTGCTATAAGTGCAGGTTCCTGGTACCACCTGTAGCACTTCCGCCCACCCTTCTTTTTTCAACCCCTAGCACTTTTGAATAATTGGGTCTTAGAAGGGGCAGACATTAGAATTTGTACCTCGCAGCCTAGCTGATTCTGATGCAAGCTATCTGCAGACCAAATTTTGAGAAACACTCATTTTTGAAAACTTGATCTTTGCTGGGCACTGTACTATAAGCCATTTATACACAGTATCCGATTCCATCTTCCTAATGGTCTTACGGGAGAGGGACTTTTATTACCCCCATTTTACAGATGAGGAAATTGAAGCGTGGAGAAGATAAGTAACTCATTCAAGATCACACTGCAAATAGCTGAGCTGACTTGCAGACCAGAACTGTCTGACAGCAAGATTTATGATCTTAATACTACATTGCCTCTTTGCTTCCAGGAGGTCAGAGGGAAAAAAAAAAAAAAGAATCTTCCTAGTTGGGGCAGGTTTTATGAAGGCATTTCAACTAAAGTAGGATAAGTGGACTTTGGAATTTGTTATGGGGGTCCTTGGTCACATGACTGTTGAGCTATCTCTAAAATGAATTATTTTTTGCTTTTGTTTGTTTAGTTTTTGAAAATCTGATAAATCCAACTGAAAGCGAACGTGTTGATATTTCTTTCATACAGTAAATAGTGTTACGTGTCTGACGTTATTGAAGAGCTGTAAGACCAGGGCATGACTTTAGAAAATGCTGACATGGTGTTGAGACACTCCCTACGTTTTAATAGTCTTCCTCCTTCAAAGCACCCTTCCTTTCTCCTTTGAAGGAGAAATAAAATGAGAAAATCTCCAAGAAAACCCACAGACACACCCAGTGAGAACAAAACAGAAGATGCCGAAGCAGAGACATTTTTTTTTTAAGAACTCGCTCCTTTTGAATTTAATGATAATGTCAACCGCCTTTCAAAAGATAACTTTTTACCAAGTTATGAATTTCTGCTGCACATCAGCATCCCTATAAAGGGCATGTTTCCTGGGTGTTAGAGAAGGAAAGGCTGTTAGTCAAAGATAGCTTGTTTACCAAACAGGGACTGTAATTGAAAAGGCCCTTTGGAGTTAATGAAAATATAAAATAGCTTTCCCCACCAGACTGAGAAGAGTCTAATTTAATTATCTGTGAGTGTCACAGATTAGAAGCAGCCTTTTATCCATTTCTGAAAGCTGAGTCTGGACAGCTCACTCCTTGTGAAAGGAACAGGGAGTTGGAGCCCCGGGTGGGTGAAGAAAGTCCATGAGAGACACAGAGATCACAGGTGTCTGGGCTCTTTAAACAGTGCTGGATGGTGACAGTGTGCCGTGTTTATCTGGGTATGACTTCCATCGTGCAGAGTTCAGCCAGAGTCTGTGGAAACCCTCTGGACCCCAAGCATTATGCAGGTACCATGGACACCTCACGAAAATATAGAACCAAGAGCCCGTGAGGACAGTCATCCCTCACAAGATGAGAATTTCCAGAGGCTGCATTTTCAAAAGTCAGAAGGAAAAAGTAAGCGGCAGAAATAGGTACCATGTCAGGGGCAGAGGAGTATGATGGAGACCTTTGTCATATGTGAGAGCTGTGTTTCAGAAACTTGGAGAATCCCCAGATCTTGAAGCCACTGTATAGAAATTTCTCCAATAAACTCCACTTTTCCAACAAAGATCACTAACTTACATCGTTCCCTGACCCTTCACTCGATCCCCTGCACTAGATGTCCGCTTTTTTGGTATCCACCTTTCATGTAGAGACAAAGGTGATTTCTTCAAGAGAGCCACCAGCTTGGCCACAGTGAATACACACACACACACACACACACACACACACACACACACACATTTTGAGGATAGAGGCTGCTCTTAGCCAGTCTGTCTCAACAGCTAATACCCCCTGTCATACCTCAGCCTTCAGCTAATTCAGGTCACACTTACACTTCAGCGGAATGTTGGGGCCCTTGAGGAGCACGAGGCCCTCGTGGAAACCCTGCCTGCGAGTTCTGCGAATCCATTTGCCGGGATCATGTCCTTGTGCATTGTGTTTTTCTCAACAAATGGGTGTCATTATTTGATAGCAAGTTGGCGGTCTGTGGGCCATGCCTGGCTTCCGTGGAGGTGTTTTTTCTTGGTCCCCCTTTTTATGATTGTCTATATTAGTCTATCTTGTTTTCTCTATTTACCCATTTTGGGGGTGAGGCGGGGGAAGAGGACACGCTGGAGATATTTAAAGAAGTTCCAGACTTCACATCACTTCACTTCGTATTATTGTTTCTCTGACTTGAATTAGTTGCCAACTGAAGTAAGCAGAATAATGCTCTCCCAAAGATGTTTGAATCCTAACCCTCAGAGCCTATAGACATATTGTCTTACATGGGAAGAAGGACTTTGCAGATGTAATTAAGGATCTCGAGGTGGTGAAAGTACCTTGAATTATGTGGGTGGGCGATTTAATCACCTGGGTCCTTATAAGAGGAGGCAGGAAGGTCAGAGTCAAGAGTAGCTGATGCTGCGACAGAAACAGAGGGTAAAAAGGCAATTTGATGTGGAGTCGTGAGCTAAAGGAATTAGTGAAGCTTCTAGAGACTGGAAAAGGCAAGGAAAATGGATTGTTCCCTAGAGTCTCCAGAAGGCAGCAGACCTGCCAACACCTTGATTTTAGGACTTCTGATTCCCAGAACTGTAAGAGAATAAATACCGCTGTTTTTGTGGTGATTTCTTAGAGCAGCGATCGGAAACCAGTACACGAACTTCTAAAAATAGGGAGAATTCACATTTAAAAAATTCAAATGGGTTCTTTTGAAATACTTCCTTTGGCAATGCTGTGCCTATTATCTTTCCTGGTGATGAATGATTAGCTAATGCTAAAATGAAGCTCCCCCATGAATGTGGTGTGGTTTTTGTTTGTTTGTTTTTGTTTTTAATCTGGCCCTCTGTAGTCTCTAAATTTGTGACTCCTTGTCTAGAAGATTCTGTGGTTAATACAGGCACTGTAACATTGCTGAAAGCATGTGCTTTGAATCTGGTGTTTTCTCAGCCATGAGCTAGAACGGTCAGGAGTGGCTGAACTTCCCAGTGGCTCAAATATCTAGGAAAGTATGGTAGGTACAGATATCCCGATTTCATAGCCTACTGTACTCTGTTATATGTTGCTGAACATAGGATACATGGTTGATTGAGAACTGCACAGCCCATTAAGTTGGTCTTGGAACTGGCAGACATTTGTACTGGAGTGAGCACCACCAGCCAAGACTAGGGTTTACTAAAATAACAAAAACATGCAAATTAAATTTATAGTATGATGGACTATTTCACTGCCTTTAGAAAACAGACCATGTTTCATTTTACTAGCCCTTCAATTGTGCAATGAAGAATAAACATAAGAGACTAATTTTGGCCCAGCTACTCTTTATAAATAGAAATATCCCTCAGTGGAAAGACATATTAAGGGTTATGAGTCATTTACAACTTAGTCTTGAATTACTTTAATCAGATGTGAGACTTAGGGAATAAAGAGCTTTGATTACTCAGAGGAACTTGCACTGAGCTGATGTCTGCCCTGAGTGGAGCCCTGTGTGCCAGGAGGTGGGAAAGAAGGGTGAGGAGTACATTGCCGAGTTGCACAAAGCTAGACCCCGTGCACCCCAGTCCCCGGAAGAAACTACAGCCGAGTCCCCAGCTGTCTTCCCTCCTGCCTTCCCCATCACGTCCCCGCATAGCCCCCCTTTTCCTTTCTTCTGAGAGGCAGCTTTGTGATCTGAAAATATCACAGCTTTGAGGTCGGAAAGGCACATAAGTGGCTTTGTAACTATCATTATGTAACCTTGGCTAGTGCATGACCTCTCTGAGCCACAGTTTCTTCTTCTGTAAAACATAGATAATAAGAAATGCCTCCAGGTGTTGAATGGATTAAGGTTGGGGAAGCATAGCCCCGTGCTGGTATTATTTCCTAAGGCTGCTGTAACGAACTACAACAATCAGACCACAGCAGTGGGTTGTCTCACGGTTCCAGATGTCAGAAACTCACGAGTCAGGCATCAGCAAGGTTCCTTGCTCCTGAGGGCCGTGAGAGAGCATCTGCTCCGTGCTTCTCTTCTCACTTATGCTGCTTCAGCAGACTGGGGCTTGTAAATACATCACTCCTATCTTCGTGTTCACGTGACATTCTCCCTGTTCACATGACATTCTCCCCGTGTCCACATTCCCCTCTTATAAGCACACTAGTCATATCAGTTTCAGGTCTGTTATCGTCCAGTACAATTTTGCCTTCACTGACTACATCTGCCATGACCATCTTCCCAAAATGGTCACATTCTGTGTTATTGGGGGTTCGGACTTCGACATCTGAATTTGGAGGAGCGGGGAGACACCATGTAAGCCACAACCCTGCTCACACACAGTAGGCTCTTAATACACATTTACTCCTTCAGCCTGTCCTCCCTTAATAAAAGAATTCTTTTCCCATGATGTAAGTTTTTCAACCATCAGATTGAAATGACTCAAAATCTAACATGTCACGTTCTCTCTAAACCTTTCTCTCCAAACCTTTTTCTCCTAAGTGCCCCTTCTAACTTACTGCTATTTTTGAGGTCTGAAGATAGAGCAAATCCCAAACAGTTCCGAACTTACTCAGTTATAATTTTGTATAATTTAAGCAGGGCACGGCGTTGAAATTTACTTTTGGACTTTCCTCAGAAAAGGTTGAACTAAGCATACAAGTAAACAAGAAGAAAGGGAATGTTTACAAGTTTAAAAGAACAAACCCATGTGAAGCAGTGTAAGGAATTCATTTTCATAGAAACAGCAGTTCCCCACTTCAAACGGCTGGTGTTGGGACATGTCCAAAAGAAGTCGCCATGTCCTGGGGGGAGTCTCAGGTTGTTCTAAGTTGAGCCCAGGCCCCGAGCAGGGAGGCAGATAAATCTTCTGACTCTAAATAGAATGGTTGGTGAGATAGGCTTCTAGGAGTTGGGGCTCCGTAATGAGAGAAGGAATTGACAGTTTGGGCAAGTCTAGATCCAAGAAGCTGGGTGAAGGAGGTGAAAACAGCTGATGGTCATGGAGCCAGGGTGTCTCTGGAAGGAAGGAGAGAATAAACGGTCTAGTAGTAAAAACTAATGTGGACAGGGGGAAAAACAAAAACAGGCAGAATTATTCAAAATGGGCATGACAAGGGACACACAGCAGAATCCAATTTGGGGGTCCAAGTTCATGGCCAGGTTTTCTTCCAGAATGCTGAGTATTGGGTGGTTCAGAGTAGGATTTGGATAGTGTAACTACACACCCCTTCTCCTTTCTGGGGTTCCCAACTGAGAGTGAGAGGGAATGGTGTACTAATGAAAAAGAAGGAAAAATCCCCATATTTATTAATAGTTAAGCAAGTGCCCAATAAGCCCTAATTAATGCCAAACTCAGATAAATGCCGCATCATATAGAACACGGCCAAAGTGATGTGTCTTGCCTCCCGTGGCATTTTTTGAAGCTAGGATGCTTGCGTATTGAAATGAGTCAATGGTGTGGAGCAAAACGGCCAGTCTGTTCTAGGACCAGTCCAGCATACGTGTTCCCGTCATGCAAATATGATGATTTGCAATGAGGGGGTAGTGACCACAGACACCCACTTGTGATTAATATGACAATGCCTCCTATTTAAAAAGACCCAGTGACAACTCTAGATCTGAACAATTAGAGTCACGGCACCTCTTTCCTTGGAGGGAGAGTTAATGAGATTGAGATAGACAATGGCCAGAATTGGAGTTGTGTTCTCCAGCAAGGTTGTTATTCTGCTTTTCAGAAGGCAGAGAAGAGTGTAGGGTAGAAAATCATCCCCAACTTAACAAGACACAGGCTTGGGTGGCTGGATCTTGTTCTCCCAATTTGTTAGTCCAAAATGATTACGTGTAGCCTGACCTGGAAATGACACAGAGGTACAGAGTAATCCAAGCAGAATCCAACAGTCTTTATGAAGCAAGAAGAGACGTGGGAATCACTTCCTGGAACGTGTCTTAGAATGTGGTCATTCTGAAGAGCTGTCTCATTAGCAGTAAGCAAAGTGAGGCAACACAATCGAAAGGCCAGGTTCACGTGGTTGAAATGCTCTGTGCCTCGATGGGGACTAGACGTTCCTGTGCCTTCTGTCTCCCCTTTCCATGATGCTCTATGACAAGAGAAGATTTAAAACCCTGGCTCTGCACTTATCTCCTTGGACATGTGTCATCTGCCCTAAGGTTGGCTTCATTATGAAATCCTGAGGACCAATGCACCACTTTCAGTAGAGCCATCAAAGGTTTCTGTTAAAGCACATTAGCATCTGACCTTCTGCATACTCAGTAAATAAGGTAACTTTCAAAAAACATACTCCATGTCTGCAAATGTTCAAAGGGAGAAAAAGAAAACTGGAAAACTGTCTGAAAATATAGTGGGTTCTTGCCATTTTTCTTAAGATGAATTTCCTGGCTTTACCCGCCCCTTCCCAACTCATGTCCACTCAGGACCTTAGAATGTGACCTGATTTGGAAATAGGGACTTTGCAGATGTAGTTGAGTTCATACTGGAATCAGGGGGGCTCTAAATCCAGTGGCAGGTATCTTGATGAGAAGGCCACGTGAAGACATGCAGAAAGTCCGTGTGACAGAGATGGGACTGACGCAGCTTCAAGGGACACTGGTGGCTACCAGAAGCTGGAAGAGGCAAGGAAGAATTCTTTCCTAGAGCCTTGAGAGGGAGCATGGTCCTCCCCCCCCCACCCAGGTGATTTATCCAGAACATAAGGACCAGAGTCGTGCTACCCCAACTTGTAGGTTGACTCTAGTGATAGAGTTCTACTTATGAACCCTGAATCTGGGGCTTTATTGTATATGGCTTATAGAATTCCAGAGCCAGCTTCAGAATTTGGCAGGAGGGGACATATTTGAAATTGGAGACTCCTGCTATTGGGAACGTTGGCATGTAAAAATGATACCCTCCCTAAATGTCCCGCAGTCAACCATATTTCTCTTTCCTTATCTTCATTCTGCTTTCTCTAACATTTCTCAGCATTGTCTTGACATCTACCAAACCAGCTGGATTCATTCTGTCTGTTCCCCTGCTGTAAGCCACCCTTGAATTCACCATGTGATCCAGGTGCCAGCAATTTGGGGGTTGTGTGAGATGAGAGAAGCTAATCCAACAGCGAATCCAGGGGAGCTGAGGCTCCCACCGAGCCCTGTTACTCTTGCTGGCTAGTCCCCTTTCCCATTCTCCTCTGCCTTCTCTTCCTTTCCATTCTGCCCTGCGTCCAGGTGTGGGTGTCCCACCTGGCTCCCGCCCACTGGGTCCCGGGGTTGTGCAGGACCAGCTGGAAGGGGGCTGCAGACTGCAACTTGTTAGTGTGTTCCCTGTGTTCCCGTGGCCACATTGAAACTTGTTCCTCTCCTTTTGGTGAAGTGGAGGGGATCTTTATCTGCCTCTCTGAGGGTTGTGCAGGGATTAATTATCTCATGTTTGTAAAGCATTTGGAAGTTGATAACTGCTAATTATTATTACCCTGGTATCTTGTCCTTTGTTCTAAATTCCTAGCAATCTGAAGTGAAAGGACTTAAAAAGTTGCCGAGATAGCCATGATCTCCCAAACAAAAGTTGCGATTGACCTTCTTTCTCCGTGAACTTTTTTTATTCTGCTATTAGTCACTCCTCACATCCAGACCTTCCTCCCTGAGCAGGGTAGCTGGAAGCAGGCATGTGCAGGAGGTGTGTGATGGGGAGAGTTTAACATTTCCAGTATCTGCCATATGGGAAGTGCTTTATATACATTGTTTCATTTAATCCTCATAAAATATGCATAGGGGGCCATTATTGGCATGTTACACATCAGTGAACAAGTGCTTACAGCAGTTAAGAAATCTGTTCAAATCCCTCAGCTGAGAAGTGGCAAAACCAGATTTCGAAGACGTTGCCATTTGGCTCTGAAGCCTCTGAGCGGTCCCTGCCACCCAGTGCTCAAGGAGAAGATAGAAAATAACCATGTTAGGAAGAGCGAGTTGGGGGCGCCTGAGTAGCTCAGTCGTTAAGCGTCTGCCTTTGGCTCAGGGCGTGATCCTGGTGTTCTGGGATCGAGCCCCACATCAGGCTCCTCCGCTGAGAGCCTGCTTCTTCCTCTCCCGCTCCCTCTGCCTGTGTTCCCTCTCTCACTGGCTGTCTCTCTCTCTGTCAAATAAATAAATAAAATCTTTAAAAAAAAAAAAAAAGAGCGAGTTGGCATGAGCGGAGAAAAAGAGATCCATACATTGGGTTTTTTTGCCCTATGAACAGAGTCCACAGAACACAGAAGAGGTAAGAAGGCAAGAGACCTAGTAGGTAAAGCAGTCCCAGCCTAGTAGCATGGAATTTCCAACTGAAGAATATGGTCTGATTTTCAAATCAGAAGGTCGTTAGCGATAACTTTGTCTTACACCATTCTTTTTTATTTTAAGATTTATTTATCGATTTTAGAGAGAGAAGAGAGTGGGGAAGAGGGGTAGAGGGAGAGAGAATCTTAAGCAGACTCCGTGCTGAGCATGGAGCCCAACGGGGAGGGGCTCGATCTCAGGACTCTGAGATCAGGACGCTGAAATCACTACCTGAGCCGAAACCAGGAGTCAGACAATTAACTGACTGCCCCACCCAACTACCCCATCTTACCCCATTCTTTGGCCAGGGAGGACATTAGACCCAAAAAGGCAACTAATTCTTGCCCAAGTTTACTCAGTTCTTTTGTTTGATATACACTTATTCCTATTTTGATGTGGTAATTAGAATATCTAACATTTTTTTAAATTAATGTATAGTCGACATACAATACCATATTAGTTTCAGATGTGTAACATAGTGATTGAACAATTATGTATATTATGAAATTATCATCACAGTAAGTTTAGTTACTATCGGTCACCATACAAAGAATGTATTAATTAATTTCATCATTACAACTTTGCCTAGTATTCTTTTTTTTTTGGAAATATCTACAAAAAAGGTACTGAGAGGTTTGGGTACAACTGTCTCTTTGAGAATAATCTGCAGATTCTAAGTATTTTAGAGAAAACCAAGTCAATAGTTTTCAAACCGTATCCCAGTGGTTGCTAGGAAACTAGCACACCTAAGAGGTGTGGCTGGCGGTAGGACAAAGACATAAAGTCTGGGGTCGCAACCAGGCTGTAACCCCACACAGAGCCTCTTTCAATTGTTCTATATTTTGTTCTTTGACCTGTGGTTTAATCTGATCAGAATGATCAAAGAATTTTAAAAGTTTGAAAGCTGCTGACGTAGATAACTCATGAGCCCCGTCTCAAACAGAGGATTTAATGACTCTACTTCCCTCAGTTTTTTTTTTGATCGAAATAGAATCAACATATAACATTTTGTAAGTTTAAGAGATACAATGTGTTGATTTCCTACATTTATGTCTGCTTCCCTCAGTTGTTACCAGTGACTTCTTTCCACTCTCTCAAATTCTTCTTGTCATTTTGTAAACCTTTTCTCTCGTGCTCTGCCGAAGTGACTAAGGGGACAGGATTCAGCTCACACCAGTTGTGCGTCAGGGTCATTTCAGAATTGTGTGTCTGTTTCTGTGTCTTCCCCTCCGCCGCCTTCATGAGAAACATGATCAGTTCTTGAGACACCAATGTGGCATTTGATGGCAGGAAGCTGGGATCGAGATGGAAGTTGTCACATCTGTTTCAGGAGCCTTGTTTTAATAAAATGTAGACACATCCCAGAATGGTTGCATTCATGCCAGAGAATTTTTGGGTGCCAGAAAATTTGAATTTGTAATGGAAGTTGTCACTGAACAACAGCACAAATACTCCAGCCTTAAAAACAGTGTTCTTGAAAGGCTTTGCAGTGTCAGCTCACGTGGCATAAAGAATGGTTTTAAAAACCTGTTTTCAACGTAATATTTTTCTCCTTGGAAAGTTGGTTGTCCTCATGGGCAAATCTCTAGCTTCAAGCTTTCACATAGTCTTAAAATGAAACCTTTGCACACAGAAGCTGTGGGAAATGCCCACGGAGTATTCTCACAGCACAGTTAACAAACCCATGAAGCACTCTTTAATAAACCACAAAGTGTATTAGGGCTTTAGAATTGCTCATACCTCTGTATACTATTTAACAGGTGGGTGAGTTGGTGATTCCACTGTTAGAAAGGTCTGCATTTCACTTTTGGCATTCACTGTTAAGGCTTATTTTGGAAACTTAATATTGTTTTTGAAGAAGGATGCTTAGTTGTGTTCATATTTAAATGATCGCAGTCAGAGTTAATGGATTAGATCTGACTAGGTAAGTAAGATAGGCACTTTGGGAGGATCATTTGTAGCTTTTCCAGTCTAATTTAATGAACTGGAAAATAATTTACTAAGTGTAATGTAGAAGCTGGAAAAAATTTATTCCAAACCTCCCAAACACTATGTCTTGAGACCATAGCTTGGTTACCTTGTGGGGTCTGGTACATTGCTTTCCGTAACAATTCATTTTGATCTGTTAAGGATGCTCTTGTTCTGTTGGAAAAAGCAATAGGCTAAAACTGGATTTTCTTTTATATGTATCAAGTGCATTATGGGGGAAATAAGTCAGGTAGTCATTCACATTCTAGTATAAATAGCTTTACAGTGGTTTCTTCGTTCTAGAAAGGGAGGGCTTTTTTTTTTTTAAGATTGTATTTATTTGAGAGAGGGAACGAGAGAGAGCATAAGCGGGGGGGGGGGTGGAAGCAGAGGGAGAGGGAGAGGCAGACTTCCCGATGAGCAGGGAGCCTGACATGGGGCTTGATCTTAGGACCCCAGGATCATGACTTGAGCTAAAGGCAGACACTTAACCGACTGAGCCACCCAGATACCCCAAAAGGGAGTTTTTATTTGGAATTGTTGAAAGGGGTGCATGATCATTGTGTAATGGACTCTTCCTGGCAGAACGTTGGAATGGATGGGAAAAGAATGAGTTGAAATTGTTAGCACCAAAGATATTCTTGGTTTTCCTTATATTTCTTATTCCCCAGGAAAGTCCATACTTTGTCATATTGTTGCCATTTCCAAAGAATTCCTTTTGACAAGTTAGAAACCAGTGAGTCTGCTACAATTTTCCCACCCTATGGTTCACTGAGGGCCTTACCATCTGCCAGGTATTATGCTAAGCACACTACATACACTGTCTCCATTTAGTTAGTTAGTTAGTTAAAGTAGGCTCTTCTTCCAACTTGGGGCTTAAATTTACCACCCTGAGATGAAGAGTCACATGCTCTACTGACTGAGCCAGCCAGGTGCCCCGGGTACCATCTCATTTAATCTCCACTCTAGCATTATGAGGTGCATGCTACTTAACGGGCTCTAAATGGTGCTTACTCTGCCCTGTCATGAGCACTTTAGACATTTTAACTCAACCTTCACCATAATCCTCTGGTATAGGTACTGTTATTTCCCTATTTTACAGGTAGAGAAACTGACATACAAAGAGATGAGCTGACTTGGCTGAAATTCTGCAGCTAGTACATTGAGTAGCTATGATTCGTGTTTAGGCATTCTGGCTCCAGAGACAATACTCTTAACCGCTGTTGTATGCGACATTATCCTTATCGGTGAGGAAATAGAAGGACGGAGAATAATAACTCTCCCAAAGTCACCCGGGCAATAAATAATGGAGCAGGGACTTCGATTCAGGCAGAGCATAAAACTACATAACCTGCAAGGCTCACCCCTTCCGCCATCCTGCACATCTTCTCTGCTTTTATCATTCAGTCTTAGAGCCACTTCAATACAGATGTCACTGTGGCACTTAGGAAAAGTAATGATAAGACTAGAAATGGAAGAAATTAGCTTTATCATTTATTCAGCTTACTGCCTAGCTTAATTTTGAATAGATTTTGGATTGTGGTTTGTCATGAAAGGGTTGAATCTTCACTGAATTGCCAGAGTCAAAGGTGACTATGACCTCATCTAACGCAGTGGTTCTTAATCTTTAATGAGCCACCAGAGATCTTGCTAAAATGCAGATTTTGATTCAGTAGGTCTAGGACGGGCCTGAGATTCTGCATTCCTACCAGGCTCCCACGTGATGCTAATGCTCCTGGAACATGATCCATGCTTTGAGTCGCAAGGCGAACATACTGAGTGTTTCCACACTGAGCGTAAAGATTTATTGTGGGGCCCAGAGTTCACCTTGGAAGGAGGGAATTTTCATAGATGGGAGAACACATATAGACTTTGGGGTGATCAACACCAGGCTGAGGCGGGGGTGGCTCATGAGATAAGCCCTGAGCTGCCTGACTCCCAGGATTGGAAGGGAACTCGAGGGTCACCTGCTCCAAACATCCAACTTGATGTTTGAATTCTCTCACATCCCTGCCACGTCATTTCACCCCCAGAGTTAGGGAATTTTCTGTGCCGAGTGGAACTAAGAGAATTTTAAGATGGTGCCTGAGTCGCAGAGACAGTCTAAATGAAGGACTATGATGTCTCCTCCCTCTCTAGACGGACAGTTGCCTCCATAGTACATTTTCAGAGCCTTTGAGTATTTCTTCAGAAGCTTCAAACCTTACTGTTTCATGATAAAAACAATGTTCTCTACCAGAGAACCATCTGGGAGTGTGTGTTCCCCCGAGCATCTGTATCCCCTCTGAAATAATGATTTCAATGCTGACTGGCAGGTGAGAAACAGTGACAGACGTTTGGCAGCTGGGCTGCTTCTTGGCTGTGCTGATGATCCACGCCAAGGCCCTTGAGAAAACATATTTTCCAGAATCAAGGATCCTGCAACCATGAATGGTTTCTTCTCATTTTGAATTCACAACCTGAACTCAAGGCTCCTATTGTTAGGTCTTCTGATTGGGGGGTAATGCCAGCTTCTCCTTTCCAGGCCCTCCTCCTTCAGGCTGTGACTTGACAGCGTCCTGCTTTCTGTTCCAGGTGCCTGGGGAGAGCAAGAAGCAGTGGAAGCCAGTGCTGGTCGTACTGACCGAGAAGGACCTTTTAATGTACGACAGCATGCCGCGGAGCAAGGAAGCCTGGTTCAGCCCAGTTCACACATACCCTCTTCTTGCCACCAGGTAGCCTTGGCCTTGTGTTTGAGTGTGATGTATTCGCTGTTTGAAACTGTTCTGGTCAACTACAAGTATTTCAGCATATTATATTTCTGCTTTCTGTTGTGTCAGGAGCTGAGAGCTCCTCCAGAATGTAGCCACATGTTTCCATCCAGGTAGATGAATTAGCATTTGTGGCCCAGCGTGGAGCAACACACTGAGAACAAAGTGCTTCTCCATCATGAAGGAACGGTGACATCTGGGAGATGGTCCACACCCCGTCACCTTCCCGGGTCTCCACCCCAGTTCCTTCGAGAGGAACTATGCCCATGTGTTTACAATCTTGGAATTCAGATAGAATCGTCAAGCAAGGGTCTTCACCTGTGGCACAGAGATTGTCATCTGTGTACTATGACTGTGCTCTTTAGTTTGCTCAGCACAAGAGACCCCATAATAAGTTCTTCCTCGGTTGTGTGGTGCTTCCTGTGGAAATGGGGCTGCCAGGGTCTGTTTCTTAGGACCTTCAGTCCATGTTTATTGTTCATGTGACATATTATCTTAATGCATCGTGTGCTTATCCTCTTTGTGAAGGTCTGTATTCTGAGCACAAAAGTGCATCAGACCTGAGTCTTGATCCGAGTAGTTGACAGCTCCCAGACCAGGCTCCTGTTGCCAGCTCTTGGTGTATGCGCTTTATGATAACAGACACAGTTTTCATTACTCCTCTACCCCTCTCTCTTTACCTAGAAGGTCATCACGCTAACGCAGTGTTTATGGCCTCCCTGGCATCATGCTTGGTGATATGGGGCCCTAAAATATCTGTGGAATGAGTCACTGCAGTGTGGGACAAACTCTGGAGGAGTTTGGTCCAACAGACAGGGAGTGTAGTGGACAGAGGTTTTGGGGCATCTGTCCCGAGAAAGAGATAGAAACAAGATGGGTTCTCCTTTCTGAAGGAACTGAGGTGCCAGACAGGTTATAGCCAAGGCTTAGGTGCTGGGAAGAGAATGAGACCCAGGAGCAGAACAAGAGGAGACATGAGATTAAAATGGCGGTGGTGTGTGGAGCTGAAACTCCTTTCAAAGCCCTCTTACTTCCACTTGTAGTGATTATGGAGAACAGCAAGGGTGACCTGAAGAAGGCAATTATTGGCCCCAAAGGGGAATAGAGGAGGCCTTCAGGGGTCAGGGACCACACCTAGATCATTTAGATATTAATAAAATAAATAAAATAAAACAGTAATTTAATTTTTGAGTATCCCAAGCCTGAAAATCTTTGGCAGGATAGCTATGAAAGCGCTATTGACGTTTACAATAAAATCTCTCTAATCAGAATCCAAACATCCTAATACGTTCATGTGGCGCTTCAGTCTGTGTCTTGGGATCCATTCAAATTCAGCCCAACCTCCATCACATTCCACGGCCCTCACCTGCGGGCACTGATGTGCAAATTCTGAGACATTCTCATAACTGGAACCAAAGAAAGATCAGACCATAATCACTGTCTTCCAGGTACTAAGAGAAATTGGACTCATCATGCCTCTTAGAGTGATTTTCAGGAACAAAAGTCTACGTAGGGTCAAGTTTCTAGGTAACTCTCAGGAAACTTGAGAACAAAATTTACAAGCCTCATGCACAACTTTCTCCTCCTAGTTTCTGAGCATTCGGACATGGAGGCTACCTTTTTATTCATGCATGCATGCATTCGGGACTTTAAAAATTCAGCGCCTCAGTCTATACTAGCCACATTTCAGGTACTCGGTAGTTCTGATTAGTGGCTACCAAGTTGGACAACACAGGTCTAGAACATACACATCATCACAGAAAGTTCTATTGGACAGTACCACCCTCGAGCATAAAGGACTAGCTCCAAATTGGTCCTGATTCGGGCAAGTGACTGGACTGATCTGCTCCAATAGCAGTTTGTCCAAAGCTCAGGCTGCCTGGATGGGAGGTCCTCTTGCAGGCTCTTCAGGCCGTCTACACAGCAGGTCGTCAGTGGCTCCGGGGGAGGGGTGCCCAGGAGCAGCAAATGGCATCTGAGTAGGTTTGGGTAGGGCACCAAAAGTAACTGTGACAGGCTCAGGGGCGCTCTGTCCAGCTGCTCTGGGCTGTGAGCAGAGCACGTGAGCAGCCAGAAACCACGAGCCTTCATCTGCTATGGAAATGAAAGCGGAAACCCTTTCAGTGCGAACCGAGCTTGTTTAGAACAAGGTGCATGATAAGAAATCGGTGCCGACCGTCTAAACCTAAAGGAGATGCAGTGGCGGTACTTGACCTCCCAGTTTACTGCCTCTCCCCCACATCGCCCAGCCTTACCACTGGGCTGCAGAATAAGAAGGTGGTGGATGTGTGTATGAGCCCTATGAGCAGTGGTAAACTGAGGCTCATTCATGCCCCTGATCCCCCGCTGCGAGCCCGGGAGGACGTCCGAGGTGTTCCAGCAGCCCTTCTTACTTCGTCCCCCTCGAGCTGGTAGCTAACTTGCCGCCAGCTGCTGAGCCCCAGAATGGAAATGTGGGAGCTGGACTTTCCATCTTAGTTTTCCTCCCTCCAGAAGAGTGCTTCCCCGGGCTAATCACTCTGCCTCCCTCTTTCGGGGCCCTCATCCGTAGGATGCAGCGGTGAAATGCTGCTGTCACTCCAAAGCCTAGTGCAGATCAACTTTGGGGAAAGAGTTTTCTAACTGACCCTTTGGCTTGTGCAGCGTGGTCATCTTCCGTCCACTGCCCTGTAGATGTGCCTAAGACAGAGATTTTGGGAAAGCGAAGAGAAAACAAGGGAAACGACCCCTCCCTTCTCCAGAATCCCGTAATTAGACAGGGGAGACACAGTCCTTGTGTGGCTCCAGGCTATGGAGCTGGGTTCCTTCCCTGCAGTTGAAGACAGAGGCCATTCTATCCTGGCAGACAAAGCTGGCTGTTTGAGATGGCAGGCTGGGCTGAGCTGCTCGCTTCTGGCAGAGAATGCACTGACAGAGGTGGTAGAAGTCAGAGGGAAACTCTGGATCCTTCCATTACTCAAGTTACCCCAGGCTTCCACTGGCTGCTTCCCCGGCCACGTGTTTAAGTTCATCAAGTGACTCGTTTCCGTGCTCTGTGTTCCGTATGGTCACATACAGCAGTGTCCTGCCTATGTGAGCACTTAGGCACATAGCCGATCAAGTAGCAGGATTTGTCTTTGAGTGCATTTTTCTAAAGAAGGGGACTCATGACTTTGTAAAACTTCTTTTTAAAACCTTTTGTTAAAGTATGATTTATAGGGGCGCCTGGGTGGCTCAGAGGGTTAAGCATCCAACTTTGGTTTCGGCGCAGGTCATGATCTCAGGGTCGTGGGATGAAGCCCTACATCCAGTCCCACGTTGAGCCCAGCACTGAGCCCCTTGTTTGGCTCCAAGCTCAGCACAGAGTTTGCTGGAGATGATTTCCCTCTCCCTCCCCCCGATCCTCCCCCTACTTATGTGGTCTCTCTCGCTCTCTAAAATAAAATCTTTTTTTAAAAAAGTGTGATTTATAAATAATAATATACACAGATCTAAAATGTACAGTTGAACTGATTTTTATTTATGGCTATAGAGGCTACATCTTCTGAAATTTTATTATAGGTGTCTACTAATTAATCATGCTGAGTGACATTATCAAGAAGGCCGTGGTGGTACTGTTTGCAAATAGGCCCAGGTGCTAATCAACCAGTGGCTGACCTTCGTGGAGGAAGCCTAGATCCAGGCCGGCTGCTTTACATGGGTTCTATCCTATTTTGCAAAACATGCCCTATTTAAGAATCACCTGGCTGTTTACTAAAGAGGCCGGTTCTGGGGACCCTACCCTGGAGATTCTGGCTCAGTAGGCCCGGTTCTGGAGTCAGGAGTTGTGTTCTCCACAAGCATCGGGCAGATGTCGTCCTCAGGGTGACCACATTTAGCCCCCACAACCCTGTAAGGTATAGGTTTTATTCCTGTTTCACAGATAAGTAAACTGAGGAAGTAAGAGGATAAGTCATAAGCTAGTAAGAGATAGACCTGAGATTCTGAGCGCACCTATTTTTTTTTTAAAGATGTTATTTATTCGTTTGACACAGAGAGAGAGAAAGAGAGAGAGAAGGAGCAGGGGGAGGGGCAGAGGGAGAAACAGGCTCCCCGATGAACAGGGAGCCTGACATGGGGCTTGATCCCAGGACCCTGGGATCATGACATGAGCTGAAGGCAGACGCTTAACCCACTGAGCCACCCAGATGTTCCGAGCGGAATGTACCTTTTTTCACCACTGTTCTCTGCAGCCTCCTGAAAGAACATGTTCTTACTCCCTGGAGTTTTAGTGACTCTGAATTTGTTGAGTAGAGCATATAGATCTTTCCTTCGCTCTCCTGACAACTTAATCATACAATAGGTAGCCACCCAGATCACACCACGGAGTGAGGACAGGGCCGTGGGTGCCATCAGAGACCTAGACTTTCTACCCATGGCTGTGACCAGGGGTTCTCAAAATGGGCACGAGCACTACCTGGGAACGGTTAGGCGTGCTGATGCTCCACCCCGTAGACCGGTGGAATCAGGCACTGGAGGTGGGCCCCAGCCTCTCTGGGTTTACAAGCCCTCCAGGTGTTTCTGAACCAGGCTACAGTTCGAGAACCTCTGGTTTGAGAGACTCTGCTCTGCGGCCTCTCACAATCCCAGGGTTCACGGTCAGAGGGACATGTCACAGCAAGGACTTGGGTCGTGCTTCCCCGTGGTCCTTCAGAAGCACTGTTTTGCCTCATGTTGTGACAACCACCGATGAAGTCGTTCAAAGGCTGTCCTGGATCTGGTGCTCACGGAGTCATCAGAAGCTCCTAAAATGTGCTGTTTGGTTGCCCTGCTTTTTCGCTTAACATGATCTTACGGGAATTTTCCGCTGATACTTTCTACTCTATCTTAGCTTTATTTTACTGCCTGCATGGCGTTCCATTGCATGGATGCTCTGGGGCAGAGATTCTGGAAGCTTACAGTATGGCTCCAAATCCCAGCTACTTACCAGCTTTGGAAACTGGGCCAAATTTTGTAATCTCTTACTGCCTCGTGTCCCTCGTCTGTAATGGGCATAACATTTGTACCTACCTGATAAGGTGGTTATAAGGTTACATTAGATAACGTAAAGTGCGTAGGGGAGTGCTTGGTGTGGTAAGTGCTAAATAAATTTCGTTATTATCACTCTTCTTTTTTAACCTTTTCTGTATTTTGGGGTTTAATAGTCATTGGCCACATTTGAAAAACAACTTCATCACACTGGAAACTTGGGAGCAACTGAAATGCACAGGTTATCACTAGAGCACCTTGGGAGAAATCTTTTAAAGCCCATCTTGTCAGCAAAAAATAAAAATAAATAAGCAGAAAGCCTGAAAAACCATCTCCTTAAAAAATAAAAACAACAGCTTTATTTGCTGGTGGAGAGGAAAGATCACAGTATTGGATTTGACAGCCCAGGGTTCACATTCCAGGTTTGCCCAGTCAAGCCCCATAGTTTGCAGGTTGTGTGACCTTGAGCAAATCATGTCACCTCTCGGATCGTCTTTCCTCACCTGGAAAGTAGGATCAGAATGTCCACTGCAGAGTGAGGATGAAAATGACAGAATGACAACTGTGTCAGTCCGTTCAGAGTAGCTGAACCAACAGATAATTCTTCTCTCAAATTTTTGGAGGCTAATGAGTCTAAGACCATATTGCCAAGGGTGTTGGTTTCTGGTGAGAGCCCTCTTCTTGGGTTGTAGGTGGCTGCCATCTTGCTGTGTGGTTGCTTATATGACTTCTTTGTGTATGTGTGTAGGGAGGGAGAGCCCTGGAGCTGGGCCACGCCCTTATGACCTCATTTAACCTTCAGGACCACCTCACTGGCCCTCTCTCTAAATATAGACACATCCAGGGTTAGGCCCTCAACCTGTGAACCGACGGGGTGACCATGAGGCAGGATTCAGTGTGTAGCCATGACAGAAGGACAGCCTTATTTAGCATCACGACTGGCACACAGCAGGTCTGGGCAGCGGCCAGTCCCCTTCCCTTCACCTTAGCAGGGCTGGGCAGCATCTCGCAGAATGTCAGACACAGTCTTTTCTCTTGCACAAGAACTGGCAGGGCCAGAGCCAGTAGGAAACAGGGTTCTTCGAAAATCGAGTTACTTCCTCAGACAGTTCATAGTTGATTTGTTTAGGTTTGGTTTTTTTTTTTTTTTTTTTGGTAGTCCCAGGCACATCTAATTTTATATTTTTCTGGAAGATGAAAACTTGATTGTGTTTCGTAGCAGTGGCACCAGCAATGTTTGCAACATGTTCCTGGGGTCCAGCCCCATGCGGAGAAGTTTCCGAGCCGTCGCCTCTCCCCCGGACAAACATGGATGGCGTCTGTGTGCATCAGTGGCCCAATTTATAGCAGTGCACTCGGGGAGTTTTCAAACACGTAATTTTAGCTATTCTCATCCCTCAGCTTTAGTGAGTCCTTGGGAAAACATCTTTTTGCTTAGCCAAAGCTTATTTGATGTTGCTGAACATTAAAAAGAAAGAAAGAAAGAAAGAAAAAGGTACTCTTGCCCACATGGAGGAAGTGTGTTGTTTTTTGTCACCATTGTCATAATTGGCGAGTGAGATAGGCCTACGGAGAGTGAGGATTAAGGTCGCGGTATTTCTGAAATTCTAGAGGAGGTTTAACCTAGAAATTCAGCACACCCGGTCCCAGTGGTCGGCGAAAGACTGGGAAGCACAGAGCTTGCAAAGGGAGGGATGCTGCTCTGAACGTGGTTCTCCCACCCGTGGGCCCGGGAGAAGGGTTGGGTCTCTGGAGACCAGGAACTGATGAATGTGCCCTTCACGCTTTTGAGTCCACAGAGGAGCCAAAGACGCTGGCATTTCGATTAAACGTGTCGGGTCATCTCTGGTGCCTGAGGAACTGACCTGTTTCTAAGTGTTTAATGTACCTGCGGCCGCAGGCCAGCCTCGGAAATTTTAGGAATGCTTTTCACTGGGGAAGTTTGGCCAGTTGTGTGTGTCGGACACTAAATGACAGTCAGCTTGTGGTTTTCATGCTAAGCCTGGGAGGCTTCTCTTCACGGTTAGGGAATGTGAGCGTGTGCCAAGGGTAGCGGGAGTGGATCTCCAGGCCCGTGGATCCACACTCCATCCCCAAGGAGTGCGGTCTGCCTTTCACATCCGTCCATCCTGTGTGCCCCGTGGTCACACTAACCGCTGGCCTCCCGCCCTCCTTCCTCTTAATCCAGCAGCTCCTCAGAGTCGGGTGGGAGATGAGCAGGGGAGAGGGGTGGAGAGGTGAGTGGGGAGACTGGAACCCCTCAGCTAACACCAGAGAGGGTCCACGGACTTTGGAAGCAGACAAACCAGGAGTTGGATCCTGAGACCTCGCCTTGCAGTGTGATCTTGGGCAAAATACCAATTCCCTGAATCCGAGTCTCCTCATCTCTATGAAAGGCAATAGTTTCTCCTGCTTCATACAGTTACCGATAAGACCGATGGAGACACTACATGTAAATGTTCAGCATAGGACTGAGACCTAATAAGTGATTAATAAATGCTAGCAATTGTTAAGATTGGGCAAATGATTGAAATTAATGTATGAATAACTAATAAGTCATCAGACAAATTTGATCCCGCATGTAATACCGCATTTATCAGGGACTGGTAGTGTCCTAAATCAAAGTCGTTGAGATACAAGGACTGGGCTAAGGAAGAATGTGTGGCTTTGTTTGTAAGGGGAGGGAAGCGGGGAGATTGGAGCCTCTCAGCTCCCTGCGGAAAGCTGGCTCTGAATGATACTGGTAAGGACACTGCGGGCTTCTTCCTCGGAGCAAGGGTGTGCAGTGCAATTTAAGAAATGTTGACAGTCTCCTGTGTGGGGCCAGCATTGTACCAAGTGCTGACGGTAGGGGGTTTTAAAAGTGCAAAATGTGAGAGCTAAAAGCCAAGTGTTTAAAGGTTAATTGTTCAGGTTATTCACTCGTGGTTTCATTTTCCAGTAAAAGAGTGCAGGTGTGGTCATTACCTTCCGTGGAGAAGTTCTTGGAGATCTTTTTATAATACATATTCTATACTCATGCTGATATATGTTGAACTAATTAAAACATGGATGGGATAAGGGAATATGGAAGAGATAAACAGAAAACTCAAAGAATATATTTAAAAATTAAAGTTTAAGATCGCAGGACACCTGCATGGCTCCGTTAGTTAAGCATCTGCCTTCGGCTCAGGTCATGATCCCAGGGTCCTGGGATCGAGTCCCGCATCCAGCTCCTTGCTCAGCGGGGAGCCTGCTTCTCCCTCTCCCTCTGCCTTCTGCTCCCCCTGCTTATGCTCTCTCTCTCTGTCATATAAATAAATAAAATTTTTTTAAAAAAGTTCTAAGATCACTAAATGATAAAAAGACTATTAACTTAAAAGGAAAACTTTCCAATACGTTGGACTGTCATGATGTGAGATTATCCATCAGACGGTAAGCCTTGTTCATCTCTAGACATGGAAAGTGTGTGGGTGTGTGGGTAAATTAAATCCGTGGGTGACCTGAAGAGCTCATATTCTCTCTCACTGTAATTTCCTTTCTACCTGTAGTTGACAAGCTGGAGTGCGGCCACTTTTCCTGGTAAAGTGGGCTTGTTAGTGACTTTCCCCTCACTTACCTAGACAACCTGTTGACTGCTGGGCCCCATGAGGCTGGCCAGGGGGCGAAAGTATTCAAGACACCTGAACCACTTAAGGGATCCGACCAGTTGTTTTCCTTTCTTTCTTTCTTTCTTTCTTTTTCTTTTTTCCTTTTCTTTTCTTTCTTTCTTTCTTTCTTTTTTTTTTTTTTTTTGATGGCTTGCTTTGTGGCATCTGCTGGGAGATGCTAATTACAGCAATTAAGCAAAATGAGAATGCAATATTGCTTAGCAACCCAGTTACCTAATATGTAATTTTACTAATTTGGCGGAATCTGTGTGCTGCAACTGTTTTTGTTTTAATTAAGGATATTAATAATAATGTTTTTGTATGGAACATTTTATGCAACATTCTCTAACACCTATCCAGAATCAAATTAGTGCATGAGCGTCCTTGATGAGACAGGTTTTTTGTTTTTGTTTTTCTCAACACCAGGCAGGCAGAGGGGCACAGCTGAGGACTCAGAAACTGTGTGCAGCCTGGTACCTCAGTTCTTGGTAGAGACACATTTTGCCTGGCCTCCTGAGGGAATGAGGGGATTTCTTACTGCCAAGTTCACCCAAGTCTCAAACAAAGAATTTGACCCGCGAGTGGGCTCATCCCACAGCCACGCTGAGCCTGGTGGAATCCACCTTGTAAGCCACTCTGGACAGTTGAAGTAATTTAAAAACATTTCACCCTTTCTTTTTTTTTTTTTTTTTAAGATTTTATTTATTTGACAGAGATAGAAGACAGCCAGCAAGAGAGGGAACACAAGCAGGGGGAGTGGGAGAGGAAGAAGCAGGCTCATAGTGGAGGAGCCTGATGTGGGGCGATCCCATAACGCCGGGATCACGCCCTGAGCCGAAGGCAGATGCTTAACCGCTGTGCCACCCAGGCGCCCCTCACCCTTTCTTTTTATCTGAGTGAGGGACCCATTTACATACAATTCTTTAAATGTGAGTAGCCTGGATCCATGCTGGCCATGAGTGTGAAGTCATAATGACTCACTTTTTTGACAAAATGGTCACCTTCTACTCCCAGACCAAAAACAAGGTAACTCTGACCCCCTAAACAACCAAGTCACTGCTGAAAACACTAGTTGCTAAAGATAGATTTAAAGGAAGAAACAGGAAATGGACATTAGGCTGATCCCAGAGAACATTTCATCCCAGTTCCCTTTCCAGATCACTTTTTGCCAGGATTGAATTAATCTGGAAATGAACATTTCGTGGATCTAAACCCAAGTTCGTTGGTTCTAGCGTTAGCTACTGTTTCATGGGGACGGAAGACCGGGATGGGTGAGAAGTCTCAGTATCTCATAGCAGTCATCAATCACAATCTTCTTGGAAAAGAGCCCTTCTTGTATTCTGGCTATTCATTCAATCATTCATTTCACAAATATTTATTGGGTGTTTGCCATGTGCCTGGAATTGTTCTAAGTTTTACACATACAGCAGGGAACAATCAAAAAGTCCTGCCCTGGGGCGCCTGGGTGGCACAGCGGTTAAGCGTTAAGCGTCTGCCTTCGGCCCAGGGCGTGATCCCGGCGTTATGGGATCGAGCCCCACATCAGGCTCCTCCGCTATGAGCCTGCTTCTTCCTCTCCCTCTCCCCCTGCTTGTGTTCCCTCTCTCGCTGGCTGTCTCTGTCAAATAAATAAATTAAAATCTTTAAAAAAAAAAAAAAGTCCTGCCCTGATTGAACTAATGGTAACAGTTGCTCGTCCTATATATTCTGTTCCAGGTGCTTTTCCATACAGTCTTCACATAACTCATTTCATCCTTAGCAACAGCACAATGAGGTAGGCATATGACTATGCCCAGTTTGCATTTGAGGAATCCAAGGCATGGAGGGTGTAGGTAACTTGCCAAGGTCATCCAGGTGGTAGAGAGCCGAGCTGGGCTTTCTGACTCTGCTCTGTCCCCTCAAATCCAAGGCTTTATTCTCTCCTGCCCCACTCATGCTTTATGGGCCTTTCAGTGGTTCACTTGCTCATATTCCCAGATAATAGGAAATGTAGAGTCTTGCTGAAATTTTTGGCTTTGCTTCCAACCATGGGAATGTGTGTTTGAATTCTGTAACCGGGGAACAAAGCATGTTCTTGGGCTTCTCACACAGTATCAGTTAAAACTTAGAAACTGGGTGTGAATTGCAGCTTGTAAGGCTGTCCCAGGGTGCCGGTATTTTCTTCCAACTGGGTAAGAAAGTCATTTTCTCTTGGGAGACACCATTCTCTTGGTTGCTGCCACTTGGTCCCTGCCACAGATGAGAGACAGATGGTCATATTTTTAAGACTACACAAATAGCTTAAAATGTACAATAATTGAAACATAAATAATAGCTATTTCAGAGTGCCCCTTGAGACTGCAGATCAGAAGAGATCTTTGGGAAGAATCTTGGGAGGCACATCAAAAGGCTGTTCCTGGCAGAATGGGACAAACTCTGGCAGACACAGTCTCTCCTAACGCCCTACCTTTCTCAATGTGCACATGATGGCTTTAAAAAATCTTAATGTCCAGGGGCGCCTGGGTGGCGCAGTCGCTAAGCATCTGCCTTCGGCTCAGGGCATGATCCCAGCATTCTGGGATCGAGCCCCACATCAGGCTCCTCTGCTAGGAGCCTGCTTCTTCCTCTCCCACTCCCCCTGCTTGTGTTCCCTCTCTCGCTGGCTGTCTCCGTCAAAGAAATAAATAAAAATCTTTAAAAACAAAAATCTTAATGTTCAGCTGACATTCACCGACTACTTAGTGTCCAGAATCCAGCTACGGTGATGTGTTCCCATATATGGTCTGCAAATGAAGAGCCCATGAGGGGGCCTTTTCCCTGCCCCACATTTCATAGCATTTCAGAATAGGTCAGGGGTGTGTGTGTGTGTGTGTCTGTGTGTGTCTGTGTGTGTACTTTCCATTGCAAAATTGAACTCATATTTTTATTTTTTAAATTTTTAAAAAGATTTTATTTATTTGAGAGAGAGGGAGCATGAGCTGGGGGAGAGGCAGATGGAGAGGGAGAGGCAGATTTCCCTGCTGCGTAGGGAGCCCAATACGGGGCTCAATCCCAGGACCCTGGGATCATGACCTGGCTGAAGGCAGGCACTTAACTGACTGGAACCACTCATGTGCCCCTGAACACATATTTTTAAAACATTTTGGAAAACTTGTATCTTTGCCGTTGTTCAGCCAACATGTACTGAACCCTTAGCATGTGTCAGGTAGAATGCTAGACACCGCCTAAATCAGTGAGAGATGCAACAAGTCTCCTCCCCTGAAGAACACCAGGGTCTATTAAGGGAGATGAGGTGGAAATCCTAAATGCTGTGTGGGAGTCCGGAGAAGGGGTGCCTGCCTCAGGGAGATCCTGCTTGGTCTTGAGCTCCAGCAGATGGTGTGCTGCCAGTGCTCCCAGGAACACTTCCTGGCCGCCTTTGTAGGGAGCCTCAGCCTTGCTGGAAGAGCTCTTACCTCACCTCAGATCCCCAGAAGCAAATCATCTGCTTCAAATGGGGTTCTTCCTAGATGGGCCAAGGTTCGGGGATGGTTTTGATCAAACCATAGACTTTCAAGGTGAGAACTTTCTCTACAGTCCCCAAAGAGTCACTGCCCAGCCTATGCTTGAGCGCTTCCCAGACATGGGGGACATTTATGGCTGCCCCTCTCCCCTGCCATTCCTCACACAATGTCTTCTCTTTTCGAGACCCAATATCTCCAAGCGACGTTTTTTCTGAAGCAGTTTTGGGTACTTTGCTGTTTTGATCATTGTCTTCTAGCATCACGATACTTGTATGGAACTGTGTTTCAGTATCACTGGTTTCCTTTGAAATTCTCTTTCCTTTATAATTTATACACATTATTCAGAATTGGGGTCCACAGGCTTCATTATACTGCTGAACGGAAGAACGACACGGAAGGATGAAAAAGCCTTCTCCTAAAGCTTGGTGCCTAGGACCCAATGCTGTGCTTTAGGCGTAGTCTAATCAGTACAGGGCAACAAAGGACCAGCACCTGCTCTCATTCCATTAATTCATCTTAAATTCGCATTAGTGCGCTTGGTAGCTCTGAGTCAAGTCAGCCGTCAGCTAATTTCCAATGGGCTTCTACGCCGAGTCTTCCCATTCTAACTTTGTTGGTGTTGTGTGTTTGGGGCTCTAACTGCAGTGCTTAGTAATCTAGCGTCTTGATTTTGTGTTTCTTCTTGTTACCAGTTTTGGGTCATCCATTGATTTGATGTCTGTGTCCTCTACAACTTCAGACAAGTCACTGATAAAAGTGGTCAAAGCACAGGTCTGAGGCCAGAGCTCTGCCTCCATTCCTAGTCCAACTGACTCTTCATGGCTCTGGCCACTTAACAAAGGACTCATCTAACTGATAAGCTTTGTACCCAACACTTTTTCCTTTTAAGTCCAATTGAATATTAAAGGAAACTCTCTGTCAATATGTTTTTTCTGAATATTCACTTCATCTATTCCTTTTCTAGTAATCTGGTTTCTGGATAAAACAGTTGATGTAAGGAAGCCACAGAGGCCCTCGTGAACTCCTATTTCCTATTTTCTATTTCCTATTTCTTTAAAAAAAAAAAAAGACTATTTAAAAAAAATCCATTACTGAATTTGGCCTGGGAACAAGGTCAAAGAATCTACTTTATTCTGTGTTTTGAAAATCAGGATATAATTTTCACTTTTCCAGTCTTGGAATCTCTGATTTGTTCTCCCTGATTTCCCAAGGATTCCCCCCCGCCCCTGCAGTTTCATTTCTGTAGCATCTAGTCTCTGCCATTACGTTGGTGTGTAATCTTCCCAGCAACGACTTGAGTTCACTGGAAGCATCAGGCTGCTCTCTTCCAAATGCCACTCCCTTCTCGGCTTCCACTGCACTTTACTCAGGCTCACATCTCAGAAACATTCTTTTCATAAAAGCAGCAAGCAAAGCAAGAAATTTCAAGTCATATCTTCTCTCAGCCATCCATCAATATCACTATTAGCCTGGAGATGCCCACTGCCTCTTCCTTATCTTCGCACACCATAGACATCTAAACATAGTGACTCATGTCATCTTTGCCATTGTTAGGAAACCTTCCCTCGTGTGGACCCTTAATCGCCCACCTACGTGACTGTTTCTTTTGAATAGTGGTTTGACTCCCAGTGAAAACGTCCTGTCCTTTGCAGTGGACTTGGCCCTTGTGGGTTCTGGTGTTACTTAATTTGAAACCCAGGTACTGGCTTCTTAAGATCTTAAGGAACTTAGGCAATATTGCTTCAGTTTATGTTGATCGGAGGTGCCTGTGAGCCCCGAGTGGAGATGCTAAGGAACAGTTGGACAACACAGTATCCAGTATCATACAACCAATAGTATTTTATTGATTGGCGTTCAAAATATGCCAATACAAATTCATCTCAAGAGAAGATTGCACAGAACATTTATAAATGTAATCATGCCACTGTTTTTCTCTATCTCTACCTTATAGCTGCCACTCCTATTCCCATGGCAGCCCACGTAACTAAAAAGAGGTAAGAGATGGGGTCTTGGTCTTACCTCGTCAAGTGGCCTTGTCTCATTTTTGCAATGCCATGATTTATAAAATATCTCTGTTCGGACTTCTCAAGATGGCGTAGTGGTGCATGTCCACATCTCTATGTATTGTCTCCAGCTTACTACTGTTGACAATCAAAAGCGTTTAGTTGGGGATGATATAAAGAACAAGGAAATCTATTATTTCCAACATCTTGATAGGAATGAAATGACAAATATGTTGACAAATGTAGGTTTCCTCTTTGTCCTTGTGCCAGAACCCACTGCTCTCCATTGCTGTGATGGGACAGCTTTTACTCCACGTTCAGGTTCACCCTCTGGAGAAAGACCTCCATGATAATCAGGTTGCCCCAGTGAAGAGGAGTAATTCTCCACCGATCCACCTGACCCTGGTTCATCTCTTCCATTTGTCATCAGCCAGAGGCTGGTTCTGACTTTCTTCCATATTTTAGGAGTGAGCCTCCCAAGAACGGGGGCAGAACCCGGAGTAAAGAGTCTCTGGGAATCAGAGGGAAGAGGGCATTTCTCCTCTTGAACTTGGGCCACATCTGTTCTCCTCACACCATGCCTAGCCTTGGGTTTGCATAGAGTAGGGGCTCTTACTGGTTGGCTAGGGCTGCCGTAACAAAATACTACAAAGCAGGTGGCATACGCAACAGAAATTTATTTTCTCACAATTCTGGAGACTAGAAGTCCCAAGATCAAGGTGCCATCAGGGTTGGTTTCTGGTGAGGGTTTCCTTTCTGGCTTATAGACTGCTGCCTCTTTGCTCTGTCCTCGCCTGGCTTTTGCACTGTGTGCATGTGGAGGGAGAGAGATCTCTGGCAGGTCTTTCTTTTCTCATAAGGCACCTTCCTATTGGTTGAGACCCCACCCTTATGCCTTCACTTAACCTTTATTAGCTCATTATAGGCCCTGTTTCCAAATACAGTCAACACTGGGGGTCAGGGCTTCAACCTGTGAGTTTTAGGGGGACACAGTCAGTCCCTAACATTCCATAAATGTTTGTAGGATGTAACAGTTGGCGAATGGCAAAATCTTTATTGATTGATTGATTGATTGAATGAATGAATGACTTAGTGACTTTTTTGGTGGTCACAGGGCAAGAAGCTCCTCTAAGGCCGCTCAGAGCACCCCTGAATCCAAAAGCATTCTGTAACTTCAACTGGCAGGTCTCAGCGTCTCTTCTGTCTCCTTTGCTGGAGGCCAGTTGGTTCATGTAAGGGATTAATGAGGCCACGGGTGTAGGTTTCATCCCACACGGCTCAGTTAGCTTCACGGTGAGAAAGGCTGTTCCACTGCAGGTGTTGAGTCTGAAGAGCTGGATGAGGACAATTTGGAATAACCCAGACATAAGCACATGCAAGGGGACACAGAGGAGCTCATCCGGTATTCCAAGCCTGACTTGACACTAATGCCTGAAACAAATGACAGACAAAACATGTATGACACTCTGAGTCCGAATGTATGTATTTTTCAGTGGAATGGAAATTTTTAGTGGAATGGAAAATTTTAAGATAAAAAAAAATTAGAAGAAATGAAATCACCCATAAAATTACTCGACATTTTAATGGATTTGTTTCCAAGTTTTTCCTCTTACATAGTTGCATACCTAGAGATTTTCAATACATCTATGTACATTTCCCCACATTTGCCATGTGTGTTTATAAAATAATTTTCAAGGTCTGTGTAATATTCCACCCAGAGGGGTGTACCCATATGCATCGTGTGGATATTGGGTGTAGTTCACTTGATTTTTTTTTTTTAAAGATTTGTTTATTTATTTGAGGGGAAGTAGGGAGGGGCAGAGGGAGAAGGAGAGAGAAACCCAAGCAGACTCCATGCCAAGTGCAAAGCTGAACGGGGGGCCCGATCCCAGGACCCTGAGATCAGGACCTGAGCTGAAACCAAGAGTCTGATGCTTAACCAACTGCACCACCCAGGTGCCCCTGTAGGTCCCTCAATTTTAATCTGGAAAAGTATCTTTTTGTTACCACTGTGCACATTAGGTAACGGAAAGGACAATTTGCTTCATCTGATTGTTTACATACAGCTCTGCACGTTTCGTTAACCAATACCGGTGTATTCAAACGAACGGATTATTCAGCATGTCTGCTATTCAGATAGCAAATCAACTTGTTCTTTAATATAGATATTCGATAATTCGTGCTTGATTAGTGGAAAAATCAATTTCTCCTCTTCCCTTTTCTTTTCAACGAATGAAATTTGGTGATGAGACGAATAACAGTGTACAGCAGTAGTCCTCCTTCCAAAGGCTCTTTTCTCATCGTTACTTCCTGGAACACCCCAAGTTTCCCCATCAAGGACTCCCTGTGCCCTGTATCCATCAGTTAGATACAGGCCTTTCTCATATCTTGTTACACTTGGTTAATAATTTCATTCACTAGACCCAGATCTGCCAACTGCAAATTTTCCAACAAATTGCATTTTCCAGTTATTATTGGCTTCAATTTTATAGTCTCTCTGGAGAAAAATTAATATTGGTAGGAAATTCACAAACAAGTGACATTCTCCACGAGGACAGTATGTCTTTTTCTCCCTCTGCTTGTGCCTCCGTGTTACATTTCCACTGGCCCTGGATTGTGACAGAGTTGATGTCCCCTCGGTGGAAATTTAGGGATGGAAAGTGAGAACATGTCAGGCTAGGGAAGGCATAAGGGAACTAATGCTTACAGAATGCTTCTTATGATCACTAAACACTGGATGAAGTGCTTTATGTATCTTATTATACCGAATGCCAAGCATGGGAGGCAGGAATTGCATTTTTAAAATAAGGAATCCGAGGGTAGAGCCACTAGGGGTGTGGAAGGGGTATGGGAATAATACTTAGTACAAACTGTACGCTAGGTCTGGGCTGAACGTGGACAGTTCACAATATCGTTATTTCATCGCTATCATAGATTATTTCAATTGACCTTCAAAACACTACCTTATAAGGTAAGGCTTCCTAGAACGCTTAACAAACGGCGAATGGGGGTCTCGTGCGGGCTTTTTTGTCCCCCAAACCTGTATCTCTTTTCAGTTTACCCTGAAGCTGGGCAGGCGCTCCCAACCAACACAGATTTTGTTTTGTTTTATTTATTTAAGTGATCTCAACACCCCACGTGGGGCTGGAGCTCGATCTCCCCACCCTGAGATCAAGAGTGGCTTGCTCTTCCGACTGAGCCAGCCAGGGCCCCCAACCGCTACAGATTTTAAGGTTTTTGAAAAAGGAAGAACTAGATATATTTCCTGAAGCAACTGAAACGTGAACACCTTCGAGTATAAAAACACTTTTGAGCAACTAAGAAAACAGTACAAACTCTTGTTTTTTTATATGTACCTTTTCTTAATGATTTTTTTTTTTTTTGCCAGACCCTCAATCCCTTTAAAACCTATGGTAGGCTTTTGAGAATGCTTTATTTTTCCTCTAACCTCACCTAGATTTTGAAATTCATGTCAGCACACTGTCCCAGATTCTTCTCTCAATGAGATTCATGGAGCTTCTCTTTTATTATTATTTTTTATTGAGGTATAATTGGTAAAATTTAAAACGCACGATATAATCATTTCATATACATATGTATCGTGAAATGATTACCACAATCAAGTTAATTAAAGCACCTATCACCTCACCTAGTTACTTTGTGGGCGTGTGGAGGGGGGTGTTTAAGATCGACTCTCTTAGCAAACTTCGAGTACACAACACAGTATTACTAAGTATAGTCACCCTGCTGTACATTAAATCCGCAGGACTTACTGATCTTATAGCTAAAAGTTTGTACCCTTTGACCAACATCTCCCCATTTCTCCCACCTACTAGCCCCTGGCAGCCATCATTCTGCTCTGTTTCTATGAGTTTGACTTTTTTCAGATTCTACATATGAATGATACCATCCACTACTGTCTTTCTCTGTCTGGCTTATCTTGCTTAGCCATAATGCCTTCCAGGCCCCTTCATGCTGTTGCAAATGGCAGGACTTCCTTCCTTTTTAAGGCTGAATAATATTCCAGTGTGTGTGTGTGTGTGTGTGTGTGTGTGTGTGCGCGCCATTTTCTTTATCCATTTATCCATCAATGGACATGTAGGTTGTTTCTGTATCTTGGCTTTTGTGAATAGTGCTGCAACGAACATGGAGTTGTAGATATGTCTTTGAGAAACTGATTTTGCTTCCTTCAGACATATTCCCAGATGTGGAATTGGTAGATCTGATAGTTCTAATTTTAATTTTTTTTTTGCAGAACCTCCATACTGTTTTCCAGAATGGCTGCGCCAATTTGCATTCGCACCCACAGTGTGCTGGAGGTTCCCTTTTCTCCACACTCTTGCCAACATTCATTATCTCTTGGAAACTTCTCTATCTTCAATGAATTTTAGAACCAAAAAGCTTTTCAACAAACCTTTTTCTTCCAGCCGGCATTGCAAAACACCCCTCCCCCCAATACCAGCTTTGTGGGTAAAAGAGAGCTCCTCAGAGTTATGCAATAAGCCCGTTGCTAAAATTCAACAGTGGGTGATGTTTTATTTCACCAATAATTTTGCTCTACAATATTTAAGCTTAAGAGAGAAAATAAGCTTTTGGATTTCCTTTTGTGCAATTTTTAATCTGGAGGGAATAAGGCCTTTGCCTAAGAAAGTACCTCTCCCGTGAGCCAACTGAAAAGACACCTGGAATTTCTCTAGCAAATGGTAGAGTTTCTTTCTGTATTAAAGATAAGGCTGGAAGTGCCAATATCCTGGGCAGAAGTAACATTTACTAAATTATACTCGCCCTATCCTACAAATTATTGATAGGAGCATTTCTTCCCAAAGGAGGTTGAGATATCAAGGAGCAGGAGGGAACAGGAGAGATTGGGAGGCTTCAAGGGGACACGTGAGAAGTAGGAGCCAGCGCCTGCTGGAAGGTAGCACTCGGAATCTGAGAGTCTTCATTTTTTCCGTCTGGCCTTTTGGGAAATATCTACTATGGGAGTCACGTTTTCTGCTGAGCGTGTGTTGTAAAGTCAGTGTGAAAATCGTGTGGTAAAAATCACTGTCTAAAATCCCTGCAATCTCTCATAAAATGCAGTTCTCTTCCAGTTCCCAGGAAGCCCCACATTGCTGGTTCTTCCAGAGCCTTAACACGAGTGCACGGATTGCTGCTTCTTCAGCTGAGTCCCTGGTGCTTTGCTTGCCCTTGGAGGCTGTGTGCTTGACGGATGCGGACCCAGGAGGACAAACGACAAGAAACAGTGGGGAATGGAACCGCACACAGAAACGGGTGTGATGCTCGCCCTGGGACATGCACGTGCCCAGGAGCGGGATGGAGAGGAAGGGATTGACACACTATGTGAATCATTCTCTTCTGCGTTGTCTTAATTCTCATTTTGGCCGAGTGAGCATAGTTGAATTTGTCTCATTAAAGGCATGGCCTGCAACGCTGCCCGTGTCACCAAACACAGTACCTAGGTACCTTCAAGTCTCACTCTAGCCCCAGCAACAAACTGGCTGAGCAGAAGGCAGAAAAACCACGGCGAACGCTGGCGCTGGAGTGGACCCTTTGGTTCTAGGGCGGAAAGCCGAGAGCAGATCACTGGTTTGGGAGCTTTTTGCCAGGTGACAAGTCCACGAAATAGACTGGTTTCCAGTTTGATGATTTTCTGTCTCTCTCTGTCTCTCTCTCTTAACAGGCTGGTCCATTCAGGTCCGGGCAAAGGATCGCCCCGGGCTGGTGTGGATCTGTCCTTCGCGACGCGAACGGGCACCAGGCAGGGGATTGAAACCCACCTGTTCAGGGCCGAGACCAGCAGGGACCTCTCCCACTGGACCAGGAGCATCGTGCAGGGCTGCCACAACTCTGCAGAACTGGTCACCGAAGTCACCACAGGTGAGCACGTTGGCTCTCAGGGCACCCACGCGCCCTCTACTCCACCCCCGTCTCAACTTCGTTTCCAGTATTGGCCTTCTGGGCTCTTTGGAATTCCAGAAGTGAACTTCAATTCTTCCAAATTAGGCCACTGTATGCCCTACTCAAATGTAAGCCTTTTCCCATCTGCATTCAAGAAAAGTTGGTAATGGGGAGAGTCAGATGTCATTTTCCTACCTGTGACCCGTGGGTGGCTTCCTGCAGGCACGAGCTTCCAGGGACCAACTAGCAGGGTTCTTGTTACAAACAGCGGAGACTGACTCAGTAATTTATCACAGAATAAAATTCTTGGAAATAATGTTGGTAGCTCACGGAGTGATCAGAAAACTGGGGCACCAGTTTGTGAAAAAGAGCAGGAAACAGAGGCATGAGGGGGTGGGGGGGGTGGGTGTTCAATAGCAAAGGGCAGAGCCTTGGGAAGATGGGAGGAGCCACCAGTGACCCTGGTCTGAATGTTGGAGCCAAGACAGAATGGAGGGAGCACACGGTGAGCACAGCCACGTTCATGCAGAGCTCTAAGAAAGGACTAGTGAGTGGGGGAGTGCAATTTACATGGATTAGTTACATGGGTGACGTGTGTGTAGAAGGAAGAACCCTTCTGCACTGTCCTATTTATTGAGTCTACTCACAATGTGCCAGGCATTTCATATACTGTCTCTCAGTGTTTTCCACACTGGGAGAAACAACCCTGTTATGGGTCCAGAAGTCAATGAGTCGAGGCAAGACCAACATTTAAAAAATTAAATTAAATGGAATACACACAACGGCCACTTGTAACGAGGGCACGTATGACAGAGTAGCTGGTCTCCTCAACAACAGTGTTCCAGTAAATCCACCTCTGAGTCCCACTGGGTTGCTTCTTAGAATACTCTCTGTTCACCCTCTTCTATCATGTTTTCTTGCCTGTTCTTTCATTTCTGTCTGTCTCTGAGGAACCAGCACTAGGTAAGAGCCACAGTGTGGGATTTAAGTCAGAAAGGTCTAGATTCAAATTCCAGCCCTATTTCTTTCTTAATCTCTTTCTTACTCTTACTTGCATCTCTAGTTTTCTTCATCTGTAAAAAGAAGGAAATAATAGTACCCACCTCATAGAGTTGTTGTCAAGAATGAAGAGACATAATCCAGGTAAAGCTCACAGCACGGTGCTTGGCCATGAGTAAAGCTCACTAAGTGTTATTATTCGTTGTTACTCTTGTCATTATGTCCCCAGACCTGCGCTGTCCAGGATGCTAGCTTCTGGTCATGTGTGGCTATTTAAATGTAATGTAATTAAATGAATTCCTCACACGAGCCACATTTCCAGGGCTCAGTCACCACCTGTGCCTACCTAATGGCTACCATGTTGGTTGGTACAAATCTAGAACACTTCCATCATGGCGCAGAGACCTATTGTACCTCCCTGCTCTAGAGGAAGAGATTTCCCACAAGACATCTCAGGTACAGTGTTGCCAAACTTTAGCCACGATGAAAACAACAATAGAAATGCAGTTCTTTTTGTTTTACTCCTAAAAGCCTCAGATTGCTGACCTCCACCCCCAGATATTGTGGTTCAGCCATTTGGGGTTGGGGCCCAAGAATATGTACCTGATAACATCCCGGCTGGTGCGGATGCTGCTGGGCCGTGGAGCCTTCTGGGAGCAGCACCACGCAACCTCCCCCAGAAGCAACTCCCTCTCAGGAGTAGTCGAAAAGATGGGACGGAGGTCAGCGTGTGGTAGGGCTTCTCCACATTTCCTCTACTCGTGCAAACATGAAAAGCCAGATGTTTTGTAGAATGCGCAGCAACTCCAGGAAAATCCGTGTCTTTTTGTAATTATCCTGAAACTGATTGGTGCCCCCACTCTTTCCCGTCATTGCTGGAAACCTTTTGAGAGTGTCACCGAAGCTCTTATTTTTATGCTGAATCTGTATGGCAAGAAAAACTGGAGTTTTAGACCTGAGAGTTGGAAAACCAGAAAACTAGACTTTGTGAACTGATAGGTGTAAATGCCAGAGAAGTGCATGCTCCTTGCAACAAATTCAGGAGTGTTCTAGAAGAGAATGGAGAAGGCCAAGGGGATTTGGTTTAGCTTACATTCCACAGATTTTGTAAAATCTTTCTTTCTCAATAAGCTGAACTCTGCTTGGACAGGAAAACCATGAGGCCATTGGTAGACCAGCCAAAGGAAATAACAAAGCACTGTGCGCACTGAGCTAGCCGGGTGGTGGGAGAGAAGAAATTCTGTAATGACCACAGGTGCAACCCAGTTACAGATTGAAAGATGCCTTCAGGGAGTTGGGGAACGGGGCTTACGTTTTAATCAGAGCTTCAATTAACTTGCTAATGTGTTCGATTTGTTCTGTGTGGATTGAGAACATCTTCAGATAATCAGTTCCATTATATAAAGGCCAGGAACACCAGCTGAGGTCAACTAGAATTCAGAGTAACCACAATCAGTTGATTCTGAATATCTGAGGGCATAGCTTTAAAGTTCAAATATAGAGGAAGAAAAAAGAAAAACATGTTTAGAGCTCATTTGCCCACTTATTCTACAGGTAACGGAAGTAAAGAGTGTCAAAAACGAGGATTCAAGGTGGGAAGCCATACCTACACCCATGCCACTGTCTTTGGCCAGCCTAGGACTGCGGGGATGCAGGGGTCTCCGGACCTTCTGAGAAGATGAGATTTAAGGAGGGGCTGAGCTCAGAAGGACTCAGAAATCTATTAGAAAGTGTAGTGCATCTTTGGGAAATATCAACCCTTAGTTACAAATTGAAAGATTTCTGTGGGAAGTCAGAGGAAGGGGTACATTTTTAACCAGAGTTTCAATCTGCTCACCTCATTCTGTGAGCAGGTAGGGTCCCCTATTTCTTCCCCCCAAACCCTGAAGGGCCCCCACCCTCCTACAGTTATTACTCTGACACTTTGCTAAAGTCCCTCTTCACATCCCTCTATATCCTGACTGCCAGAGTATGAGAAAGATACATGGCATGGAGTGGAAAGAACTGGAATTTTGAATTCTAAGGCACCTCAATTGTGACATATTTCACCTGCCTGAACTTTGTGGGGTTTTTTGTTTTGTTTTGTTTTGTTTTTTTGTTTTTTCACCTGTAATATTAAGCTACGGTCCTGCTTTAGAAGTCTGCAGTAAGGTGAAGTTCAGTTTGGTTTATAAAGCCGAGCTGAGCTAAGGATGCGACAGAGCAGTCCTAACGCCGTCTTTCTCCTCCCAAGCCCCATCCCCAGCCAGGAAAATGTCCTGGCTTCCCGAAAGAGCTTTCAGATGTATATGAAGGTCTGAGCCAATTTACTTGCCGGGGTCTGTTAAATGTGGTGTTCTGTGAGGCAAAAAATCCAATCTGATACTTAATAACCTTTTTCAGAACTCTTTGATCAAAGGTTTAAACCTTCACAAGTCCTCCTAAATAGGAACTAGGATTCTGGGGCAGTTCCCCGTCCAGCTCATAAGCTTCCAGAACTATCTTTTCCTAAACGCAGTGAGGACCACACATAAAAGCCGGTGCCTGTTCTGATCAAGAGGTTTTAGTTTTGTTCCTTTAGATCAGAGAGTCCCTTGTGACCAGCCCCAGAGAGGTCTCTGAGTGTCACACGGGGCAGAGACAGGAAGCAGCCTTCTCCATGGAAGGAGCCACGTCTGATATCTCTCTGCAGCCCAGCTTCCCCAGGACCCACGATCATCAGATCTCCAGGGAAAGTTTTAAAACACTCATTTCTATTTATAAAATGAGCTTCGTTTGACTTTTTAAAAGTTAAAAATGGGATTATTTTTAAGCTACCCACTCCCGACTTCTTAGGTGTGTTAACATTTGTTAACACTGGTAATGGAACGGAGGAAGGCTCACTTCTTTCACCAGGTGGTGGGCATGGCAATGGGTGCGCACACGTGTGTGTGTGTGTGTGTGTGTGTGTGTGTGTGTGTGTGATGATGATGATGACGGCTCAGAGCTAGCTTACCCTCAATCAAATGTCAGGTTTTTTTTTCCCCCGACCCCCGAGACAAGGCCAGTGGAAGGCAAGTCCACCTGTCTACCTATGTGCTGTCAGAGGGTTGGATAAAGGCTAGAGCCCAGATAAAATTCAGTAAATCCCAGCAAAAAGAATTCTTTCAGCTTATTTCCCTTGGTTTCATGGGACAAGTTAAATTACAGTATCAAAATCAGTCCAAGGAGAATATTTTTGTGAGCAATGACTAATTTTCAACTCAAGAAGAAATGTGTGGCTGGCCCTGGGACTGAAGAGCCTTGCAAGGTAAGTGCCTGGGAGAATGGACGGACCTCGCTTCATACCGTGCTCTCTCCTCTCTCCCCTTCAGCTTGCACCTACAAAAACCAGGAGTGCCGCCTGACTGTACATTACGAGAATGGATTTTCTATTACCACTGAACCACAGGAGGGTGCCTTTCCCAAGACAATCATACAGTCTCCCTATGAAAAGCTGAAAATGTCTTCAGATGATGGAATCAGGATGCTGTATTTAGATTTTGGAGGCAAAGATGGAGAGTTTGTGAGTGTATTTCTGTACACGGCATGATTTCATATATTTTTCATTGGGCAACACATCTTTGAGGGCTCGCAAACATAACACGGCCTTAGTGTTTATTTAGCCATGGACTATTTACAAAGTACTTGCAGGTTCATGTCTTATTTGATCCTTGAAAAACTATGATTAGATCCAATTATTCCGAAGTTCCTTACTTTGGTCTCATTTTCCACTAGCATACCAACTAAATATTTGAATCAAGTAATCTTTTAGAAAGTCAGCATTAAATTCTTATCACATAGGGTCCCACCAGCTTCAAAATGCACCATTCATTTTTTTAAAAAGATCTATTTATTTTATGTGAGAGACAGAGAGCACACGGAAGGAGTGAGAAGCAGTCTCCCCGCTGATCAGGGAACCCAACGTGGGGCTCGATCCAGGACCCTGGGATCATGACCTGAGCCGAAGGCAAACGCTTAACCGACTGAGCCACCCAGGCACCCCTGCATCTCATCCAACCTCGGCATTGTGATGGTGTCGGGGGTGCAAGGATGTAAGCCGAGGAGGGAGAGCCAGGTGGGAGGTCTCCGAGGAGCATAGCTCGTGGGGAACATAGAGATGGAAGGTTGGGACCAGGGGCAGACTAGAAGGGGCAGCAGGAAACAAAGAGAAACTTGGTTACCAATACCCACGTGGAGAGAAGGCCAGACAAAAGCCCAGAAGTTTCAGGTTAATGGCAAATAATGTCTAACCAAATTAGCAAATTTGTCAAAGTAACTTTTATATTTCTATCAATAATATGCAAATAGCCAGTGTGTTTAAATTAATGATTTCCTGCTATCATTACTGCCTATTACAATAGAAAAGCGTATTTCTTTAGTTCCATGGAAGGGTGAGAGTTGCCTGTTCTTTCCAGCAAGTGTAGCTACTGACCCTCTCAGAAAGACACAGCATCTCACGTAAGCGTCAAATGCAGGACTTTCAAGAGGACCTTGATTCTGTCATAACTAGGCTCTGTTTAGGTCCTTCCTAGCCACTAGGTTAGTCAACAAATACTCCTTGACGTCCGCTTGATAACGGGGATAGGGATTATAGAAAATGCAGAAGTAAACCTCAAATTTAAAGCTCCAGCGACTTCAGTTAAACTTCTGGCCTTCCACAATCCCTTCCTCTGCCTCCAGCCCCATCAGTGACTTCTCCTGTGGGACTGGGCTGGTACTTCTCTGGAAACCACTGGGGGGACCCAGCGGAGGCTGACTAAAGGGGAGGGCCCAGACCACCCTTGAGAGCCTAGGTCCTTCATTTCAAAGTCACAGCGCCGCTGTTGTGGTCGGTGGGAGCTGGCGTCCAGCGCTGCGCTTCTCCCCCCGGGGCCACGGGCGGTCGGGAGGAGGGCGACAGCCTGTGCTTGACCCCCGATTGGAACATTGGAACTCACATTCTGAGAACCGTTTCCAGCCAGTCATTTTCCCAGCCTTTAAAGTGGGTCCGCAGGATTTTACGGGATTTTGTCGTCATTGTTCATTGACTAAGTTCAGCCTGAAGCAACTGTTGGGAAATCAACGAGTGGTTTGAAAGTCCGTTTTACTAAGAAGACTTGTTCAGTTACTGCTCTAGCCATCATTTCTGCTCTTTCCTAAAGGTGACTGCTCCCTGGCAAAAACCCAAAAAACCAAAAAACAAAAGGCGGCTCTCAAGCCAAGGCTATTTTTGCCTGTGAGGAAAATCACTTACGTCTAAATTTCAGCCTTTCTGAAGCCTGTAATTACAACCTGACTTGCAAGAATGGGGCAGGACTGAGTTTTTGCTGCCAGTCGGTTTGGCTGAGAAGTGCAAGTTCACGCACAGCTTCCCCAGGCCTTGTTCCGCAAGCCCAGAGGCAGGCATCACCAGGCCTTTCCCCACCCCTTCTGGGGAAGGGAGCGGACACGGGCTGTAGGAAATGGAATAAATTGAGGGTCAAGAGACCCGTGTTCTGTTTCTGCGTCTGTAACTCACTCACCAGTTGTCTTGGGCAAGTCCTTCTATGTCCTTATGTAAAATGCAGTGACTGAAGTAGGTTCCTTCCCAAAGTGGCATTCTGTGTCAGAGAGACACAGTCCTGTGTTGCCATCCGGACTCTGACGTCACAGGCCCCGCATCTGCATCCACACTTACTCTCCCCTGTAAGATGCGAGATCTCAGGAAGTGTTAGAACTTCTTCAAATACAACATGCAGATAATGGCAATAAGCACATGGGGGTTTTGTGAGAATTCAGTAAGACGGCGTAGAGGAAATATTTAGCACAGGGCCCGGTTCGTGGTCACTATAACCCTAACGTTGCTGGATGATGTTACACATCCAGGTGGTTGTTCCCCAGCAGTGTCATCAGCAGACGAGAATTAGGAACAACTCCTGCAGGTTTGCTGACTTAGGTCAGGTGATAAAAATTCCACCTGACTCTTCTCCTCTGGTCATGTGCTGGGCCACACGTAGGAAGCACTGAGAAGGGTAAGACTTGAGCAGGGGCCTTAACAGGCGACGCACATGCTTGCAACAATCCAAGGGGACAGGACACTGGGGACACGGCTGCCTAGCAGCCTGGCTTCCCTATTCTGAGTTCTCACACACAGCGTCTCGTTCAATACTCTCGTTACCCTGTGAATTAGGTGGGACTGGGGAACATTTTAAGTGACTTGTCCAAGATTACATACCTCTAAAGTGTTGGGATTTTTTTAAGTGTTAAAACCGGGACTCAAACTGAATCTTTAAATGTGAAATTTAGTACTGCTTCAAGCTGGGCCTGACCCGACATAAATCATCTCACTGTTGTGATGCCAGAAACAAACGGTTTCAACAGTCAAGAAAGGCAACATCAATATTTATGCTCTTGGTAGATATAAATTTCACAGAACCTATTCCGGAAACAAAGACAGATGTAAGAAATTAGTTCAAAGAGTTATTTTTTTTTAAATCCCATGGGGGGCGGGCAAGGCTTTCAAACCATAATTGCTCTAGTTAACGCTTAAAAGCAGGACCTGCACAGGTCTGTCTGATGTGCAAATCGCTCTCCTGCATCAAGCCTCAATTTAAAATCGCTCATGCCCTTTTCTCTTGAAATTTCAGCAACTGGACCTTCATTCCTGCCCCAAGCCGATTGTTTTCATCATTCACTCCTTCCTGTCCGCGAAGATCACAAGACTGGGCTTGGTGGCCTAAACAGAGGGCTGACCTGCCCTTGAGAAAAGGAGGGCTGCTGGGCCACCGGCGGGTGACATCGGACGCCACGAGGGGCGCACCAGACGTGGCATGCCACGGTCAGCTTTAGATCCCCGAGTCCTCTGAACTGCCCCAGACCTCTCTGTCAGCTTCACCAACGGCAAGGGGGAGCCCCAAGAAAGCACCACGAGGACAATCAGAAGAAAACTGGCTTTTTAGAACAGTAGAAGGGTAAAGAAGTGAGGGCGATTGGAAATAAATACACAGCCTAGCTTTGAAATAATGACAATCAAGGACATCATGAACATGAGAACAGTGCGTGCAGATCTTAATCAGACCAGTTTCTAGGCAACTAGCTCACCCAGGTAAGCAAGAGCTGAAGAGATGAGGAATGGACACGTTCACCTCTCTCGCCCCCAGTAACCGTGATCCCTTGTTTCATTGTGATTCATTGCCTGCTTCTAATTGAGTTGACTTTTGCTGGTAAGGAAAGAGAAGTGCTTCAAATGGAAACCCACCTTTTATTTAAGTATGAAGCAGCTGTAATTCTTAGTGAATTATCTTTCAATGAGGTAGAATGATTCTGAAGCATTCTCATGAGCATATGCTGAGCAGGGATTAAAGAAAGCATCAGATACTGATCTGAGCTGTGAGCTGGTAGAATCTGAGCCATAGAAGAGTGTTTCTGTTGCAAAGCTTTGCGGTGCGGAGAGTAGTGTGCTTGAGAGATGACTGACCGGGGTGTGCTGCCCGGGAGCCACAACTTACAGCTTTACTTACAGAGAGCAAATTATGGATATTTTTTTATTTGAGATATATATATATAACATATATCTCATATATATAAATATATATATATATATATATAAACAACTCACATGAGGTTAACTATTATCCCCATTTCGTGGTTTTCAGTGGAAATACTGAGCAATATATTGACCCTTGTTGCTGCCTGTGCGTGTCTGCATGCATTTTCAAACCAGTCCTAGAGCAGCGTCATGTAATTCCAGCATCCACAGCTCCTAGGAATTCCAGGGAAGTCATATAATGACCTGATATTTTTCTACAAGAATATTTTCAGACAACATAGAACATATTACTGATTTAATGCTTTTATTTTTACCTTTCAATACAAATTTACCAAAAAGACACCTATTTTATTTGATTGTGGAGTCATCTTCCTCGAACCGTAAAAATTAGCTCTAGAGTGTCTGTAAGCATTTGTAACCCTTCTTTCCCCTCTAGTTTACGTAAACAAATGCTCTGGATTCAACCTGTGTGCTTGTTCAGAATTGTCTTTCAGCAAATACCTATGCAAAGAGCTTTTAAAAGTGCAACTGTTTTAAAGGAATGTAATTTTGCCCGCGGAGACACATATGTTTATTGAGTTACAAAGCAGCATCCAAAGTATGTATCATGTGACACTAGTTCCAAAGGGCATTGACTGAGAGGTGTTTTGTTGTGGGGGGCGGTGAGAATAAGAGGTTTGATGATCAAAAATGTGTTAAATATCGAGGTAAGAAACAACAAACAGATTTCATGATTGTGGGCCTCCTCAAAGACTTTGATGTACACATTGTGATTCTTCCACGGGGATCCCGTGTACCATTCCTACACTTAGTCACGGAGCTCCTTTCTGACAGAGCATTTTATGAAGCAAGTGTTTTAAAAAAGAACAAAAAAAGGGTCGCCTGGCTGGTTTGGTCGGTAGAGCATGCAGCTCTTGATCTCGGGATCTTGAGTTCAAGCCCCATGTTGGGTGTAGAGATTACTTAAATAAAATAAAAAAGAAAAAATACTTTGGGAAACACAGCTTTAGGTCACTGATTTTTTTTTGGTTTCCCATTTTAAAATGCTGAAGAGTGAATTCCCACCCTGAATATTACAGGAAAGCTTTGATGCATTTGTAAATTATACTGCACTCTTTCATTACATATTTTCGAAGTCACTGGAGAATTATGCATTGTAAATAACATTAAGATACATATATTAATGTCAATAGTTAAGTTCAACAATATGTAATCTAAGGTGCTCAGTACTACATGAAGTATGAGTTAATTACTCATAATTAAATTGCAAAGATCCTATTCTATATTTATAGACAAAATGATCATAATTACAAATATTTCTTCATCACTTAAGTTTTAGACTGATTAATATCTGGGTGGGGGTCAACAAATTACATTCTCTGCATTTATAAAAACTTAATTTAAATATTTATATTTTAGAAAAATACATTTGAATAAATTAAAGCATTTTCTGAATTAAAATGTATTAGCAAGAAGTAGACAACTTTACTAAGAAAATTGTGTATATGACTCCTTGTTTTTTCCTTCAAAGTTAAGTGTATCATATTGGAGCGGCGATGATGAATCAATTTCAAGTACTCATTTTTCCTTATTCTGAACTGAGGAAATTACAATGATTTTACACTGTAGATTTTAATCTTGTCTTGATGTGTGTTACGAATGTTGTGAATGACACACAGTCAGATGTCTGGATCATGCCTGGGTGCAGTCAGTGAATCAACTGATGCATTTTGGGGAATTTGTTTTTGTCCAGTCTGCTCTGTGCTTAATCCATTTCTTATTTGAATCAATGAATTATTAAATTCACGTTTGTCCCTTTAAGGGCAAATCAATACAAATGACTGATGTTTTAACTGTACCGAGTGGGAAGCCACCATTTGCTGGTACATGTGGTTAGGCAAGCCCTCAGCATCCCAGGGATTTAAAGAAAGCCAATGGGAATATAGTTAGGAATCTCTTTTCTGACTTGAACAAAGTAGAAGAAAAAAACCATAAGCCTCTTAAAAACACCCAGCTAGAAGCGTTTAATTAATTCTTTCATTGATGTAATTAAAATGCTGAAAAATGCATTTGCCTAAAATTAATGAGTAGAGCCTTTCTGGCCTTTCTTTTACAAATACTAGATATTCCAACTTGGGATTGGAGTGGACTGGGGTGAGGGAATAATTTTTGAACGTTGAGGTAAAAAAAAATGTGCCTATGTTTATAGCACCATGGATATCATGTAAAATTTATATATGAATTAAATAAATATTCACCTCTGAATATGGTGGATTGGCTGGTGGTTTCATGACAGCCACAGAGGGAGTGTGAAGACCCAACTTGCTAGTCTCTTCCTCCAGGACTGGCTCTAGAAGGTGCCAATGGGTACAGGGGATGCCACTAGAAAATATGGTGTGTGTGGGTTTTTGTGTATAATTTCAGGATGGGTCTGCACCTGGGGCTTAGGGATCTTGGCTCTCATTTTAACTAAATTTTCATGGGACTTGACTTGTACGCCAAGCTCCAAATACTCAAGTTCTCTGAAGTCCTGCAACTTGGTTTGTGTTTAAATTGCTTATAACTAATGTTAGTCTAAGGCTGTGAAGTCTTTTTACCATTTGAAAATTTAGTAGTATTGACATTACATTTAAAACTGTAGAATCTCACTATTGAAGAGACTTCAGGGGTCATCAAGCTCATTAGTGCCCAACGTTTATTTATAATTATCACAATACTGCCTTAGAATCTTAGAGTATCTGATTTGCTAGTAATGTAGCAATGCAGTATATACATATAAAAATGAATATACACCAATTACATTTTTTAAAAATTCTGTACCACCTAGAGTCATCCCACATACCCTGCTGGTCCAAGTACTGCATTTGGGAAGAATAAAAAGACATATCAAGGCAAGGGGCTACTAGGAAATAGAAAATGATATGGAAATGGCTTTAAATAGAACACCTAATATTACTTGTTTTTATCGTTAAAGAACCGATTGGCCAAGATTAAAACTCTACATAATACCTACTGGTGGAAGAGTGATGGGAAAACAAGCATTTATTTATACAGCCATTAGTAGGTATACATTTGGCAATAATTTGGAGGGTAATCTGGCAATATCTATAAAAATTTTAAAATACATGTACCAGGGGCACCTGAGTGGCTCAGTCGGTTAGTCTGCCTTAGGCTCAGGTCATGATCCTGGAGTCCCGGGATCCAGCCCTGCGTCGGGCTGCCTGCTCAGCAGGGAGTCTGCTTCTCCCTCTGCCCCTCACCTGCTCCTCACCTCTCTCCCTCTCCCTCTCAAATAAATAAATAAAATATTTAAAAAATAAAATACATGCACCTTTTGACTCTAAGGGTTTATTCTAGAGATGTAAGTACACAGAGTAACATACAAGGACCATGTTTGCGGCATTAGCTGTATCAAGAAGCTAAAAAGGTCCATAGGATCATCACTAGCTAAAGCGATCCCAGCACAGGGATGCACGAGGCTCCACAGTGTTGCAGTGATCCATCTCGAGGTACTACTGTGGACAACGTTTCTAAATGCAATGTCTGCAAAATGCAGATAAACACACAAAGAGATATGTATTCCATGTGTTGTTTAAAAAGTGATTCTTAGGAAGAGCGGCACCTGCCACATTTTGGAAATCTGTGCTAGTGCTGTTCTGTCATCACTATGTTGGGGGGCGGGAAGGGGGGACACTTAGTATTTGCTGAACAAGAGCCAACAGCGGGTAGACTTCCTGCAATGGGAGGACAGTCCCCACATCCCGTGGGACCGTTACCCACACAACTGTTCTGTCCTCTGAGTTGTTCGTGTAGGTGAAACACATAATTATCTGAGCCTAGACCCTGACTACATTTTACATATGAAAACATTTTTTGATTCAATACATTCTGAATTTTCTAGGTATGCAACTACCATGTACGTGGAAGGAAGACTGTGTTTTTGTGTTGTTCAGGGCATTTGATAGAACATTTTATCAACACGAGTCACCCGTAGCCGGTGTCACATGGTACTTGAGTCGCCGGTAGGGAACACCGGACTACTTCTATATGCGCCTCATTCACATGGCATCTGAGTAAAAATATTTGACTACTTTCCATTTAGAGAGGCGGTAGCCAGCATCTCCATATGGGGGACATATTATTTTATTATCCTTACTTCCCTTTTTTAAAACTTCTTCACCTTACAGTTAGGGAACAGCAATTTAAAAACTCCTGAGTGCACGCAGCCTGCCCCCGCTGGGCGCGTCCGATCCCTCAATGCCACAGTCTAGTGTCCGAGAGGCTCAGCCGCTGTCCCAGCCCCAGGCCCCGCCACAGCCGGCCCTGCTCGACCTGCTTCTGCCACTGAAAGCCAGCCCCCCCCCGCTCGCTCGAAAACGCGGTCCCTCCAGCCGCCTGCCCCCCACTGCTGCCAGGCAGCGGTCTGAGGACCTGCACACTTGAGTCTCTGGGTTTGTCGTCAATTCCAGACTTGTATGAAAAGCCGCACACCGTAGGCATAAGACCTCATGTCCCGAGCAGCCACGAATGACCCGAGCAGTCCAGAATAGTCCAGGATTTAAATTAGCTCTGCAGGGCCAAATAGGAGAAAGTAATAGGCAGGAGCCAAGAGGGAAAATAATCCTCTTCTTCCTTCTTGTCGTGTACTTCCCCGAGACATGGTTTCTGCAGGCACACTCCCTGTGACTGAGACACTCCCTGTGACTGAGAGCACACCCGTGGGGACTGGCTGTGTTCCTTTGCCTCACGAGGCAGTGGCCAGTGAGCAATGTACCACCTGCTTTGCTTGCCTGCCTTCCCCACCTCTTCTCCCTTTTCTTCTTCACTCTTGGGGCCCTGGAAATGGACATCCAAATACAGCATCAGCACTTAATCATGCCCGACACAAAAATTCACTCCACATGATCACAGACCTAAATATAAGAGAGAAAACTATAACGTGAAAACATAACCTACAGAACGGGAGAAAATACCCATATCCTATATCTGTTAAGGGATTAGAGTCCAGAATATAGAAAGACCTCTGACAATTCAATGACAAAAAGACAAATAATCCAACTAAAAATGGTCAAAGGAATTGAGTGGACAGTTCTCCAAAGATATGCAGATGGCTAACAGGCACATGAAAAGATGCTCAACATTAGCAGTTATCCAGAAAATGCAAATCAAAACCACAATGAGATTCCACCTCACGCTTTAAATCATTCGTCAAAAAGAGAATTACAAATACTAGAAAGGATATTGAGAATTTGGAACCCTCATACATTAATGGCCAGTAGACATGTCAGATAGTACAGATGCTTTGGAAAACAGTGAAAACAAGACGTTTAAACGTGGAGTTTACCATCTAGCCCAGCAATTCTATTCCTAGGCATATACCCAAGATAATGGAAAACCTACGTCCACGCAAAACACTGGTACACAGATGCGCAGAGCAGCGTTACTTGTAATGGCCACAAGGCGCAGCAGCCCAGACGCCCATCAGTGGGTGATGAACAGAGCGCGGCTGATTCACACAATGGAAGGAGGAGGCCCTGCCACACGCTGCCATCTGGATGAGCCTTGAAAACCTCACGCTAAGAAAAAGAAGCCAGACACACAAGGCCATAAATCGACTTACATGAAATGTCCAGGAGAGGCAAATCTGTAGAGACATAAAGTAGATAGTGTTTGCCGGGAGCTGGGAGAAGGGAGAATACAAACTGTTCGTAGATAGGGCATGTCTGTTGGGGGATGAAAATGTTCTGGAAGTAGCGGCGATGGTTGCTCAACTTTGTGAGTATATTAAATCCACTGAATTATCCTCTTTACAGGGTGAGTTTTATGATGTGTGAATTACATCTCAAAAGTACACGTTGTAGGGTTTTTATGTATCACGTTTTAGTCTAGTCCTTTAGATGAGTGCCACACCCACAGTTCTTTTTCAGGGCACGTCTCTCTTCACTTTGGGTGTCAGAGTGCCTGTGGGACAACGCCCTTAGGATTCTTAAAAGCCCTTCTGTCTAGCCGAGAGGGTCTACTTTTAAATCACTAACTGTAAATATTTCTAAGGTCTTAATAAAGGATTATATAAGCACACCTTAGGTTTGATTTTTTTCCTTTAAGAAACTTTTGCTATTGGAGATGCTGAAGTGGGAAACCATTTTATTTTCGGATTCCCAATGTCTTCAGCCCTCAGTATCTCCTCTAAATGCTGGAAAGCCACACAGTTCCTTCTTTGGCTCATCTATTTTTTCCTGCATCTTGCCGTATTCAGCTAAATTAACAAACAAATGGCCCACTGACACTTTTTTTTTTTAAACATTCTGCCTATAAACAACCTGAATCATCCATGAGTTCGTTAGATACAGCTTGTTTTCCAGCTTCTGTTGGCAACAGTGTTGCCATCTCTGCACAACACAGCTCAGTTGGTTGGGGCCAGTGGCTCCCCGTTTCCTTCCTGCAGGGGCCTCCTTGTAAACTTCTCATTTAATGAGTGTGAGCTCTCAGCAGTTCCCAGCACCCATAAATACGCCCCAGCAGAGCTGATGTCTAAGCTCAGTCTGCACTCTTTCCCATCTCCCTTGGAAGGTCCCTGTGATGCTGACCATCTGTAAAGATGGAGCAACTCTCGTCGGGGTTCCTCGCGGGAAGCAGAGCCTGACTCCAGCCCCGCCTGCTCTTCTTCCCGGAGCTTAGCTTATCCTACGTGCTAATAGTCGCAAGTTCCTGGCTCAAAACTCTGGCAGGGTCAAAAGTTGACCTAAGTTTCTGGACCTTTTAGGTCTCTTCTTTGTGCCTACTTTCAGATTTATCTGAAATATCTTTAACCACTTTTTACTTGGGAATTCGGGCTCTGAGGTAGACAGTGTGGAGATGATGCCTGTAAGGCATCTAAAAATTTAGGAACCAATTTCTCTGCCCAATTGAAATGACCAAAAAAGTTTTCCAAGTCACAATGACTGGTTCGCTCTGGGGATGTAACTTCCACAAAACGAAATCTCCCGAACACGATGGAGTTACTGTGCTTGCTTGGCAAGGATACATCTGGTCTCCCGTGCCTCTCTCCCCACGGCTTCACCTCCCGCCCCTCACCGCCGCTCACCTCCGAAGGCTCACCGGCCTCGGGCAGCCAACAAAGCGGCAGTGAAGGTACGGCGCTTTTGGAAACTGCCCTCTTTTGAGGGCAAAAATGGTTGGGGACCAGCCTAATAGAACAGAATACACAACTGAATCGCGTAGGTTGGATCTGCGGTTCCTCTACTGCTCCTTATCTGGGAATGCGAACAGAGTGCCGACGTTGACAGGACGATGAAGGCAGAGTGAGTTTATGAAGTATCTCGGAGAACACTCTAGTACCCATGGTACGTGGCCTGCAACGATTGCAAGTACACAGTCTGAGGAGCTTCGATAAATGTGTACCCGGTACAGCCACCATCACGAGCACAATAGAGAACACTTACATCACACGGTTTCCTTGTGCCATTTTCCAGTCACTCCGACCTCTGGCCCCAGGAACCATGTTTGCTTTCTGTGACTCTCTCTTTCACTTTTCTAGAATTTCGTGTATCTGGCATTTTCTTCTCAGCATATTTTGAGAGCCATCCACGTGGCTGCCTATTTTAGTTTGTCGCGTTACCTTGATAAGTAGTATTCCATTATATACGTTTTATAATTTGTTTATCCATTCACGTATTGATGTAGCTTTGGGTTGTTTGCACTTTGGTGCTATTAGGAACTAAGCTGGTGAGCGCGACTGATGAATCATTGAACACTACATCAAAAACTAATGATGTACTATATGTTGGCTAATTGAACTTAATAAAAATTTAGAAAAAGAAGCTGGTGAGGAGGAGCTAAGATGGTGGAGGAGTAGGGAGCCCTAAGTTCGTCTGGGGCCTCCAATACAGCTGGATGGTTATCTGTCTGTTCATTCTGAACACCTGAGAAATCAATCGGAGATCTGAGACAAGAAATGCTGCAATTCTGGGGCGCCTGGGTGGCACAGCGGTTAAGCGTCTGCCTTCAGCTCAGGGCGTGATCCTGGCGTTCCGGGATCGAGCCCCACATCAGGCTCCTCTGCTATGAGCCTGCTTCTTCCTCTCCCACTACCCCTGCTTGTGTTCCCTCTCTCGCTGGCTGTCTCTATCTCTGTCCAATAAATAAAAAAATCTTTAAAAAAAAATGCTGCAATTCTACAAGTAGAAAAGTGACTACTTTTTGGAATGTAGGAGGTGCAGAGACTTGGATCCGATGTGACATAGCAAAGGACACGGTGGGGGGAGGGAGCCTGCGGAAGGAGGCTACCGCAAAGTGTAAGCAGCAGAGCACAAAATCGGAACTTCTAGAAGTCTGCTGCAGTGGGGGACGTCCCTGGCTGAAAGATGCTCAGGTGGCGAAGTGGGGTGGAATCCCAGGTGGGACAGCGTTGTCTCAGGGTCCCAGGGTGGGGGTGGGGGTCGCAAGAACAGGGGTGCCCGAGTGTGGCAGTTTCCAGGCATAGGCGCAGGGAAGCCCGCAGAAAACAGTGAATCTAGGCACCCGCACTCTGCTGTGTTGCCATAAACCATGAGCCGCTCCACGATCGGACAACCGCTCTCCTGGTAGGGGCCTAGCAAGAGGCAGAAGCACAGTGAGACCTCCCCCGCTCCCTGGGAGGAACAGCATGGGTGTGCGCCCTAAGAGTCCATCAACTTTGCAGTTTTGAAACTCAGTCACAAAAACTCTGTTATAGGCTGGGTGAACACAGAGTCCTGACGGAAATCAAGGAGACCACAGTGATTGACTGCTTTTCTGTGAGGGCTTACTGAAGTGTAGGGGGGTGTGAACTTTCAGCCCTGGGGCTAAAGAGCTGGGAGCCACCATATTCATCCCCCCATCAGTGCTGAAAGCTTTCAGGGAGCAAAACAGCGCCACCTAGTGGAGTCCGGAGCCCATTACACTGGTCTCTGCCTCCCTACGCACTGGAGGTGCATTCGCACTAGGGCAAGTCCACCAAGGTCCCTCTGCCAGAAGACCAGCGTGACAACTGGCTCGCACCAAGTTTACTGATGGTAGAGGGCTGCAAAGCTTTAGCTCCTGCTGAAAACAGTAGATAGAATTCTTTGTACTTTTGTTCTTTAGTCTTTCAGTATTATTTTTTCAGCTATTTTATTTTTTCAGTTCATTTGTATTATATTTTAGTTTTGATTTTTATATATGCTACAGGTATTTTTGTTTGCCTTCACTGTATTAGTTTTATTATGTTATTTTTATTTTATTATGTATAAGTTAGTATGTATTATATAATTATGTAATATAAAATATATATTAATACTTAGTATATATTTTATTAAATAAATATTATACATATATAAGTATTTCTTTCTTTCTTATTTTGAGATCTAGCTTCTTGTAACAAGCAGACCAAAACACACCCAAGATGTAGTTTTTTGTTTTGTTTTTTACTGTTGTTATTTTTGTTTTTTCTCTCTCTTTCTTCTCTTCTTTTCTGGACATAATGATGAGACAGAGAAACTCACCCTAACAGAAAGAATGTGACGTAGTACTCACTGCCAGAGACTTAACCAACATGGATATAAGTAAGATGTTGGAACTAGAATTTGAAACAATGATTATAAAGATACTAGTTGGGCTTAAAGAAGCATCAAACACGCTAGACAACCCCTTACTATAGAAATAAAAGAACTAAAATCTAGTTAGACCTAAATTAAAAATGCTATTACTGACATGCATCCCAAGTAAAGGCTATAATAAAATGAGGCTGGACAAAGCAGAAGAGCAAATCAGTGATACAGAAGATAAAATGATGAAAAATAAGGAAGTTGAAGAAAGAAAACTATTAGATTCCTAAAGGAGGCTGAGAGAACACAGTGATTCCATAAAGTGAAATAATATCTGTATAATAGGGGTCCCAAAAGATGAGAAGTGGGAGGTAGGGGCAGATGGTTTACTTGAACAAATTATAGCTCAGAACTTCCTTAATTTAGGGAAGGAAAAAGGCATTCAAGTCCAGGAGGCCACAGAACCCCCCCCCCCAAAATCACTAAAAATAGGTAAACACTTTGACATATAATAGTGAATCTTGCAAATTTCAAAGACAAAGAAAAAATACTGAAACCAGCTTGGGACAAGAGGTCCTTAACCTACAAGAGTAGACACATTTCCACAGAGAGCTGGCAGGCTGGAAAGGACTGGATGATATATTTGACGTGCTAAATGGGAAAAATATGCAACCAAGAATACTTTATACAGCAAGGCTGTCATTCAGAATAGAAGGAGAGTAAAGAGTTTTTAGGAAAAAGAAAAACTAAAGGAATTTGTGAACACTAAACCAACCCTGCAAGAAATATTACAGGGGATCTTTGAGTGGAAAGAGAGCCCAGAAATAACAAAGACGAGAAAGGAACAAAGACAATCTACAAGAACAGTGACTTTACAGGCAGCTCAATGGCACTAAATTTGTATCTGTTGATACTTACTCTGAATGTAAATGGACTACATGCTCAAATCAAAAGGCACAGGGTATCAGAATGGATAAAAAAAACATGACCCATCAATATGCTGCTTACAAGAGACTCATTTTAGACCTAAAGACACCTCCAGATTGAAAGTGAGGGAGTGGAGAACCATTTATCACGCTAATGGACATCAAAAGAAAGCTGGAGTAGTCAACCTTATATCAGACAAACTAGATTTTAAACCAAAGACTGTAATAAGAGATGAAAGACACTATATTATAATAAAAGGGTGTATACAACAAGATCTAACAATTGCAAATATTTATGCACCTAATTTGGGAGCAGCCAAATATGTATACCAATTAACAACAAAATTAAAGAAACTCATTGATACTAATACAATAATAGTAGGGGACTTAACACCCACTTACAGCAATGGACAGATCACCTAAGTAGAATATTAACAAGGAAACAATGGCTTTGAATGACACACTGGACCAGATGGACTTCACAGATATATTCAGAGCATTTCATCCTAAAGCAGCAGAATACACATTCTTCTTGAGTGCACGTGGTACATTTTCTAGAATAGATTACATACTGTGTCACAAATCAGGTCTCAACTGGTACAAAAAGATTACTCAATCACAACACAAAATTTGGAAGGAACACAAATACATGGAGGTTAAAAAGCATCTTACTAAAGAATGAATGGGTCAACTAGGAAATTAAAGACCTAACCTTACACTTAAAGAAGCTGGAAAAAGAACAACAAATAAAGCCTAAATCCAGCAGAAGATAAATAATAAAGATTAGAGCAGAAATCAATGATTTAGAAGTAAAAAAAACCACAGAACAGATCAAAGAAACCAGGATCTGGTTCTTTGAAAAGAATTAATAAGATTGCTAAACCCCTAGCCAGACTTATCAAAAAAAAAAAAAAAAAAAAAAAAAAAAAAGAGAGAAAAGACCCAATAAAATCATGAATGAAAGAGAGATCACAACCAACACCAAAGAAATATAAACAATTCTAAGAGAATATTATAAGCAATTATATGCCAACAAATTAGATAATCTGGAAGAAATAGATACATTCTTAGAAACATATGAACTATCAAAACGGAAACAGGAAGAAATAGAAAATCTGAACAGACCCATAACCAGCAAAGAAATTGAATCAGTAATCAAGAATCTCCCAACAAACAAGAATCCAGGGCTGGATGACTTCCCAGGGGAATTCTACCAAACATTCAAAAAAGAATTAATACTTATTCTTCTGAAACTGTTCCAAAAAGTAGAAATGGAAGGAAAACCTCCAAACTCATTCTATAAGGCTAGCATTATCTTGATCCCAAAACCCCACTATAGACAAAGACCCCACTAAAAAGGATAATTATAGACCAATATCCCTGATAAACGTATTCAAAAATTCTCACCAAGATACTAGCCAATAGGATCCAACAGTACATTAAAGGATTATTCACCACGACCAAGTGGGATTTATTCCTGGGCTGCAGGGGTGGTTCAACATCTGCAAATTAATCAGTGTGATACACCACATTAATAAAAGAAAGGACAAAACCATAAGATCCTTTCAATAGATGCAGAAAAAGCATTTGACAAAATACAGCATCCTTTTTTAATAAAAACTCTCCACTGTGTAGAAATAGAGGGAAAATACCTCAATATCATAAAGACCATGTATGAAAGACCCACAGCAAATATCATACTCAATGGGGAAAAACTGAGAGCTTTTCCCCTAAGGTCAGGAACACGACAGGGATGTCCACACTCACCACTGTTGTTCAACACAGTACTGGAAGTTCTAGCCTCAGCAATCAGACAACAAAAAGAAATAAAAGGCATCCAAATTGGCAAAGAAGAAGTCAAAATTTCACTCTTTGCAGATAACATGATACTCTATGTAGAAAACCTAAAAGATTTCCACTAAGAAATTGCTAGAATTGATACAGGAATTCAGCAAAGTTGCAGGATATAAAATCAATGCACAGATGTCAGTTGCATTTCTATACACTAACAATGAAGCAGAAGAAAGAGAAATAGAAAACTCGATCCCCTTTACAATTGCACCAAAAATCATAAGATACCTAGAAATAAACCTAACCAAAGAGGTAAAGGATCTGTACTCTGAAAACCATAGAACAATTATGAAAAAACTGAAGAAGACACAAAGAAATGGAAAAACATTCCATCCTCATGGATTGGAAGAACAAATATTGTTAAAATGTCTATGCTGCCCAAAGCAATACACATTCAATGCAATCCCTATCAAAATAACATCAGCATTTTTCACAGAACTGGAACATACATACATATATAAAATATGTATGGAACCAGAAAAAACCCTGAATAGCTAAAGGAATGTTGAAAAAGAAAACCAAAGTTGGAGGCATCACAATTCTGGACTTCAAGTTATATTACAAAGCTGTAATCATAAAGACAGTATTATGGTACTGGCACAAAAACGGACACACAGATCAATGGAACAAAATAGAAAACCCAGAAATGGACCCTCAACTTTATGTTCAACTAATCTTCAACAAAACAGGAAAGAATATCCAATGGAAAAAAGTCTCTTCAACAAATGGTATTGGGAAAATTGGACAGTCACATTCACAAGAATGAAACTGGACGACTTTCTTACACCATACAAAAAAGTAAACTCAAAATGGAGGAAAGACCTAAATGTGAAACAGGAATCCATCAAAATCCATCAAAATCCTAGGGAAGAATACAGGCAGCAACTTGCTTGACCTTGGCTGTGACAACTTGTTAGACACATCTCCAAAGGCAAGGGAAACAAAAGCAAAAATGAACTATTGGGACTTCATCAGGATGAAAAGCTTTTGCACAACAACAACAACAAAAAAAACAGTCGACAAAACTAAAAGGCAACCTACAGAATGAGAGAAGATATTTGCAAATGACTTATCAGATAAAGGACTAGTGTCCAAAATCTATAAAGAACTTATCAAACTCAGCACCCAAAAAGCCAAAATCCAGTCAAGAAATGGGCAGAATACATGAACAGACATTTCTCCAAAGAAGACATACAAATGGCCAACAGGCATATGAAAAAATGCTCAACATCACTTGGCATCAGAGAAATATAAATCAAGACCACAATGAGATACCACCTCACACTGGTCAGAATGGCTAAAATTAACAAGTCAGGAATCAACAGGTCTTGGTGATGATGTGGAGAAAGGGGAGCTCTCTTACACTGCTGGTGGGAATGCAAACTGGTGCAGCCACTGTTGAAAACAGCATGGAAGTTCCTCAAAAAGTTAAAAATAAAGCTACCCTATGACCCAAAAATCACACTAGGTATTTACCTAAAGGATACAAACATAGTGATTCAAAGTGGCACATGCACCCCAGTGTTTATAGCAGCAATGTCCACATTAGCCAAAATATGACAAGAGCCCAGATGTCCACTAACAGATGAATGGATAAAGAAGATGTGGTATATACATATATACAATGGAATATTACTCAGCCATCAAAAAGAACGAAATCTTGCCATTTGCAAGTACTTGGATAGAACTAAAGGGTATTACGCTAAACAAAACAAGTCAGTCAGAGAAAAACAAATATCACATCATTTCACTCATGTGGAATTTAAGAAACAAAACAGATGAACATAGGGGAAGGGAAGGAAAAATAAAATAAGATGAAAATAGAGAGGGAGGCAAACCATAAGACTCTTAACTATAGGAAAAAATCTGAGGGTTACTGGAGGGGAGGTGGGTATTGGGATGAGGTAGTTGGGTGATAGGCATTAAGGAGGGTACTTGATATAATGAGCACTGGGTGTTATATGCAACTAATGAATTGCTAAATTCTACCCCTGAAACTAACAGTGTATGTTAGCTACATTAAATTTAAATAACAAATTTTAAAAATTAAGCTGGTGTGAGTATTTATTTCAATTTTTTGTATGACATAGGTTTTAATTTACCTTGGGTAAACAGGGGAATGGCTGAGTCATATGCTAAGTGTAAGTTGAATTTTATAAGAAAGTCAAATATTGTCCAAAATGATCATAGCATTATCCTTTTCCACCAGCAATGCATGAGATTTCCAAATGTTCCACATAGTCACCAAGACATGATATCATCAGTTTTAAAATTGTATCCATTTTAGTGGGTGTTTAGAGGCATCTCATTGTGGTTTTAATTTGCCTTCCCTTGATGATTAATAATACTGGACTTCTTTTCATGTGTTTATTGCCATTCCTGTATCTTCCTTTGTGAAATGTTTTTTTCAACTCCTTGCCTATTAAAAAAAAAAAACTTCAGGTAATGTCTTATTATTAAACTGTGAAGGTTCTTTATATATTCTAAATAAAATTCTCATCATCCTATTTTCAGTCATCAAAAAAGTAAATAGGGACTCTGCTGGTTGGTGTCCAAACTAATTTCTCAGAAAGACAGTTTGGAAATATTAAGATCAATCTTAAGACCCGTGAATTCCACTCCTAAAAAATTATACTAAGGAAATAATCAGTGATGTATTAGGAAGATTCATTACAGTTTTATTTATAATAGGGAAAAAGTGAGCCTATACGTCCAATAATGGGGATTGATTAAACAACTTGTGATTCCTCGGTATTATGCAGTAATTAAAATGATACATGATATAAAATTCATGATACATTGTTAAGTGAAAAGCAGGGTATAAAGTAATACATATATGCATTAAAAACACATACACACATATGGATGACCCCACTTAAAAATATTTTTAACATAATTCCATGTATATTTTTAAAATATCAACAGTGGTGGGGTGCGTGGGTGGCTCAGTTGGCTAAGCATCTGCCTTTGGCTCAGGTCCTGGGATCCAGCCCAAATCGGACTCCCTGCTCAGCGGGGAGTCTACTTCTCCCTCTCCTTCCCTCCCCCCAACTCATGCTTACTCTCTCTCTCTCTCTCAAATAAATGAATAAAATGTTTTTAAAAAATATTAACAGTGGTTACATACAGATAGGCAATGTTGTAATTTTTTTTTTAACTCTGTTTGTATTTTCTGCATTTCCCAGATTTTCTACCATGGGAAAAGATCTTGTTTTCTTGCAGTCTCTACTTAGTCATTTTTACTATATCTTATTTTCACAATTTCTGCCCTTTCTTCGTTTTTAATCCAAAATAAACATTGATAGCTCCAACAGCAGTGGCTCTGGGGTGGGGGCAAGGGAAGATGGCTACCTGTGCGGATTTTTTTACCAATATTTTCTACACCAGGAATTATCCAATTAAGTATGCTATTGGGTCACATGAGAAAAGCCACTGGCAATATATTACTTGAAATTCAGTAATTTAAATAGGCCTAACAATAAAGACATTTATCAAGAAGAAAAGAAATAACATTTTCAATTTATTGAAAATTATTAAATAACCAAGGGTAAAAATTTAAAAACATATATAAAAATATTAACCTTAAAAATTAAAATAGAGTGAAACTATAAAATAAGTATACAATTAAAAAACACATTAACTGAGCATCCTCAAAACTAAATAAATATTGGATATTTATGAAATTCTTTAGAGATGGAATATCTATTCTTTGAATAAAGTTTGAAATTGGTTTATAATTTTCAAACTAAGGAAGGAAGTAGCAAATAATAGCTCTGCCCAATTTATAATTGTCCAAAGAGAATGATTCTGTGTTACTTCTTGCTTGTCTTTTCTAATACCCATTCAATCACCTAGAAGGAGAAAAAATATGATATGGTTTACTTCTACTGAAAACACAAGGGACAGAAAAAGATACAATTAAAACTTTAAAACAGTATGGTAGAAAATTTAAAATAGAAAGTAACATGTCAAAATCTTGAAACACATTTTATCTTAAAAACACATTTTATTTTCTAACTGAGGAAAAGAAAACTGAAGCCGGATTTCTAGTGCAGAGCACAGTAGCTGTCCTCACTGGACACAAAGCTTCTGCTCCGTTTTCTCACCTTTTTTTACAGTTGTTTTCAAAGGGTCATTAGAAAGAAATTAAACCAAACTTTGAAAACAACTAATCACAATGGATTAATTTTTCCAGCTCTTTGGATTATTTAAAAGAAGTTTCTCTTTCTTAACATCATCTTTAGAAACCCTTTTGTTAACAGAGCAGCCTATTAAGTACTCCTAAATACTCTGTTTGTATTAGTCTATTACTAAGTATTTTAAAGAGAGTTCTTACACAGCATATATAATGGCACCGTGGCTACCCTGAAATAAAATAGCAATTTAATTGAATGTCGTTTCCTGGAAGTAAGTTATTTACCTGTACAGCATTGTTGTTTGCTGCTTTCTTCATTTCTTCAAATAGACCCCTTGAAGTTTTAAGATCCTAAAAATAACAAAATAAAGTGTTTCACAAGTTGTACATTAAATTACAGAGAACAAGTCATTATTAAATAAACTTGAGATTATCCTAAATCATTCTACAAGTGTCCATGTGACTCAGGAAATACTACGAAAAAAATCAAAATATTATAATTTAGCTCTATCCCCAAATATCAAGAGACTCTAACAACAAAACACACATATAAGTATCTGTCATTCTTTTTTTTTTTTTTTAAAGATTTTATTTATTTATTTGACAGAGAGAGTGACAGCTAGTGAGAGAGGGAACACAAGCAGGGGGAGTGGGACAGGAAGAAGCAGGCTCACAGTAGAGGAGCCTGATGTGGGGCTCGATCCCATAACGCCAGGATCACGCCCTGAGCCGAAGGCAGACGCTTAACCGCTGTGCCACCCAGGCACCCCCCCCTTTTTTTTTTTTAAGATTTTATTTATTTATTTGAGAGAGAGAGGAAGAGAGCGTACAAGCAGGGGCATTGGCAGAGGGAGAGGGAGAAGCAGGTTCCCTGCACAGCAGGGCACCTGACACGGGGCTCGATCCCAGGACGCTGGGATCATGACCTAAGCCGAAGGCAGATGCTTAACCACTGAGCCACCTAGGTGCTCCAAAACTTCTGTCATTCTAACCTCGTATTCCCAGCAGCACTGACCAAATCTAAGCCCCATCCTTGATTATGAGTATCCACTACTGCTTTGGTACACAGGAAATGAATATACAGTATTTGTATTTATGTTTCAGATAAAATATCTTTTCTCTCTCCGCTTTTTGGTTATTTTACTCCGCAACAAAAGGAATGACATAGGAAAGGAAAACTGAAATCTCTGACTTTTAAAAAATATGATTATATCAAATTAGATTACAAAGTAAATTAAAAAAATCTAATTGCATTTTAAAAAAGCAGTCCTCTGCTGTCCCTCTAAGCTATGCTTCCCAAGGAGAGAGAACCACTTTCAGTTCTTTCAGCTGTTTCCCTTATTTATACCTTCATGTTTCTAAATAACACGCTTATGCTGCTTTTTGATTTAGCAATTTTAGACAATGAACATGGTTATCAGTTACAAAGGTAGTGGATTCAGGTCTCTGAACCCGGCCACCTCCCTCTTCTTCCTCTCAGTAACTGTTGCACCAGTTTTGATCAGTGAATAGTCAGTGTCTGCATTATTATACCTACGTAAATACAGGTCAGTCCTGAGCTAAGTAATGTTATTATAATTATCTTCTCATATTTTGTTTAACCTGTAGTTAAATGTACTTGCTTTAGTTTGCCATGTATCTAATTCTGGGTCCCCGAATTAGAATGCTGCGAATTAGAATTAGAATCGCAGCCGAATGCTGTGATCAACTGTAGCAAACTTGTTTCAAATACTCAAATACACTGGATAATCTCTCAGTGCAGTTTTTCAAAAAATCTGATTTTCATTCTTATTCTTATTTTTTCCTGTGGCGATCTTTCTCCCACAGCCTGCTCTGATTTGGTCTAACTGCTCCCTGGGTTAGTTCTTATTTCTTGCCTCAGTCCCTGTTCTGCTATCTTCATCCTCTTGCAGATGCTTCCAAAGGGTATACGAATGACAGATTTTTTTCGACTTTCCACTTCTGAAATATCTCTAACGAATCCTCATACCTGATTGAATTTGTGACCGGGTATAACATACTAGGTAAATCAGTTTCCCTCAGATTGGAAGATTCTTTTCCACTGTCTTCTAGCATACAACATACCTTAATGTGGAGAAGTCCAATGCCATTCTGATTCTCAGTTCTTTATATGTAAACTTTCTTTCCTGAGAAGCTTTTGAGAGGTGTTCTCTCTATTCCAGGAGGTATGGAATTCAACAATGAGGTAGCTTGTAGAACTGTCATTCATTGGGATCGACAAGCTATGTGCCCTTTCAATCATGGCACTTGTGTTCTTCAGTTCTGGAAAACTGTTAAATTTTTGATATTTTGCTCTCCTTTTTTCTCTATTTTTAAAACTTCTATTAGCATATTAGATCTTCTGGATTAGTCCTCCCATTTCCTGACCCTATGTTTCATGTTTTTTGTCATCTGATTCTAATTTCTAGTAACTTTCTTAATCTCAACTATTCAGCCTCTCTATTAGATTGATTTTATTGTATTTTTAATTTTGAGGAGCTTTCATGTTTTGTATAGTTTCTGGAAACAGCATCCTGTTCCAGCTTTATGGATGCAATTATCTTCTGAGAGAATTATAGTTTTTATGAAGTCCTCTATAGCTTCCTGCCCCTAAGAGATGCCTTCGTTCCTTTACATTTTGGCATTTCTTTTTTGGAAAAGTCTCAAAAGTCTGATGATCCTTGGCAGTCCAATCATACATAAAAATGAAAAATAGATCTTAGTGGAAGCTCTGTCTGGTGGCTTTACAAGGCAGGGTTATTAGGAGGCCAATGGGTTTTTCTCCTGTGGCCTTTAATTCTTTTTTCTCCAGAGACCACTTCCTGTACCGTCACAGAGCTGGGGGAAGAGAAGCACGTGCAGTAGACCTCATAGTTACCCCTGTGGGAGAAGGACTTGCAGAGGAATTGTGGGCTCCCTACTTCACTTTGTAGATTTTTATTCAATACCCCTATCTTCCACCTGACACCACACCCCTGCTTTCCATGATACCCAGTGTCTTCAAATCTTAAGCACCTCAGAGACGATGTCACTTGAAGTGGCTTGATTCTCACTGGCACCGCCCTGGGCAGGCACTGAGGTTTGAACTTCTTTAACGCTGTGATACCACACTTCTGTGGGCTTTGTCTTGTTCAACAAGGGACTTAAACATTTTTTTTCTCTCTTCTTTTCTTTGTTTTTGTACTTTTTTAAAAATTTAATTTAATTTTTTTATTTTTTATTTTTTTAAAGATTTTATTTACTTATTTGACAGAGAGAGAGACAGCCAGTGAGAGAGGGAACACAAGCAGGGGGAGTGGGAGAGGAAGAAGCAGGCTCCTAGCGGAGCAGGGAGCTCGATGTGGGGCTCATCCCAGCACCCTGGGATCACGCCCTGAGCCGAAGGCAGAAGCTTAACGACTGAGCCACCCAGGTGCCCTGTTTTTGTACTTTAATACCATCTTTCTTGAGAGATTTTAGAAAGAAGGCGAATCGAATGCATGTGGTCAATCTGTAGGTTTACCAGGAACCCACACAAAACTGTGGTTGGAGTCAAAAACTCTTAACTGGAGATAATCTAAAACCATCTAAGTTTTACAGAAGCATCATCTGAGGGGCTGATCTGTCCAGTGTGTCACAACTAGCCGATAATGGACCCAAAATTATAAATGGGGTATTCTGATACCCATTCCAGTTGCCTTTTTACTATATACTAAAATTACTGATTAAACATGGTTTGAAGCTTAATATCAACTTAAGTCAAAGACTTATTAGGGAAATAATGAGGATACCAGTTAAAATGTAGTTTCCTATATAGGAAGACAAAAAAATCAAACAAGTCAGATATAAAATATTTTGGCTCCAATTTTTCTAACTACATGTAAAAAAAATATCTGGCAACAAGTTATAAGCTATCATTGTAAAAAACACTCACTAAACATTACTTTATGTTAAACAGGAACGTCAGAACATGACTTCAATTTTGCTGTTAGTAGAGAAGACACCGTACCTTCAGATACAACTTGGAGATCTCAAAGAGACGGTGGCTGCATGCAGTGAAACACCCATGAGCCTCAGTAATGCTGTGTTTCTTCAGGGTTTCCGTAACTACCTCTTTCAGTATCTTGAATAGAACACAACATATGACTAATATTTCTTGGAAAAGTTACAAACATATTATTTCATCTTTAGAGTTCAGTTGTGTGAATTACATAAGCATGTAACTATGTGAAAGACAGATAAGTTCATTAGGACAAAACAACTGAAAAAACAAAAAAAGAGATCTGGAACATTTACATGGTCATACATATCACCAGATATCTGTTAGGAAGAAATGACTGGAGTATCTTAAGAGGAATTTGAATCATGAGTTCTAAATCAAAATCTGGGTGTAAAAGCTACACACATTAGGGATATACATGGGGGTGTACTTATTTTTTATTATGGAAAATTTCAAACACTGGGAAGCAGAGAGAACATTTTATAACAAATCCCTATTTTGATAGATCAACCAGTTTCTATGAGGATCAATTTATAGCTAATTTTGTTTCATTTACACCTCTGCCCACTTATCCATTACCCTTCTTACACTGGATTGTTTTAAAGTACATTATAGATACCATTTCATTTCACTCATAAAATTTTAGATATACAGTTTAAATGAAACAAATGAAGGAATTTCTTCCCACGTAGAACTAAGAGACAGGAAATAAATCTTTACCCGTGTGTGTTTCTGTGATCTTGATTCCTTAATTTGCCTTGACATTTTTGATCCATGCACACTTTTTTGACCTGAACTGGCCTTTGTAGTGACTTTAGGAGTTTCATGGCTTAGAACTGGAAGTGATGGACAAGCCACAGAGAATGATCGCTCTGCTCGGGGTTTTCTGGATGTCACTGCATCAGGATGATGATTAGTACTGCCACTTGTTTGAGAAAGAAGAGAATCTGAACTTTCAGACTTCACAAGTCTATTGTGGAGAAATATATCAAAAACACAGATTAAGTGAATCAACAATGAGGTGCATTTTTCTGTCCTAAATGTGACCACTACATCCACTGAAACATAAATCCATGAAAAGCAAACAAAATTTCTTGCTACTACTGCTTTAAATAAGTAATGTCACATCATACTATAAAGTTGCTCTGTTCTTCATGAGTGACTAAAACATACAAAGCAAGGAATAACTAGAATTTCAGCTAATCGGAAAAGCAACAAGCGGTATCACTGTCGCCCTCCCCAACAATTTGTAATTTCTCATATCAATCAGCTCTGGCACTCTAGGTGGTGAAGTCTGTACATTTAATAATCATCCGTTAAATACTTATACTTTTCTATGAAAATAATTTTGACAAAGACACCGCAACCTATACTTACTGTACCTATGCAATTACCTGGGCAAAATAAGTGTTAAATACAATAAAACTATAAAATTGGCTCATATTTCAATCTTTCTAAAATGTTTATTTTTCCTTTTATAAGATCGGGTCTCATATCCTTCAATTCTGCTAACTCACAGCCCACAGTGTACTTTCTCTTCTGGAACACATGCCTTTTTATTAGTCACAAGTCACAAATAAGAAATATTGCTACAAAATACAGTATCAGAAACCTTAACGGATTTGCTGTTTAGTATTATCACGTATAAAAAGTACCATGAATTTGCAAAGTTGCATAAAAACAATTTAGTTATTCTGTATCAGGGAAATAGTATTCTAATATTTTTAACTGCTCAAAAAAAAAGATTTAAAAACCTCATTCTAACAATATTTTAAACTTCTTGAAAGATTTACATACATAAGAATTTAAGAGTTGCTTTAGATGCTAAAGACCTAAATTTGACAAAGGTCCTAAGGATATATAAATTCAACGGAAATGAGAGTGTTTACGAAAACTTCTGTTCCAGTATATGGACATTTCACTTAGCTAGCAAGAAAAGGATCTGGAAAAGTTTCATATAATATTGTATAGTGTTTAAAGCTATATCTCACAGAAACAATGCTTAAGAGGCCAAGGCAGGCAGAAAGCAGTGCAAGAAGGCAGAAGAGCCAGTAGGAAAGCTGCCATCCCCGAACACCCTCTTCAACAAAGCAGCTCCACTACTTAATCTATTGGATCAGGACTCGGGTGTTCCACGGCTTCACAACTTGATACCCCATCGTGCTAATGGACTGTGTATTAGTACAGAAAGTAAGAAATTGTGTTTTTTCCAAGTCATTTCTTTTTATAACTTATAAGCATAATCATTACTGCTCAAAGAAAAACAAAATTCCTGATATGAAGGAATTAATCTATGATCTATGCAGTAAGCTACTTAAAAATAGGAAAGACTAATTTGAAAAAAAAGATTAGGGACTAACACACTTTCTGTCAAGAGACTATTTTTATGCACTTAATAGATCACCTTTTTTGTGGATAAAGGCCGTTCAGATCTTTTGATCTTCTTTTCAATCGAGATACTTCAGTTCGGAGTTCGCTTTGTAACGCTTCTCCATCAGGGACACTTCCAGGCTCTGACAAGACGGCAGGTGATGGAAGAGGGCTCAACACCGTGGGGACCGGAAAACTTTCTCTGGTGCAGGTGGTTTGGGTTTCATAACGGATAAGACGAGACTGAAGCTCAGAAAATCCCCCATCTCTTTCTAATGCTTTTCGGTCATCCAAGCAATATCTAAACAAGAGAAAGACCTTAAAATCACAGGCTCCACGACAGCCACAGGCTTTTCCCTGCCAATGAGGAAAGAGCAAAACATTTACTCGAAAACCTCTTACTTAACTTTCTAATAATGGTTGGAGGGTTGAGTGAATGGCCAACTTCCCTCACAAGTTCAGTTTTTTCTAGCCTGCTAGATGACACGGCAAAAGAATTAAAAATTTGAAGTACGATCTGATTCCTCTTTCACTATTTCTCGGCAACAGATTAAGTTAATCCTCTGGCTTATTTTCAAAATAACAGAGTTGCTGTTTCAATACTCTTTAATCTCTACCAACCTCCGATCCCTCAGCACGGCTGATGTGTAACAACATGAAATGCTGACTTCTCTTAGAAAGGGCAAGTTTATTTTCAACAAAAAGATGAAAAGGGTATAAAGGTATTCTAACTGGCTCACCAAACACCGCTCAGAACATTTTGAATTTTTCTTTGAAACTCACTTCCCCCTTACCGCTGATTGACAGATTTTTCTTCAAACACTTCAGCCGTCCCTGTGCATCTGGTTTCTAGCTAAATCTGATTCAAGGAATCAAGGAGACTTTAGCTCAGGGAATGCTTCTGGACTTAAATCCCATGTTGTCAAGTACAACAAATAACCATATCAGGAAAATCGCCTATGAGATACGTGACCTTGGACAACTATGCACTTTCTCCCCTGCTACAGCTGCATTAGGGAAACACAAACAGCTTCACAGATGTGATGGGAGGACGAGTAAAATCAAAACCTTTCTCTGTTATCTGTCCTCTTGACTTGTAAAATTCTAAGATGCTCCCTAAAATCGGAACTTTGGGTCCATAAGCTTTTGGCTCAACTCCCAAGGAGTATATCATTACCCTAATATCTGATTGCCTGGTAGAAGTTTTAGGGACTTTTTCTTTCCCTTGTGACACTTTCATATTTGATTTCTAAGAGCTGGAATCCCTCGATTTAAATTTGGCTCCGCCACTGGTGAGCTGTTTGAACTTAGCCAAATCATTTAACTTTATCCGTGTTTCTGCTGGCCTTCTCTGCAAAATGAGATTTACAGCAGTCAGCCCCAAGAGCTACTGTGAGGGTTCCTTACATGTTCCATGGGGACATGTAGATAGTGCCTGGAATAGATGTAAGCAAAGCAGTCGATAAATGTATGCTGCTGTTGCTGCTGTTATTATATTAGCAGGTTTATATCCTACCACAGCAAATCTTATAGTGTGCATATTATTTAAAAAGCTGTCCAGGTGGGTTCTAAAGCATAACTAGCACTGAAAAATTATCGATCTAACCCAGCAGTTTAATATAACAGGGGAGAACACTGAGCTCCTAAGTCAGAATGGGAAGCGGTGACAGAACCCAGGTCTCTCAGTTCTGTAACATTCTTGCTCTAGTCTGTTATTTAATAAAACACATTTCATTAAAAACCAGCAGTAATTGTAAGGATTACTGATGAGTCCTATTTCTCTCCTGGGCAACTGACAGAATCAAAAGTAAAATGAAGAACCATGAGTGTCAAGAAAGGTTCTAGGCAAGAGGCAATGTAACGCCTGATGAGCCTATAGAAAATTTTTGAGAAAAAATGATACAGTCTGACTCCAAATGAGTATTTTTTTCTACTCTGAGATTTTGAATCTAACATGCAGATATTTTCTTTCCAGTTTTAACATCTCTTGATCACAGTTGTTCATGTCATTCCTTCAACTGAATTATGTGCACTGTGCCTATTGACTTTGCCATTTTAAATGTCTTCAAATGATTATACTAAGATCTGGCACTGAAACAAAAAGCACTTTGTAAATAATAAAGGAACCAAAACAGAGAGGCAGGGTGCATATTTGATATTAGTGAAGTAAATATCCATAGTTGGATGAATGACTACACTTCTATATTTTCTTGCAAAACAATAACCAAATGCTTTACGCATCCAAAGAAAGAAAAATACCTTCAAGAAGATGAAGTTATTTTTGTTTGGTAACTACATAAAAGGCAAGATACTTCTTAGCACACACCAATGTCAACGAAGGCAGGAGAAACTGCCAGATCTCTTGGAATAGATGAAAGAAATTAGAAACCAACAGGAGGCTGGTGTGGCCACCCATCACAGTTTGACAGCAGAGTTTAATTTGTTGTTAAAGAAAACAGTGAATCTCACAATCAATGGTATCTAACACTCCAGGATAAAACAGGTGAAAAAAAAAAAGTCAACCGTGGAGATATTTCATTTTGCCTTAAGAAAACATTGATTTGCACTTGAATAGTTTATATATTTTTTCCAAATATTCTTTATGTCTGGGTATAGGAAGAGCTCAAGGATTCCAAAGGCTTATAGCAACATGAAGAAGAGAGAACTCTCCTTTCAGCTTTGTAATTATTTTGACATGTCCCACTAGAATTTTGTTTCAAGTAGATTCATTATCTATGTTGAACATAAATAAGACCCCTTTCCCCCTCTCCCACTATATGCTCAAACCTTCTTGAAAAAAGCGTGTTCCTGGATTCACTGAGCTCACCTCCTACAACCTCCTTAGTCTGATCTCAACGTCCCCAGGTTAAGGAGCACAAATTTAGAGTAAAGAAAACAGAGTCACTGAAAGATTTGTTTATAGGGGTAGGTAGTTCCTACTGCTAATCTTAAAGTCTTCAAATTCTTACTTCAATTGTTTTTCCACACACAGACATAAGTGTAACGTCATTGTGTGTATCGACATGCTGTTCCTTGTTACCGCTGAGGAGTATTACTGTGTGTACATATGCCAGTTTATCTATTCTGTTGACATACACCTAGGCTGTTTCCAGTTTGGGGAGATTACAGATAAAACTATGATCTTGTTCAAGGCTTCTTGTGGAGTTGTGTTTCCATTTCTCTTAAGAAAATGCCTAGTATTGGAACTTCTGAACTGTACAATCTGAGTATGTTTAGTTTCATGAGAAACTTCCAGATCCTTTTCTGGAGTAGAGATATCACTTTATACTCCCGCAAGCAATGTACTACAGTTCTAACTGTTCCATGTACTCGTCACTATTTGTCAGTCTTCATTTAGAGCCATTTTGGTGACTGTACAGAATTTTATGGGTGTATTATAATGTATTTATCCAAGCCCCTATTGTTAAGACATTTCCAATGTTTCCTATTTTAAATAACATCATGGAAAATACCCTTGCATAATAACTTTCAGTGTATACCACTTTTTTTTCCATTAAGCTAAATTAATCAATCTGATGCTATAAACATTTGCATGGGTTTTGGTAAATTACTGAACAGCCCTCCAGACAGGTTGCTGCAATTTATACCCTATGAGCTGGCTTACTCATTTATGTTCCTTCACCACTAACATGATTTCATAAGTGAAAAGCATCCTCACTCTTGTTTCAATTTACATTAAGAATGTAAATTAAAAAGCAAATTTTAAAAAGCTGATAAAAAAAACTTGTCATGTGTATCAGTCATTTGTATTTCCTCTTTGGTAAACAAATGGTTCAAGATTTTGCCAGCTTTTCCATTGGAGCACTTATTTTACTTTCTTATTTATTTGTAAGCAATCTTTTTTTTTTTTTTTAAAGATTTTATTTAGTTATCTGTTTGAGAGAGAGAGAAAGCGAGCGAGCAGGGGGAGGAACAGAGGGCGATCTCAAGTGGACTCCAGTGCTGACTGTGGAGCTGACTCAGGGCTCAATCCATGACCCTGAGACCATGTCCCGAGCTGAAATCGAGTCAGACGCTTAACTGACTGAGCCACTCAGGCGCCCCAGCTTTCTTAAATTATAAAACAAAATACCTTCTCATTTATGTTAAAAAATATTTTCCTCAGCTTAATCCTTAGTTTAAGGATTTCTTTTGTTTCTGTTGATTATTGACATTGCTGTTTTAAAATTAGGACAAATCTATCATTCTTTTCGTTTTTGGTTTCTTCCTCTGTTAGAAAAAATTTAAAAAGTCTTCCCTACGCTTAGAACAGATTTTCCCCTACATTTTATGCTAGTTCTTTTCTTTCACAGTTTTTCACTTTTAACTATGAATACATCTGCGATGTATTTTGATATTTGGTGTGAACTGAGAATCATCTTTAATTAATTTATTTTATTTGCATATTTAATCATACTTTCACTACTATCTACTGAATATTTCCTCTTTTGCCCTCTGATTGAAATTTTTCCTTATTAGATCATATTCTTATGTATACTTGCTTTTTTCCTTGGACCTCCTATTTAGTTCCTGTAATTATACACTGTAATTATAATAGTTTTATAATAAAATTTTCTGGTTATATGATAAAATTAATCTCATTCTTTAAGTAAAAGGAAGGAGGCTTCTTACCAGATGAATTATAGAATTATTTCACCCAAAGGTTCAGAGTTAAGAATTATATTAAATATTTACATTTATTTCAAAAAAACTAATGCCTTTAGAATATGGAATCTGTGCATAGGGAAACAAGGCATGTTTCCCCGAAGTAATCAACGTTGCTTTTATGTACCCTAATATAGGTTATTTGCATTTTTTTCCATTCTACATTTCTTCAAAAATACTTCTAATATTTATGGTTTTATTGCTATTTTAAATGAGATCTTTTCTCGGAGTGTTTAAAATTGGAAATGGCTGGTTTAGAGGTAAACTAGGCTTTTTAATATGTATTTTATCACTGGTCACTTTTCAAATTTACTACTTCTAATAATTTGTGAAGTCTCTTCTCTACAAAACGAAAAATAAAAACAAAAAAATACTTCTTATGGTCTCCTTTTCAATACTCTTTTAAAAAGTTTATAACTCTTTTAAACTCTCTAGTTTTCCTTATTTTAACTGACTAGCCAAAATTACGATTAAAACAGAAACATTCAGCACAATGGGTGAAAAAGAAAAAAGCAGTGATAGCAGGTATCTTTTTCTTACATCTGATTTTAGTGGGGAATTTAATTCTGATGCTTGAAAATAAAATAACTGAATATTTTGCCTCGTGTCAAACTAACATACAAACTCTTTAAATGAAATAAATCTTATTTAAACATAGCAAGGAAACTAAACATTCCTAGAATGACTTGTTGGGTGGCCTTCCATACCTTCCATATTTTCTCCATTGTACCATCGTCTTTCCAATGTGCCCTAGAATGACTTGTTGGGTGACCTTCCATACCTTCCATATTTTCTCCATTGTACCATCATCTTTCCAATGTGCCCAAGCTAGAATCCCTAAAGAAAATCTTGTCATCTTCTTTCTCATCCCCAGCTTCTAAATGGTCTAAAGTTCTTTGGATAGCTACAAGTTTGTATTCCCTTTCCTATTTTCACTGCCTGATAGCATTTTAGTCCTTCAACATCTCCTGCTTGAAATAATTCAACTCAGTTTATCAAAAGCCAGTGAGATTTCTTTCAATGGCACAAACCCAAGCATATAATCTCATGCTTTAAAAATAAAGGTCTTTTACTCCTCAAAAATAAAGATCATCTCCCTTCCATGTCACTAGTGACCTTCATGACTTCATGATCTGGTCTTATTATAGTATAATATGTTTCTCACTCTTATTCAAAAATAAAAATCTAGGGGCATCTGGGTGGTTCGGTGGGTTAAGCAGGTGCCTTCGGCTCAGGTTGGACTCTGGGATCAAGTGCACCATCGGGCTCCCTGCTCAGTGGGGAGTCTGCTTCTCCCTCTGCCCCTTCCCCCTGCTTATGCTAGCTCTCTCTCTCTCTCTCAAATAAATAAAAGCTTTAAAAAATAAAAATAAATAAAAACAAAAAATGAAAAATAAAAAGATAAAAATGTAGTTTATCTTCCTAGAATCTGTAACTCTGTACTTTGTTCCTCCCCCAGACATTGCCTTTTCTGCCAGGTACACTCCTCTTCATTCTTTCAAACTTAGTTCAGATTTCCTCTTTGAAACACTCTCAAATAGTTCCTGGCATTTAATTCTTCCATCCACTGGGCAGACATCTGTATTTTAACACTATTTATATTCTACTAAAATCATATGTTTTCTTCTTTCTCCCCTATAGAGTATATGCTTCTTAAGGGCAGAAATAATTGTCCTTTGTATCTTTAGCCTCTGAGTGAATGATTATCAGTATTTTTAAAGTTTACATGAAATAAAGACTACGTTTACAAGCCAATCAAAATAGGATGTTTCAGGCAAAATATTTTACAAAATGAATCACCAAGGTCTTGAAAATTTATTATAAAATAGTTTATCACCATCATTGAATTTCTTGTCCTTGTGAAAATGGTAGATGTGCACATAACCCCAGAAACTGCTAATCCCTTTATGTAAGAGAATTCTTTGAAATTTTATTCAAACTGGTCAATTAAAATTCTAGAAAAATTTACACATAATTAATATATGACAAATGGGAACACATTTCATCTAATAGTTTCTGAGTAGTTACAATGTAATTAGTGACCAGGGAATATTAATGTGATCAGTAGTATAAATATACATTTATAACATAAAGATGAAAATAATTTTGATTAAAATATCTGGCAATTAGTAACAGAATATTTAAATGCTGTAAAACTGATCGATCATCAAATAACTTCCTTTTTTTTTTACAGTAGAAGACTAATTCTTATTTGTGTACACACTGCTTGTCTGAGATTTTTTTATATACTTTCTCTTTGGCTTTGTCTCTTTATCATTTTATTACAGATACTCTTCACACTCACATAAGAAAAGCTTCACCAGCAACACCCAGAGAGTAAAGTGTAAATAAAAACTTACTCAATCCCATGATAATGACACACTGAGGCTTTTTCAAAAGGTAAACCCTGAAGCTTCCCAGGACTAAGTTCCGGTGTCAGAACAAAAGTCTTTTCCCTGAAACAAAAAGGTTTTCATTTGTAGTTAAAGTTTATTTAGTGAAAAATAGAAACTTCAAGAAAGTATCTAAAAAATGAAATCTGACTTCCTTCTCTATAAGTGAATCTTATATGGGATAAAACTTATGTAACATCCGAAAAGCATAAGAAGGAAAACAAACAAGGTTAAGCCTAAGTGGGTTCTGTCACTTACATTTTCTGTGCCTCAAGTTTCTGAAGTTATAATGTTATTTATTTCTCAAAACTATTCTGAGAAATGGATAAATCAAGAATGAAAAATGATTTGTAGTAGAAATTCAAGAAGCAGCATTATTCCTGAAGGATTTTTTTCTTGGTGTAGTGAACTAATGTTTATGCATTTATTTTTTTTTATTTTATTTTTTTTTAAAGATTTTATTTATTTATTCGACAGAGATTAGAGACAGCCAGTGAGAGAAGGAACACAAGCAGGGGGAGTGGGAGAGGAAGAAGCAGGCTCATAGTGGAAGAGCCTGACGTGGGGCTCGATCCCATAACCCCGGGATCACACCCAGCCGAAGGCAGACGCTTAACCGCTGTGCCACCCAGGTGCCCCATGTTTATGCATTTAATTAAGTTCTTTTTTGCAGGGGAATAATTAAAGTCAATTCAAATCTTTTGGTAACAAAAATATTTACTTCCTACTATAACACATGAAGGAACCAGATTTTTCTTTGCCTGGGAATGTAGTCATCTTGATACCTACTTTAAGAGCTAGCCACTTGTTAAATATCAAAGGATATGGAGACTGCTGACTTCAGTTATGCTTTTGAAGTAGGTTTCCAATCAGCAGGTATGTGAGAACTAATCATATGGTGAGCTTACATAAAATATCCATGCTCAACCCCTTCCATACCCAGACCTGCAGGGGTGTATCAAAATCTCAGGAAGTAAAAGGTCACTGCAATTAGGTTAAGCTCTCCTGGTTATTCTAAGAGGTGCCCACTCCCTCCAGCTCCCACCTTTCACTTTCTGAGTGGAGAGGCTCTGTTCCAATGCACTGGATCATGTTCCTGAAGCTCAGAACAGGTTACATGGGAATGGGAGAATAATGCAATGGTGCCTTTACATAGTTAATAGAATGAAATACCAGGGGCCTGAATTCAGAAGGCTTGGAAACAGTATACAGAAAGGCAAGCAGATAGTATAGTTCCATGCATAAGTGTGCTCTCACATTTCTCGCCCTATAGGTTTAATAATGAAAACTGCCCATTTGCCACTGAAAATCACTGAGGGTACTATAATAAGCATTTGAAATTAGTACATTAAAATGTAAGGCATATGCTAAGTATGAACCTTAAAAAAGAGAATTTATATTCTAGTACATCCATTTAAAGTGTTCCACAAAAAATAACACTAATTAATTGCAATGACCCCAGTATTTTGATGACTCACTATTAAAGTGAATAATTTCCTAATACAAAACGATTTAGACACCTAGCATTTCACTTCTTTCCCTTACCATGGTGTCTTCCATTTCTTATTTCAACACTCTCAGCAACTTCATGTATTTTTCTTTAGATTTACTCACAACCTATTCTTGCTAAGGGAAACATTTTAATAGATATGTACTTTGTCAATGTTTAATATATCTTTGGTATACACACAGGAGTCATGCCTGCACTTTGCTTAACATTTCAATAGCTCATTACATAGGTAGACATTTTAATAAGAGCCTGCAGGTTCTTGATCCATTGTTAGGAAAGCTCATTCTTCAACTTCAATGTTAATAGAAGATTACTGGATAATGATGTCATTCTTTACTAACACGAAGGAACTGTATCAAATTTCCCTAAACAAAATACCTATAAATTACAGAAAAAATAGAATCTCCCCTACTGATATATCCCCTAACACTTCATCTAGAAAGACACTTGTTCAAAAGGAGTACAATCTACATAATTCAGTTTTGGCAAATCTGTTCAACTTTGACAGTTCACACTTAATGATCTGGAAGGACAATACTCCAATAGCTAAATAGATGAAAAATGTGTATATACTTCTTCACTCTCTTAAGTCCCATAAAAAAGATTATCAATCTCTTAAAGCTACGAGGAGAGAAAAATTACACTTTTATGCCATTAAGATCATTAAGTCATTAAAACCCATAATTATTAAGATCCTCAAGTTTTCAAAGTTGCTCCTTCTCTCTCTCTCTAGTGAACATTCACATGAAGGCAATATGCTTCAGGATTATTTCTGAGATATAACTACCTTCAAATAAATCCCTTCCAAAGTGTACCTTTAAAATCAATATTTGCCAAAACAAGTTTTGTAGAAGTGATTAAAATGATCTATGATTTTTACAGTTCTCTGGGAGGTCTTTAAAATAATGGATTAAAAATTAAGATGGGATAGTGAACAAATGATTCAAATTTCACAAGTAACTGACATCACAATTTTATCTGTAATTAAGTCAACTTTAGCAACGTCTGATATTTATTAACGAGTAACTTAGTGGAAGTTGTCTTGGAAGTCAAATTTGCAGTAAGCTATTCATATAGACACTGAGTACTCAGTAATATTATAGTTTCAAAAGCATTTTTATTGTATTTTCCCATTCTTTTCAGTTGAAAGGCTGCTTTTTGCTAATATTAGGCATGACATGACAATGTCATGACAGGTAATGGCAAAATCAAAAGTAGAGAATAATGTAGAAAAAAAGAATTTTAAAAATTTGCAAGTCAAATTATAATTTTTTCTTAAATAGCATTGTCCTTTGTATACAAAGTAGAAGCTACCGACTTCTATAGGGAATAAACTGAGGTTGCTTTTGCTTTTATTATCCTTGTTTTCCTCACATTCAATAACACAAAATAACAGGACATTTGGTTAAGGTAAAATGTGAGGATTAAGTCCAACTGATAAACACTGGGATCAAACATGTGAATTTTGCCCAAGCAACATAGTGCATTGATTAACTAAGGAAATGAGATGCAATGTGTTTAAAAAATGACTTTTTAAAAAATTAATCGGCAATTGTAAGTTTATAACTTACCCCTTTTGGATCTGTAAAGGCTGAAGATCTCCAATTGGTAATCCATCTGAGGTAAAGAATTTTAGTAATTCCTTAGCATCCAATAATGTGTTCGAGTCCCGTGGACCCTCTTTGTGACCCAGTAACTGTTCAGATGAACGAGGTAATGAACCAGTTCTGAGAAAATAATGTTATGTAGATTATTAAAAGTGGATTAGAATTCACCAGAGTCAGGAAAAGGTGATATGAGCAGAAACCAGAACAACAAAGAAAACTACAGAACTATATATTTAGGAAAGAAAATAAAGTAAAATCTTTGTGAATCATTTAGTATAAAAGTATATTTTTAAAAATCTGTAGGTCACAGTGAAACGTGTAGTTAACCATGTCAATAATGCTACTATTTAACTAAAACATAATTATATTTTTTATAAATGATGGCATGAGCGCCTGGGTGGTTCAGTCCATGGAACATCTGACTCTTGATTTAGGCTCAGGTCATGATTTCAGGGTCATGGGATCTACATTGGGCTCTGCACTGACTGGGGAGTCTGCTTGAGATTCTCTCTCTACCTCTCCCTCTCCCCCTTACTCTTGCTCTCTCTCCAAAATAAATCTTTAAAAAAAGTAAATGATGGCATGATTATTCAGTACTGTGATCAATTCTATAAAATTTAATCTAAACGCTTTTGTACGTTCTGAAACCCCACAATCTCATAAATTGTGATGGTAGAGACTGAATGTTCCAATTTTCTATGAACTTGAAAGATTACTTGAAGCATAACCATGAAATGAGACAGTAATCAGAACTCTCTCCCAAGGTCTCTCCTAGGCATGATTATAACATTATGAATAAGCACTGAACCATTATTATACCTGAAATAAATACAGGAGTTTATACTTCTCAAACTACTTTAGATACAATATGTTCTTAATCCTCACAAATTTCCTTGACAAAGACAGAACAGGTGTCTACGGCCATACCACCCTGAATGCGTCAGATCTCGTCTGATATCGGAAGCTAAGCAGGGTCAGGCCTAGTTAGTACTTGATGGGAGAACAGGTCTTATCTCAAAATGAACACCTGAAAATAAGTAGTTTCTAAAGTGAAAGTCAGCATACCAAACCTAGAAAAGAATCATTATGACTAATTTTCTGATAAAGATACTATCACACATTAGTTTGTATTATAAGCCCAGGGTGACACAGCCATTTAAAATGACAGTCAGAACCAGAATGACTCTGAATTAGGTACTATTTCTATCTACACTCTCACTCTGTAAACCCAAAATGTCACAGGAAGTTAAAAACCGGAAAAAGGAAAATGCTTTAGTTTCAGAGAATAGTAACGGTTTTATCAAGCACTGGGTCACAGACCATGCTATATAGCTCTGTCACCAAAGCATAAATAAAATCTTTCAATACCTGCACAGAAAATTAATTTCATGACTTTATATTAATACAACTATTTCCTGATTATTTAATCACTCCAATCAAGTATATTTATTGGTGATTATATGATTAAAATGTTGACATTATGGTTTTAGACTTCTATTTCTTTTTTTTTTTTTAAGATTTTATTTATTTATCTGACAGAGAGAGACAGCCAGCAAGAGAGGGAACACAAGCAGAGGGAGTGGGAGAGGAAGAAGCAGGCTCTTAGCGGAGGAGCCTGATGTGGGGCTCGAACCCAGAATGCCGGGATCACGCCCTGAGCCGAAGGCAGACGCCTAACCACTGCGCCACCCAGGCACCCCTAGACTTCTATTTCTATACATTAAAGATCAATAATGTACCAACAGCGCACCCCTTTCCCTCTCTTATCTCCTTTATTTTAAAATTGAAAATATAAATCTAATAAAAACAGTCAAACAAGAAAATACCCAAATGTTTTCTCTCAACTTCATACTCCAAGAGGGCAGGAACTATAATATGAGTTCAATTTAATTTCTACACAGCTATTCTCTAATTGTGATTCACAAAGGTTTCTTAATGAATATTACTCCCAATCATTTTATAGGCTAGATGCATTGGGGACATGTATAATTTGCATTTATATAGGACCCTGGACACAAAGATATCAAAGCAATTTAAAAGCCCAGTTTGTGATAAATTACACCACCAAGATATGTCTTAGGTTAAAAATAAATCAATCAATCAAATAGCACTTTATTTTGTCCAGTGTTTGCAAGGTTACAAAGTATTTTTTCATACATGATCTTGTTAAACATTGACCTTAGAACTGGGATTGTTATCCCCATCTTATGGATGAGGCAACAAAGTCACACAACAGGTGAGTTTGTCCAAAACCAAATTCTTACGACTTCTGAATTTCACTATCTAAAGCATCCTTAATTCTCCAGTTAAGCCTTTTTAACACAATACCAATTCTGAAAAAATGCAAAGTAACTTCTGTTCCCAACCAAGAATTCAATGATATCTCCCCGTATTGTGATGCACTTACAAGTATTTGAGCACTGACTCTGTAAATATCATTGGAAGATATTAAAAAGAGTTCACTGATGATAGCATATAGACTCATAATCATTGTACATAATTTAGTAATATAGGTATGACTTGAGTAGGAGAAAGGAGGTAAGGACAGTGAAAGGAGATAGATACACCAATGTAGAATGAGGTAAAAAAAGGTGCAATAAAATAAGCTTCATGAAAGAAGAAATGATATAGTCCTTGGGTGCTTAATGAAGAAAGAGAACACTGAGTTGCAACATTTATAAAAGGCTTAAGAGAAAGGTGATATTTGATCTAGACCTTCAATGACAAACAATCTAGTTCCAGATGACGGTGCATTAAACATACACATTAACCTCTCCACTCAGACAAATGGAAATCACAATGATGAAGTACCAGATACTAAATTCATAAAAAGGTTGAGAAATGAAAGATGAAAAAATGGTGGAACAAACAAAAAGGATAAACTAGAGGAAGCATATGAGCTAGAGAAAGAAACTTACAAAAAAATGTGAAATCTGTCTTCTTCCCGCCCCACAATGCCACAGTGAGACTCTACACATGGGCTGATTGGCAACGGGCAGAAATCAGGCAATGTATTTTAAGAACCCTACTAGAACAGTTGTTCAAGTATCACCCTCCCACACCTTCCCTTATCCCTGCGATTTTATCTCCAAGTGAAAAACAGAGAACCTGCTCTCTGAAGACCAAGAACTAGGTGCCTGTCCCAGTCTCAGTGCTGATGCCCCCAGAATAAAGTCCTGTTATTTCAGTCTTGAGTGAGGACCAAAAGCCTACCTTCTGATACCCCCATGGTGCCCCAAAGTTAAGTCTAATAGGTATGCTCCCCCCTGCATCTCCCTGCCCATGACATTCAGATGAGAACAGATGGAAAACAGGACTACACATATAGAGAGAAAATAAACACCAACTACCTATATAAAGCAGCTTCGTACTAAATTCCAACCTAGTAACAATCAAGGACCATCAGACATTGGAGGAAAGCTACACATAAGAAAAAACACCAGAGGAACAAACAGAACAGATCCAAGGATAATGAGATCATCTAAGGAACAGAGAAAACAAGTTAAAAGAAGATTCCAATTAATATTCTCTTAGAATCTTCTGAATTCTCATTATTAATAAAAGAAGAGGTTGCTAATGAAGAAACAGAGTTGAGAACAAAAAAAATTATTAGGAATTTAAAATATGACTATCAAAAAACTGAAAAGATGAAAGCCCAGATGTAGGAGTGCTGACAATACTGATGCCATCTTTGGCCCTCCATCTCTTTCATGCAATGACCTCTCTTGGGACTACGTGTTCCAGGCTCCATGGAGGTTAATGTATGCCCTGACCAGGATGTGGAAAGGCTTGTTCTGATCTTCCTTAAAGTCGTTTAGGTAACTAGCAAGATAGCCTAGTTTCTTCTTTCTCCTCTCTGGCACACGGATGGCTCTACCAGATTTGTTAAACCCTTTGACCTCACTACAGTGACCTCTGCCCATCCCTCTATAAAATGTCGATTAGGGTCCGGACTTTGTGGAGAATAGCTGCACAGTGCTGGATTGTCATCTGCTTGAAACCCCGTCAGTAAGTTACTATAGATAAAACTCTGTGTAGAAGGTATGGAAAGGTTTGCTTCATTTTTCCATCTTCAAGTGCCTTCTCAGTTTGGAAGATACTTAATTGTCTCTCCTCCACCTTCTAACACCCAGAACACAAAGCAGTAAAGATGGTGTGGAAAGAGATCCACTAAAATGTGAACTATGATTATGTGCACACAGAAAGTGCAAGTAGAAGGTGAGGAAGAACAGCACTGTCTCAACATCCTACTCTGTAATGCTCTATCTACCTATCTGCTCACAGTAGGCATATATTCCTTTAGTAAAGGAAATATTTCCTATTAAAACTAGAAAATACTTCTATTTCATAAACACAATGTAAGGATTAAGAAAAAAATGCCCATTTAAAAATACTGAGCTATTTAAATATTACCTCATTTTTTGTTTAGCTTTTTCAAAACTTTCCAAATTTTGAAGAACATGCCTTTCAGGCCATTCCAGAGGGTTGGTTTCCATTAGATTTGAGGAAGTGGGTTCCACTGAACTGGTGCCTAAAGCAAAAGAAACCTACGTAAGTACTGAAAATTATTAACATATTGAAGTTTGCTATATGAAAACATATACACGTAGATCTATCCATCCATCCATGTGCACGTGTGTACATGGGTATATAAAGCCGTGTTGGATTAACTGTGAAATACTTACCTTAGGCATTTATTAAGGATAACTCTGATGGCCCAAACCGTGCAAAATGCCATGAAAAGTTTTTTGGAAATGAAAAAAAAAAAAAAATCACTGTTAAGCTTTGTTTATATTACTGTCTCCTCACAATACAAGTTATGAGCTAGAATTCAGAAAATGAATTAGCACTCTGAGGACTCCTGTGGAATAAAAGCATAACTTGCTTTGTGTGTGTGTGTGTGTGTGTGTGTGTGTGTGTGTGTGTGTGTGTGAGAAATTAGTACTAAATGAAAAGGAGGCAACTCTATGGAGAATATATTGGATATACTATGTGATTTTCCTAACAGAAACAGGAATTAGCAGCATTATCCAGAAAAGTTCACATTTTTAAAAGAGATTACTTCATTCTCAAAAGTACAATAATATAATAAATAACATAGGATGTTCTCAAATAAAGGTTACCTTAGAAAGAATTTTCACTTATCCATTAATGTAAGATGGCTTCATATATACAGCTTCAAGTAAATCACTAACATTATACGTTATTTCACCACTAATAAAGATTTTATATAGCTAGTATGCTGCAACAAACTGGGATTGCTAATAACACTGCGATCCATTTTAAAAACAGAAAGGGACAGGTTCCATTTGCATTATAAATTATTAGTACATCCAAACTATTTTAACAGTGTCAAAATTACTAGCTGTACTACTTTTTGGATTCCCAAACTATCTGGTTTTTAATATTGTTTTGAACTATCACACACTATTGTAATAAGTTAATGGAAAATTACTGAACATTAGTTGTTTGACCATCAATTCTGACAAATAACCCATTTTATACTTTGAAGTCTTACAAAATGATGATTTGGTAAAGGAATTTTTATGCAAAAAAGAAAAGACTTAAACATAAATGAAAACCGAAGCCAACTGCATGTTATTTTCCCTTTATTCATTAAACTGTATAACCTTGGACGTTTTGAAATATCTTTAATGACTACACTGGATTGCCCCCACCAAACACCATCCAAATATACCACTTCCCATTTCATAATATGGGTAGTGAAATACTATTTTATACAGCAATAAACTTTATAATGAAATAATCTATTTTTTAATGTTGACATGGCTTTCCACTAAAAGTATAGAGCAAATATCATTAGCAGATCTGAACAGTTACATGCTGAGAACTCAGAAGAACCCAAGTCATGTTAAATAAAAGTAAACACTAACTGTTCTAAATATTACAATATAATTAATTATTAATATTGACTATACATTTTAGATAAATATAAATGACATAGGCTAAATAGTAAGGAATGGATGGACAAACATTCACATGTCCTTTTGGGGAATAATTTAATACAATTCTTACAGTAAAGTAAGACACAATATTTTATTTATGAGGCAATCAGGACACTAGGACACGGTGACAGCCAAAAAGCACAAAAAGGGCCTCTGAGAAACCAAGTAGACACACTCCTTACTCTCAGAGAACATACGGTTCACAGTGAAGACTAATAGTTAATAATTATATCTATAGTATATAATTTATGAAAAATAAAGGAAGATATAGAAGATGAGTACCACCAGAAATAATTTAAAATGGGAAAGGTCTGGGAAGGCCTCTTTGAGGAGTAAGATTTAAGTCAAGATCTGAAGAATGACTGTCAGTTTATCAGGTAAAGACTGGGAGAACAGTATTTCGGAAAGAGGATACCATGCGTGTAAAGTTCCTGAGGTGGTAAGGAAGGTGATATGCTCAAGGAACGGAAAGACGATGGCACCAAGGAAACAGAAATGTGACACTGGGGGAAGCCAGAATCAGTATGAGGGCAGACATCATTTAGGGTTTTTGTAAGCCGTATTAAGGATGACACATTCTATGTACAATGGAAAGCAATGACAAAGGTTTGAGCAAAGGAGTGATATAATCTGATTTACATTTTAAGATGAGCACCCCTGTTAATAGTTAATAGTGTTAATAGTGTCCTAGGACTTGACTTCGTATGGTAACTATAAGATACATTTCCATACTTACAGAAAAACCCATGCAATGATTTTAGCCGTTCCTACCTTCTGTTCATCTCCCGCACAAATCCTGAGTAAGCCAATTTCTCTCTGGATCTCAGTCTGCCCTCTCTTACCTCCATGACTCTGGACATGCAGCTTCTTCTCCCTGGAAAAATCCTATCTTCTCCACTCTACCCAGATCCTACGCATCACTCAACCTACATCCAAGTCCCTTCTCTCCTAACGAAATATTCTGTGAGTACTCTACCCTAGTTATATTCCTCTCCTCGAAATTCACATTCATTTATTTAAAAACAAATATACATCACTTCACACCACGCAACTTTCTAAGCAATTTATAAATAATTCCTTTAATCCTCATAATAATCTATATCATCTCTAATTAGAAGACGAAAAAAATAAAATAAAAAAACCCCTGAAGCTCACAGAGGTTAGAAAACTTGCTCATAGTCATACAACAGAGCCACATCCAACCTTGTGAGTCTGGCTCCAGAGCTCATGCTGCAACCAAGAAGCTGTGTCTCTCATTTACTGACCAGTAACCTTACACTGTCTCCAACACAGGTCAGACTACTCTGCACTGTTACTGAACGTTCTTACTGATACGTCATGATCGTGATCATACATATAACAGCTAACAGTTCTTTGGCATTTACTGTGTTCTTATATGCGTCAACTCGTCTAATCCTCACAATAACCCCAGTTCGTGGGTAATGTTATTAAGCCCATTTTAAACACGAGGAGGCAGAGGCAAAGAGAGGTAGAATGACTGCCCAACGACATTCAGCGAACAAGCAACAAAACTCAGATTTGAGCCCTGCCACCAGAGCTCCAGAGCCTGGACTGTTGAAATGGCACTGCATGCTGTATTTATATTTTGCTTTTGAAACAGATCATAACCTATTGGAAGTCAAGGATCTAAATTTTTACGTCTTTGTGTATCTTTATGGTGTCAAACAGAGAAAGGAATCCAACAAACATTACTGTTAACTTGAGTCTTTGGTCATTTTTTTATTAACCTATGGAATAAAAATGATCCTCATGGAATAAAAACAAAAAATTACCCTGTACGTTTAAAATGCCAGGCAATCATCAAATGCTTTCTTGTTAGATCTTGTAAAGTTTCACTGTATTCAAATACATCAAAAGAATAGGAACCAGAAAAATAGAAAGAGCTGTAAGTTAATACAGAAGTGATTTCCTGCTCTTCAGGGAAGTCTGGTGACTGGTCCTGCTACAATGAATGGCAAACGTGGAGCATCTTATTGTAGGCAGTTTTAACTACAGTAAACTTACTTCTCAGCTTATGAAAATGCAGCTTAATAGAAATCTACCCATTCTAGCATTTTAGTAAAATTAGTATGAGGAATCACCTTAAAAATGCTTCTCCCTCTGCTCAAAAACAATTATATTAAACATGCTTAATGAAAAAAGTGATAGAAAGTTTTTAATGTTTAAATGACGAGAAATAGTGCATCACATACACACACATACTTGTATACACAAATATATATCACGATTTAAATTTATAAGATACATTTTGATTTGATCATCATTTTATTAGTTTTAATAATAAATAACTATCATAAATGTCACATATACAAAAAGAACTAATATTTAAACCAACAAAAAACTTACCATTTAACATATTGGAGGTTTTAATTTTGTCTGTCTTTATTGGAACTGTTTTAGGAATAAGAGCATCAAAACGATCTAAAAAGCGTTCTCTTATGAGTATTAATAGACTTTTGAGTTCGTCAACAGAAACTACTTCAGGCTGCTTTGCCAACTTTCTCCTCTCTGTAAGATAACAAAACAGTATGATCAACCACATAACTATTATTTTAAAAACTACTACTCTTTTATGATAAATATTTTCAAAAGGAAAAGAGTTGAATATCTCCAGCAACTCAACATTCTTATGTAGGCCTGTTTTCATTTTAACCCCATTTGTAGGTAATGATAGAATTTCCAGTAACATGAGATAAACAAAAATAGAGTAATCTGTTCACATCACAAGGTGGTTAATGGTAAAGGCAAGTTTGCAAGTTTTCAGAATATACTGCAGAGCATTCAGAAGGTTGGTGTTTATGTGAAAATAAAACCTGTAAGACTTTGACTTAAATGTGGTAGCTTGGTCACTTCCATCTGTTTCTTCTCCTTCCCCAAACCTAAACTTACAGCAAAGGAATTTTAAAAAGGACCACAGAAGCAGAAACATTAAATAATGGCAGTTTTGGACATTTTGGAAGATAAGATGATGGTGGAGTGTTACCTGAGTTGGTACAGCAGAGGAGGGGTCAACTGGGTGCCTACAGAGGCACTACTACGAGGTATTAGGAAGATGATGGTGAGGTTCAGGCTAAAATAGGACTAAAGTAGGACTGCATGCATGGATGTTTAGGGAAGGAGCAGTTAGAACTAAAGGTCTTTACCCCACCCTCCAGCCCTCACAGCCAGGAGACTGTGGTAGAAGCTGAAAAGGAATCCCAGCCCATGTAGCATCAGGCACACGGAAAAGTAGCACTGAAACGGGTTAAAACTGGGGGACTACATAGAAGTGTATATACTGAAAGGTCTGACTCCACTCTGATCCCTGTAGCCGGAAAGCTAGCAGCCACAAATGCTCCACTAGAAAGATTAAAGGACGCCCCTGGAGAAAGAGCTTGATCCTGATATTGAAGTGGAGGTAGGGATAGGAGCTCACAACCAAAAGGATGACTTGTCACTCTACCACTCCACAGTGCAGCTTGTCAGATAGTATATCAGAGCGAGGTATGTAAAACTTCCCATTTAAAACAGTACAGACAGAAAAGAATCACCAGACATTTAAGAAACATAGTGATTTGGGTGCCTGGGTGGCTCAGCTGGTTAAACATCTGCCTTCGGCTCAGGTCACGATCCCATGGTGCTGGGATTGAGTCTTGTGTCAGGCTCCCTGCTCAGCGGCAAGCCTGCTTCTCCCTCTGCCTGCTGCTCCCCCTGCTTGTGCTCTCTCTGACAAATAAATAAATAAAATCTTAAAAAAAAAAAAAAAAGGAACATAGTGATTTTAAAGAGCCCATGCATCCCAATGTTTATAGCAGCAATGTCCACAATAGCCAAACTATGGAAAGAGCCCAGATATCCATCAACAAATGAATGGATAAAGAAGATGTGGTATGTGTATATATATATATATACATATATATATACGTATATATATGTGGGAATATTACTCGGCCATCAAAAAGAATGAAATCTTGCCATTTGCAATGACATGGATGGAATTAGAGGGCATTATGCTAAGTGAAATAAGTCAGTCAGAGAAAGACAAATACCAAATTATTTCATTCATATGTGGAATTTAAGAAACAAAACAGATGAACATAGCAGAAGGGGAGGAAAAATAAAATAAGATGAAAATAGAGAGGGAGGCAAACCATAAGAGATGCTAAACTCTAGGAAACAGACTGAAGGTTGCTGGAGGGGAGGTGGGTGGGGAGAAGGGGTAACTGGGTGATAGGCATTAAGGAGGGCACTTGATGTAATGAGCACTGGGTGTTATATGCAACTGATGAATCACTAAATTCTTCCCCGGAAACTAATAATACACTATATGTTAACTACATCGAATTTAAATAAAGAATTTTTTTAAAAAAAGAAAAGGTGTTGAGGAAAGAGAGGATTCTGCATTTCCATGGTCTTATGTTTACTCATATAAGGGAGGACTTTGATCCGGTAATACTTCTACCTCCTGTCCCCCTTCTGTCACTCACTGATCTAGTCTGGAGAAGAAACAAGGCATTCTCTGATCAGATCCTTCTCTCCAACTTCCCTCTGAGCTAGCAAGTCCTCAGGATGCATGCTCTCTATAATGTGGTAAGGGCCCTGCCCCCAAAGGGTTGATCTTCATATGCCTAGTTCTTCATTCAAGGTGGGGGTCAAGGCAGGGGGAATTCAATTCTGGGTGTATCAGGAAACTCACCCGGCTATAGATATAAAAAGTCATATCCCTCAATCCAGCTTTTATCTGTTATTTATCTTCATCAGCGTGTTTCTTAGGTTTATTTTTCAATTGGTTCCAACTTTGGGAGAGTAAGGGGGTTTATTTATTGGGACCCTCAAAATAGAAAAAGGCCAAGATGAAAAAGAGAGACTAAAGCAAGCAAAAAGGAAAAAGGAACCCAGCAGAAACAAAAACACTGCAGGGAACAAAAGAAAGCTTGCTATTAATTAATATTCTTATAGAACTAAGAGAAGATACTACACCCCATGAAACAAGTACAGGATTCTTTAATAAAGGAACAGTTGATGAACAAGGAAAGACTTTTTAAAATTAAGCGCATGAGAGCTCAAATTTTATTTTACTTTTTAAAAAAGATTTTATTTATTTATTTGATATAGAGACAGCGAGAGCACGAGTGGGGTGAGGCTGCAGAGGCAGAGGGAGAAGCAGGCTACCTGCTGAGCAGGGAGCCCAGTGTGGGGCTCGGTCCCAGGACCCTGGGATCATGACCTAAGCTGGAGGCAGACGCTTAACAGACTAAGCCACCCAGGCGCTCCAAAGGCTCAAATTTTAAACATTCCATAAAAGGGCTTAAAATAAATTGCAAGATATTCCCTAGAAACTAGAACAAAAAGAAAACAATATGGAAATAGGAAAGAAAATTAGGTATTCTGTCCAGAAAATTAGGTATTCTGTCCAGGTATTTTTAATATAACTAATAAAAGTTCTAGGGAAAAAAAAAAGAAAAGGAAAGAAAAATTATTAAAGATAAAAGTTTTCAGATTTAAGAATATGAATCTTCTATTGAAATGGCTCATCAAATACAAGCTTAATAAACTGAGGGGAGAAGGAGAGGACAGAATACACACACACACCATGATTCAGAGTAAAGCTTCCAGGGACAAAGCTTCTGCAGATAAACATTCCAGAAAGGAGTAAAAACAAATAAACCAAAAATAAAACACTACAAAGAAAAATAGTATTAAGTTTCTCAATAGGAACGTAGTCACACAGAAGATAATAAAGTAATGTTTTCAAAATTCTGAAGGTAGATGATTTTCAACCTAGGATTCTTTATGACCTATCAGTCAAGTAAAGATATCTTCAGTTATGCAAGAGCTTAAAAAAATTTACGCTCCACTAGGTTCTTTTTTTATTATTATTATTTTTTATTTATTTGACAGAGATAGACAGCCAGCGAGAGAGGGAACACAAGCAGGGGGAGTGGGAGAGGAAGAAGCAGGCTCCCAGTGGAGAAGCCCGATGTGGGACTCGATCCTGGAACGCCGGGATCACGCCCTGAGCTGAAAGCAGACGCCCAACGACTGTGCCACCCAGGCGCCCCTGCTCCACTAAGTTCTACTCAAAGTAGTTACTGAAAGATACGCTCCAACCAAACAAGGGAGTAATCCAAGAAGAAGGGCAAGTGGTCTAGAAAAAAGCAGACTCCAAAAGAAGAGAAGAAGAAAGAGAAGTCTCTAAGATGTTCTGTTATCAGAACAAAATATTAAATACTCTGGAAAAAAAAATAAAGAGAATAAAAAAAATAAAAAGGAACTGCTGTGTTTGAACATACAATGAATTTAATGATAAGTGTGTAGAAAAATGTTGGAGCCTCTGGAAAAACATAACAATATTTTGCTTGTACAGAGGAATGGGCGAGTTAAAAATGATCATCAACCATAAGAAAAACAAAGACAATACAAAAGAGGTGATCATATATTACATGACTCGGTGGTAAACTTATGTATATAGTGATAATAAGGTTAAAACTAACCACTGATTTAACCAAAATTCATGACTTCACTGTAAAGGGGGGAAAGAGAAAGTGAAGATGATATGAGAAAGTGAAGTCTTTATCTTCCATAGTCAGATGCTAAGATAATGTCTGAAACTGGCAAATTAAGAAACAACAGCATACACATACTATTAACAAAACTGGAGGAAATGTTAGGAAAACCAGCTGGAACAGCTGCGGGTCACTGCCTACAGACAGAGACTAAAAGATGGAGAGGAGACAGTAGGGTACTGTTGGTTTCCACATGAAGTTTTTCATTACCAATTGCATCTTAAACTAGACCCATGTATTACTTTTATAAAAATACTACACTTCTAAAACACTTCTGGACTATTAACATTTTCTTCTACAATAAAACAGTAAATTGTAAATGCATAAAGAATTCAGTTCAACATTTATTATGTACTGTCTACAAAGCAAGGTGCTGTGCCCTTAGACATAGAGGATTAGAACCTGTTCCTACATGAGGTCGATACATAAATTATGCAAGACAGTAAGCAGGCTGAGGAGGAAGCAGCCAGCCTAGAGGCTCTACTTTAGAACATCAGCTTTAGGACGACGCCTGTGCAAAATCCCACCTTAGCAATGTGGATACTGGGAGGGTCATTCTAGTTGTGATCCAAGGTAAGTGACAGACAATTCCTGCACTCAAGAACATTAGTAATCGTAAAGTAAGATTGTAAAATATGCTGCTGTTATTACATCTTCTTAGCAATGAAGCTTTTATTTTCTGTACAATCTGCTGGGAGCCATTCTAAACAAGAAATTATCAATGGTTTGTTTTCATCTGAAAGATGCACAATAGGTAATGTGCTTCAGAATTTAGCTCTACATTTTTATTAATGTTAAAAATAAACTTAAATCATGAACCGGAGCCATGCTTATTAAAATAGTCAATTATATTGCAACATTGGGCTATCTGGAGAGCGGGGTAAGACTTCCTCCTGACCTTGATGACAGAAAAAGAAAGAGGAAATAGATGAAGTTTAACAGGGTTATGAGCAGAATAATTTACCTAGGCAAAAAATATTCTCTACACAAATGAGTTTGCACATGAGTGGCAAACTTTTGGAAGAAAAATATTGGGCTAAAGTCAAAAAACGAATCAGCAAAAGAATGCGATTCCTAGAAAAGCTAGCAGCAACTTAGGATCTATTAAAGAAAAAGACAGAGTAGAATATCCAGAAGTACCAGAGACTGAGTGTCAATCAGGTTTGTACTAGGTTCCATAAATTTAAAAAAGATGTGGGGAACTCAGAGTAGTGACCGCAATACTGGAGCAAAACGACGACACTGTTGTTGTTTTTGGTATTTGTCTTGCATCATACCAAATAGTCTTTTACTGAAAAATTGTCTAGCATCCTTAAACTTTTTCTTTAAAAACCAGTGAAACAAGATATTTAATGTTTCCAAACGCACAAGTTATAAACTACCAAAAAATCAAGTAAAAAAACTTATAAAATTATACATTATAAATATCATTCTAATATAATAGTATTAAATATAATTTTAAAAAATAAAACTACTGGAAGTAATTATTCTAAAAAATTAAACCATAACATAAATTTTATTTGATTTTTGTGTTGTTTTAAACAACAAAGGGTCTCAGTAATGTATGAACATTTTCATGCAAAATTTCTAGTTGCTCTTTCTGATTCAGTACTGGTCAGAGAAATAGTGGGGAGACAGTAAGTCTACTGCATATCTTGTTGATAATTTTGAAAAAAAAATCTTGAAAAACTGCTTGTTTTACAGCAAAGGGTATCATCTTTGTATTGATTCTGAATTGTTGATTTTTTTTCCAAAGAAAGCTGTTCCTAGTACATTAGATTTCACCATGTGTAAATTAATTAACTATACCACTTTCAGTACTTTCATATTTATATTTCACTTCTTTGAAAGTCACTGAAATACACTCAGACATTCTTACATTAGAAACTTCGTTTTGCTGTCATTTTCTTGTCTTTTAAGATACAGGAATTCTGAACAGGTACAACTTTACCTCAAATTTTTAATCCAGTGTTGACTCTGGGTAGAGAAGAGATTGGTTCAGCAAGTATTTCCCTCATAAACTGATTAACCGGATCACTAATGTTCATCAGGATTTAATGCTTGGGATTGCAAACTGGTCATTTTATGGATATGGCCAGAGCTGGTGTCTCTAGCAGCTACCAGCTAGAGGTTTCCCTCAACTTCAGGCCCCCACTGGTCCTTGCACCTTGCCCAGAGCTGTGGCCTCCTTACGGCTGTGCTACAGCTCAGCTGCTGGTGCTTCCACATCTTCAGCATTTATTTAGCACCTCCGTCTCCCCTTCCCGCAGAAGAGCTTCCAATCACACCTGCTGGAAGCAGTCTAGTTAGAGTTGTCAGTATTCCACTTCCCACCTAAGCAGGAGCATTAACTCTTCCTACCCAAAGGAGACATGCATCAGCTTCAGAGAGCACCCTATTCCTCCACTCTGGCAGATCTTCTGGTTGGAAAGGTAAGGAAGAGAGGTGAAGATGAAGGAGAGAGGAGATACTGAGGAACCGAGTTACAAAGAGCTGCAAAAGGCTGACGGCAAGGGAGGGCCTGACGAGGAGTTTAGCAGGGACAGAACAAAGTCAAGAGGTGAATAATACTGCAGGTTGATATTTGAAATAAGGGTTTTCCAACCACAAAAATACTATTCCAGTATTTATTCTTTTTCTTGGTTTTAACATGTACTACTTTTTATTGAAACTGATTTGCCTTTCTAACTATATTTTCCTTGAGCTAATATCATTGATACAATTTTAAAAAATCAGTGGTTGGAGGAGTTCAAGACTACACTATTACCCTGATTTGTACAACCGAAAAGGTAGGTAATTCTTAAAGAATAACTGAGACCAAGTATTCTAAAATTATTTTCCATTGAATAAAACAGGCTACTGAATTCAAGATATTTTAAAAATGCTTTTAAAGAAAAGAATGATAGTTTTTGTTTTAATGTATCTATTTAATTCTAATATCACTTTTTTTCTATATGCAACTAAAGAGGCCTCACAATTTGAGTCAATTTCTTAACTGTTATCAGTTACCTTAAAATAAGTTCATATTAGGTACTAATGAATGATTATTTATTAAAAAATGTTAAGACTGATACCAACTAAACATTGAGTAATAGAGGTAAAACCTTAAACTAGGACTCTTGGGAAAAGTGTTAATTTCCTGAATAAGGAAAAATCCATAATGCTAACTTCACACTGCACATATGTGAAATGTGTTATTATTAATAGTCATGGTTAAAGTCTAAGAATCAATGCTCAACTTAGCACATTAATTTCTCTGTAGTTGTATTTCCTTCTATTTGTAGTCTTTATCCTTCTGATACAACCAAAAATACAAAAATACAAATATAAAAAATCTATATTAATCAGAATTAAAAAACCATAGCTACCTTTTCCAGTACACAGTTAAAAAGAACGAATACAAAATTATCCTAAAGAAATATTTTTATAGGGGCACCTGGGTGGCACAGTCAGTTGAGCATCTGACTCTTGATTTCGGCTCAGCTTGTGATCTCAGGGTTGTGAGACTGAGCTCGGCATCAGGCTCCACACTCAGTCAGGAGTCTGCTTGAGACTCTCTCTCCCTCGCCTTCTGCCCCTCCCCCCCACTCTTTATCTTTATCTCAAATAAATAAGTCTTTAAAAAATATATTTTTATAAATGTTAGAGATGTATGAAAATAGAAAGATTCTGAATCTGGTGGAAAAAGGCTGCAGACCTTTTCTACTCTGGATCACCTGTATCAAGAATAGTTCTACAAATGAGCATTATACCTAAAAGACAAAGTACGACAGTAACAATGCATTATGTCTGAACAACATTCTTACAGTAGAATGAAATGTACAAATCATTACTTACTCAGACATTCTTTTAAAGCCAAAGCTTGAACATTAGCTAACTGTTTCTCTCTCTGTATAAGTTGCTCGCCAGAAAAATGTGGAAGTGACAAGAAGTCAAAAGGAAAGCCTGAGAAATAGAAAAAAGTCAGTATTAAGGATGTTCTACGACAATAATATTCAGTTCCCAGAAAATGTATTATTACATAATTTTAAAAAATAAAAGCCAGTTACTCATCTCTCTTGCTCTTGCTTATTTCAAAATAATAATAAAGATGCAGAAATTAAGCATGCTAAATTATTTTGCATTTTAAACTCTGACCTGCCTCTTAAATTGAGGGAATTTAGTTAAGAGAGCAGAATTTCCTCCATGACATTTTCTTTTACGGGCTCAGCTACTGAAACTCCTACACAAAGCACAAAGGGAGTATGGCAGCTAGTCTCTAAAGATGCTCTCCAATCAGCCACACTTACTATTCACCCACTGTGTAGTCCTTCCACAGTAAATCTAGGCTAGCTCTATGAAACCAATAAGGTATCACAGTATGAGTCAAAAAACCTAGAGGCTTCTTAGAACAATGCTCTAAGACAAATTAGCAACCAGGTAAGAAACCAGACCACCCCAAGACTATAGTGTTGTAAGGAAGCCCGAGTTGGCTATGTGAAAGAGCCTGTGAAGAGAACATAAGCTTGCATCTGTTCCAGCCATCCTAACCCAGGAGCCAAACAGGTGGGTGAAGAAGTCATCTTACACAACAAGCTCCGTTAAGTTTAAGTGAATGGAGCCCCGGCTTTATGTGGCTGCAAACGTAAAATGGGACTTCAAAATAGAACCATCCAGCTGAGCCCGGTCAACCCACAGGACTAGGAAAAGTAATAACACAGTCATTTTTTAAGCTAAATTTGGTGTAGTTTGTCATACACTGATGGATAACCAAAACTTGGAACTTGGAGAGAAAAAAAAAGATGGGCAATAAAATGGAACAAGATGCTTGAGAGGAAGTAAAAATGAGAGAGAAATTATAGAAAAACAATGTGTTTAAGTGGAAAATACAAACAAGGCGCCTGGGTGGTTCGGTCTGTTAAGTATCTGCCTTCAGCTCAGGTCATGATCCCAGAGTCCTGGGATTGAGCTGCTTCTCGGGCTCCCTCCCTCCGCAGTGGACAGTCTGCTTCTCCCTCTGCCCCACCCCCTCATGCTTGCGTGCGTGAGCTATCTCTCTCTCTGAAATAAAAAAATAAATCTTTAAAAAATAAATGAAGTGGAGAATACTAAAAATTTCCTATTTGGAATCGAAAGTTGACCTACTAAATTTTACTAAGTATAATGAAAAAGGGATTAATTATCTGTATTATAAATTGTTCATATATGCTATAGTATGTTTGAAATAAATGGTAAATTGAAAGTGAAATGGAGTTTGGGGAAAATAAAATTATTAAAAACCACATAAGTTAACTGTATATACAAACAAATATAAAAATGTTTTCCACCTAAAATTAATACTTACTCAGATCAGCTTCTTCTGTCCTTGCTTTCATTTTTCCATGAATTAAACTGAGTGCAAATGAGCCATTGATCTGGTTGGCTGAGTGAATCAATGTGGCTTTACATTTTCTATTGCCATTACCTTGTAACAGGAGATAATAGCTAGAACACTCTCCTTTCACTTCAACATCTGGAACTAAACAAAAACAATTACCTTGTTAAGTATTTGAAAATTCAGCATGTAACATGCCAGAACCATATATTTGACCCATCGGATATAATGACTTTCTATGTTATTTGAAAACAAGCTGTTATGCAACCTTTTTTGGGTAGCACTTGCACATTTAACTCAGAAAACTGAAAGCAGAGAATCATAACAAAAATGATACAGAGCATAAACATTTTACTTTAAAATGTGTCCTTGTTTATTAACTTTTGATATGGCTCACTAGAGTTCCATGATATCATTCTTATACGACCACACCCATAAAGTATCAACTACTCTTTCCAGCTTCTATTTCCTTAAAGTGGAATAAACTGACCCCTGTGAGCACACACAAAATTCCACTGGTGGAGCAGGAGTGTACAGATACACTCCAGGGTAGCTTTTCAGTCCCTGCAGTGGGCATCCATAATGTATTTTACAGAGGAAATGGGAAGCATTCATTAATCTGGCATGTCAGTTACAAGAAGGTCACTTAAGACAGTTTCTTGTATATTTTAAAAACAAATCAAGTGAGGGTTATAGTGAAGGTCAAAGAAAAACTGTGAAGCCTTTGTGATTAAAAATGGAAGTAGAGTCCCTTTTTGTTGAAGGTGGTAAATTAGACATAAGCATTCATTTGCACTATCTTCTAAAATTCCACAAAAGGAGATTAAAGAGATTTTTAAAATAGCACAAATCTACAGGGACTAATATCTGACAGAAGACACAAGAGAAACTAATTTTGAAAGCAGGAGAGCAAATGAATAACTGGTAACAGACTGCTAAGGAAGCTGAGAAAAACAGTGGACAAGGCTTGGAAGCAACATAATTTATACTACAACCCCTGATAAGACTGTGCGGTGATGGTCCCAGACGGTACTGGAAGCAACATGAAGGTGAAATAGGAAAATAGGTTGAAGTCTGTGAGAAGCAGTTTGGCATCCTGACCAATCATTATTCCATTGAGGCACATGATTGTCCTTTCCCCGGTACAGAAGACTACTGGTTTATTCTCTGCAGAAAGTAAAACTAGGTGTCTCTGGCCTGAGAGTTACCAGACAGAGAGTAGGGTTAGAGTCAATTAACAGTAGATTAAGCGTGTACTTGTATATTGAATATTGAGACCCTTTACCCTTCTTCACCCACATAACTTCTAGAATTTTGGAAGCTAGATAACAGAATTGAGCTTTCTTTTGGAAATGTGGTCAGTCCTAGAGGAATCCCAACATAGGGTCAGCTAAAGTCCCAGTGAGATCACCCTAAAATGAAGATCACAGTCAACAAGCTACACTCGTGCACCCACATTTTCCTGTTAGCTTTCTGGTACTATCCCTTAAATGTGAGCAGGTAGGCAAATGTTATGAGATCTCAAGTAAAGTTGCTAATATGAAAACTAGATGCCAAAATAACAGAAAAAAGTGACTCGCAAGGAAACTAAAGAATATGCAGTAAAAAGAAATTACACACACAAAACAAACAATCAGATCACTAAAATCCTCAGAGAAGATACTGTATCCATTAAATAAGAACAGGAGATTATAAGAACATTAATAAGAAAGAGCTCATGGAAATGAAAATTAAGAAAACATAAACATTATATTTCACCTAAACGGGTAGAAGAAAAAGTTCAGTGAATCTACAGAACGTAGAGTAAAAAGACAAAGAAATGGAAAATAGTAGAGGAAGATCAAGAGAGACAGACAAACAACCCAGGAGGAACAACATCTACACAGGATTAACAGTAGTGAGAACATAAAAAAGAGGGAAGGAAATTACCAACAAAATAATTATAAGAACACTTTCCCCAATAAAAAGACAAGCTTCCAGACATGCTGAGAGCCCAATACAAGAATAAAAGTAGACCCACCAAGGTGCATGATCATGAAAATTCAGAAGACCAAGAACAAGTAGAAGACTCTACAAAATTCCAGAGAAAATATAGGTTTCCTATAAAAAAACAAAAAACGAAAAACAAGAATGAGAACAGCGCTAGAATTCTAAACAACAGCACAAAAGCTGGAAGACAATGGGGCAATACCTTCAAATTTTCGGGAAGATTTTAGCAAATCTGCTCCACCTAAACAGGGACTAAAGGGAAACAAAAGATTAAAGGCACCAACAAAGAAAGGGCAAAAGAAATTTCCATGATGATGAAAAAATTGTCTTTTAAATCCAAAGCTATGGAACAAAGCTAGAGAAATCAGTTGGAATTAGACAGGTCATAAAGATCTGGAAGAGACTTCTTACATATACATGATTGATAGAATACTTCAGTGCTTGAAGGTACTGAAAGGAGTTTCACCACTGGGGGAAGGCTTTGTGGCTAGATATAAAAAAAGATTCACTGACTCTAGCTAAAACAGAATACTGTACAGGAAAGGTAAATAAAACATGGCTCAACTGTGAAGAGCGATTACATAATCATAACAATTAAAACAACTAATATTAATTTAAAATTACTGTAGGAGAGGGAAATGAGAAGAATTTGATTGTGTGGTGAGAGTGAAGGAGCTTAGAGGATCCACACTTCCCTGTTTGAAAACTTACTATAAAACTACTGTAATCAAGACATTGAAGCACTGGTGTAACAACAGACATACAGATTAAGAGAACTGAGAATCCATAAGTAAACCCTCACATTTATAGTCAAATGATTTTCAACAAAGGTACCGAGACAATTTGATAGAGCAACAATCAACAATCATTTCTTGATTTCAACAAATGGTCTTCGAACAACTGAACATCCAATATGCAACAGGATGAAGTTGAACTCCTACCTATCTACCTCACGTATTAATTTAAAATTGATCATAGACATAAATTTAAGAGTTAAACTTTAAAGCTCTTACAATAAAACAAGGGCATAAATCTTCATGACCTTGGGATTAGGCAATGGTTTGTTAAATAAGAGACCCACACCACAATGAACAAAAGAAAAAAAAAAGAGAAAATTGAATTTCACCAAAATTAAGAACTCTTGTGCTTAAAAGTACACCATCAAAAGAACGAAAAGTCAACCCACTATGGAGTTGGGGTAAAAATGATATGTCAATGCAAGCTTATCAATTTTAACAAATGTACCACTGGGGTGGACTGTTGGTAACAGGGGAGGTTACATGTGTGTGAGGACACGGGCTATATGGAAACTCTGTATTTTCTGCCCAATTTTGCTGAGTACCTAAAACTGCTCTAAAAAAATAAAGATTGTTAATTTTAAAAAGAAGTATCCATATGACAAGGCTGCTCTGAGAAATAAATTTGAGATGCTGTAGGGAAGGTGTTTATATCAATGCCTGACATATACTAATTATTCAGTAACTATTACCAATTAATTAAAAAAGTCAACCTACAGAACAAAGGAAAATTTCTGTAAATAGTATATCTTATAAGGGATTTGTATCTAGAATATATAAATAGCTACACAACTCCTATGGTAATAAAAAGACAATTAAAAACTGAAAAGAGGATCTAAACAGACCTTCTTCCAAAGATATATACAAATGGCCAATAAGCACACAGGATGCTCATCATAGCCAAAAAGGCACGTAAATCAAAACCACAAAGAGATACCACTTCACTTCCCTTGGATGAATATAACAAAAATTATAGACAATAATAGGTACCGATAAAGATGTAGAGAAAATAGAACTCTTATAAATTGCTGTTGGGAGTATAAAATGGTACAGCTACTGTTTGGCAATTCCTCAAAAAAGTTAAACATATAATTAACAAATACTCAGAAATGCCACTCCCAGATTTATATCTAAAATAATTTTAAACATATGTTCACACAAAAACATGTACATAAATATTTATGGCAGCATTATTTACAATAGTCCAAAAGGGTCAACAGCTAAAGTGTCCATCAACTGATGTGTGAATAAATATTAAGTGATGCATTCAAATGACGGAGTTGTATTCAGCAATAAAAAGAATGAAGTACCAGTACGTGTACAACAAAGATGAACCTTAAAAACATGCTATATGTGGAAGAAGCCAGACATTAAAGATGACATATTTCTTGTATGATTACATTTATATGAAATATCCAGCACAGGCAAATCTATACAGAAAGAAAGAGATTAGTGATTGCCTAAGGGCTGGGGGGAGGAGCAGGCAAGGGGAATGGGGAGGGACTGCTAAAGGGTTTGGAGTTGCTTTCTGGAGACATGAAAATGTCCTAAAATTGACTGTGGTGATGGTTACACAAACCATCCTGTGATTAGACTAAAAACCATGGAATTGTATAATTTAAATGATTGAATTATATAGTGTGTGAACTACATCTCAACAAAGCTTTTTGTTTTAATTTATAATTATCTTAGGAATGTAAGGTTCTGCTCACAAAAAAAGTTCTTAGCATTTTGGAATTTATATGCACGTGATACATACATATATATATATATATATGAGTACATTTATATGTATATGTGTATACAGACACATACACATACACTAAGAAAACTACTGCAATTGTATTAAAAGTTTATTTCACAGATGAACATACTGTGACTTAAAGCTTATCCCCCCAAACAACCATGAAGTACAAAAGTAAATTTATGCAATAGAGACATTAATACTGTTCATAAACATCAATCTTAAAAAAGGAATTTAAATAAAGGCTTTAGGCAGGAAAAAACGCTTGTTACCAGTTGCACTGGAAACTAAGGTTTGCTAAGAGTTATAGTGACTTTAATTCATTTACCAACTTAGCACTTGGCCAATTCAAGGGTGTCCCTTCAATCCATGGCATCCTTTCCACATTTATTTTAAATTCCATCACCTTTATTAGCATTTTAATCATGGAAGCCTGTAATTACAACAATCTTTTTTTCCTCAAAAGAAAAATATTTATCTTAAAGAACTCCCCTAACCATAATGACTATGCAGTCATTTAAAAAATGTTCCAGGTTTGGCAGGTGTTAATTGAAGACTTACTAATTTTTATGTAAATACCACAGAGAGTAATTGATTTACAATTAGAATTATTATTCAATTCTCATAGCTCTTCCTAAAGAAATAAGGGGAAATGATTACAACAGAAAACTTCTATTTTCTTTTTTTTAAGATTTATTTATTTATTTGAGAGAGAGGGAGAGAGAGAGGGACAGCACACACCAGGAGGAGTGGCAGAGGGAGAGAGCGAGAATCTCAAGCGAACCCCCGCTGAGTGAGGAGCTCCATCTCATGACCCTGAGATCATGACCAGAGTAGAAATCAAGAGTCAGACACTTAACAGACTTGAGGCACCCAAGTGCCCCTACATATTTTCCTCAGTTATTTTTACACTATCAACTTTTAAGAGATTGATTGGCTTGCATGTCCCCTCTCCACCAAAACAAACATCTATTTTGGATCTATTATACAGGTAAAATGAGAGAGGAAGAAACTACAATCGCCCTTCAATTGTATCAAATATTATAAATAATATATAAACTATAATGAAGAGATAGATCATTATTAGCTTCATTAGCAAACAAAATTCTGGTAAAATAAATATAAAGTCATATTTCATACCAGTAAGTTTCTCAGTGGTTCTTAAAATCCTGTAACACCCCCTCTTTTTAAAACAGTTTAACAATATAAAATACAAGATAATATTAATATAAAGAGGAAATAATATTCCATATGCTATAATGAAAAATATATCAGGATGATGAGGGTAGTAAGATATTCTGGTTAAGTAGATCTTCTGACTTACTAACAAATATTATATATGTGTGTGTGTGTCTTAAGAAACAACAAAATAATATATACAATTATTTAGATAATCATGCTAAAAATGAAACAAAATAAAATCTAGTTTTCAATGTAGGCATTTTAGGAGGCTACACACTTCCAACAATATTATTGTTCAAACAATTCTAGACCCAACTTTTTGAAATGGTCCTTAGGGTCAGCTGGGGAATCATAAGGGGGAAAAAAAAAACCAAAAAAAAAACCAGTCTAGTTATATTCACCAAGCATTTTCAAAAAATGTATTGCCTAGCTTGATTTCCTACTTTATTCATCAGACTGAGCTTTGAGTGATTCAGCATAAAACTTAGCTTCATTGAGACTAGCCAAGGAAATGCCCTGGCTCAATTTTAAAAATAATCTGAAATGGTTTAAGAAATGATAGTATTGTTGAATGCTGTATGACACCTCCTACTGTGAAGATTCCAAAAATGCAGAAAAATTTATAAATTGCACCGTGACTACTTTAAACAAGAAACATTAGGATCATAAATTGTATATATTTCTCTTTAGTTACAACACAGTAAAATAGGCAATTTGAAAGCCACAATGAATAGAGAAACTTCAGAAGATATTTCAAGATCTTATTATAAAGAACAATGATTTCTTTATTGTTCCACAGACAGAAATCCTTTAAGGTTGGACAGAATAACAAAAAGCTACTGCAGAGTTTACAAAATGTCTACCTTCATCACCAACTGTGATTCAAACAAGTTTGCGAGATAGACTAAGTAAGTATTACTATCCTGATTTTCTAGCCAAGGAATTAAAAGCCTAAAATAGCGATTCTTCTTTTTCTTTTCTTTTTTTCCCTTTCTTTCTTTCTTTCTCTTTCTTTCTTTCTTTCTTTCTTTCTTTTTCTCTCTCTCTCTCTTTTTCTTTCTCTCTCTCGCTTTTTTGCCTCAGAGCATCTTAAGGTCTTTCTCTTCTGTAACAGTGGCTCTCTAGCCTAGGGTTGAAAAGAGCACATATAGGGCAGAAGTTCTTAATACTGGATGCACTTGAAACACTGGGGCCTGGTTTCCTCCCCAGAGATTTGTATTTACCTGTTCTCAGGCAGGGCCCTGTTGGACATTCTCCCTTTTTGATTTTCCTTCCTTCCTGCCTTCCCTCCCTGCCTTTCTCCTTCCTTCCTTCTCTTTCTCTCTCTCACAAAAAGTGTTAATGAGATATAATTTACACAGATGTATATACATATGTCAAAGTATGAATGTGATTAATTTAAGGAAATTATATAATTATGCATCCATCACTATAATCCAGTTTTGGAAAACATCCATTATCACTCTTCAGTCAATCTCCCCTCCTATTCCTGGCCTCAAGCAGGAATTTCTTTCTGTTCCTTTAGCTTTTTATAGAAATTCCATATGAAGTTAACCATATTTAGGTACACCCAAAACTTTTCATGCCTCAATATGTTGAGCAATATTCCACTGTATGGACAAAACAAACTGTGTTTATCTATTCACCAGCTGATGGATGTTTGCATAGTTTCCAATTCTTAGCTACTATAAATATGGCTTTTATTAACAGTTTCTTGCAAGTGTTTATGTGAAAATACGTTCTCATTTCTCCTGGATAAATACCTAGGAATGGAAATACTGGGTTGCATAGTTAAGTGTAAACTTCACTGCCACACTGTTTTCCAGAGTATCTACGCCATTTTACACCATCCCCAGCAATGTGTGAGATCTGCAGTTTCTTCACATCATCATCAGCATTTGATAGTCACTGTTTTTAATAACAGCCATTCTGGTAAGTGTATTATAGAATCATATTGTAGTTTTAATTTGCATTTCCCAAAAGACTAACGATGTTGAGCACCTTTCATGTGCTTTATTAGCTATTCATGTATCTTTAATGAAATGTCTATTCAAGTCTCTTACCTACTATTAATTGGGTTGTCTCCTTATTATTGAGTTGTAAGAATTTTTTTTTAATGTATCTGTCTACTATCAGACATGACTGGAAATGTTTTCTCTTAGTAACCTTTAAAAATTTTTTTCTAGAGCTTCTGGGTGGCTCTGTAGGATAAGCGTCCAATCTTGATTTCAGCTCAGGTCATGATCTCAGGGTCCTGGGATCAAGCCCCACATCAGGCTCCACGCTCAGCAAGGAGTCTGCTTGTCCCCTTCTCTCTGCCCCTCCCCCGCTCATGCACACATGAGCTCTAAAATAAATAAATCTTAAAAAAATGAATATTAAAAAAATTAGTTGGTTTTTCTTAGTGTTTTTCAAAAAGTAGACATTTTTAGTTTTGGTGAATTTGTAGATTTTTTTCCTTTTTATAGATCCTTTTGGTAGATCTATTTTCTTTCAGAGGTTTTATAGTTTTAGTGCTTACATTTACTTATATAATCTATTTAGAGTTAATTTTTATATAAAAATCTTATATATATATTTTACATATGGATATCCAGTTCTTTCAGCATTGCGTTAAAGAGACTCTCTTTTTTCCATTGGCATCTTTATTTCTATTTTGTTCCACTGATGCATGTATATTCTTAACTCAATACCACACTGTCTTGAATACTGTGGCTTTATAGTTGAGAAGTTGTGAATCAGGTAGTGTAAGTTCCCAAAAGTTGTTCTTCCTTTTCAAAACTGGCCATTCCAGGTCCTTTGCAATTCCATATAAACTTAGTATCAGTTCGTCAATTTCTATGAAAAGTCCTCTTGGGATTTTGTTAGAGATTGAATTAAACCTATGGGTGGATTTGGAGGGAAGCACCATCTTAATAATATTGAGTTTTCCAAATCACAAACATGCTGTCTCCCCATTTATTTATATCTTCTTTATTCTCAGTTTTATAATTTTCAGTGTACATATCTTGCACTTCTTTTGTTAGATGTAGTCCTCAGTATTTTATGCATTAACTTCTGATCTAATTCCTTCCTTCTACTTAACTTGGAATTACTCTTCTAGCTTCTTGAGGTTGATGTTTGGATTACTGATTTTAGATCCTTCTTCCATGATAAGCATTTATGATCTTCTTAGTACTGCCTTAGATGTTTTCCATAATTTGACATGTTTTGGTTTTATTTTCAGTTAAAAACATTTCCTAATTTCCCCTTTGGTTTCTTCTTTGACCTACAGGTTATCTAGAAGCGTGTTATTTAATTTCCAAATATTTAAAGTATTCCTCACATTTGTGTTGCTGATTTCTAATTTAATTCTACTGTAATTGAAGAACACACTGGGCATTATTTCTACCCTTTTAAATTTATTAGCCTCATTTAATGGCCTAACATACATATGGTCTATCCTGAGGAATGTTTCATACGTGCTTGAAGAGAACGAGGATGCTGTTGAATGGTGTATTCGATAAAAGTTAGTACAGTAAAGTTGGTTGATAATGTTCACTACTGAATTCCTACCACCTAGAAGAATGCCCTGAACCCAGTAGGCAAACAAAAAATATTTGCTGATTAAAAGATTACTTTGTCTTAGCCACTGAAGTCTCTTTCAAAATCTTTATCTGAGTCCTTTACCTTTTCTCAAGGTTGAATTTATAGATCAGTTACACAGTGTCATTTTAACCTTATTAGTATTAGCTCACTATTTTGAAACATTGTTATCACACTGATTTGAGAATAAAGCACATGCTTCATCAATTCAAAACATTTCATTAGCCCTTATTAATCTAGTCTCTTGAAAACTATTTTTATTAGAAGACTTATCAACAAAACAGTAACTTTTTTCAAGAGTACCTTTAAAACATTTCCTTTCAAAAGAATTCCAATTTAAAAAATGAGGCAACAATAGGACTCAAAATTGTAAAACTATCATGGATAGTTTGTAGATGCATTCGGACTTCACCCTCTGATATTAGAGAAGTTTGTTGATTTCTCTATACTTTAGCTTATTCATTTGTAATATACAGTTAGGCAATGATCAACATCCAATTTTCTGACAATTCTGTAAAACTTCTTTGTGAACATATGGTAAGCCAGGCACTTTTCATTATACAACTGGCTTTTCAGTACAAGTTTTAAATATAGAAGCCTTTCTTCAGAGTAATTGGGTTTAGCTCGGTTGCATTTGTTCACATAGTTCTTTTGCATTTTTCCTAGTATCATAATACTTTCCGGGTATTTCACTGAAAATCACTGTTAAAAATCATTATTTGGCTATGCTTAATTTAATCATAATTCAAATGGGACATTGTTTTTCTATTTTAGGTCAAACCATATGAAACTGCTGATAATTTTTGATATACAAATAAGCAATACCATATGGTCCAAACTAATACATATGTATATATTTTATTTCTTCAGTGATGATTTGTTAAAACTAAGGAACTGATAAAAACTGGGGCACAAATTTTGATTCACACTGCACAGATGGAATCCATTCAAAATCTTTTTACTTTTCCAGACAACAGTTATTACTACCTGGAAATATATATTTCATGTATTACTTAACAACTATTTCTGAGTACCTAGTAAGTATCTGGTACTCTTCCAGGCACTGAAAATAAAGAAATGAATAAAAGTAAAAAATTCCATCTTGTCTCTTTTCCAAGTGAGAGAAAAAGACACACACTTAATATATTAGATAGTTATAAGTACTAAAGAGAAAAAACAAAGCTGGGGAAAAGGATATAATGTCAGGAGAAGAGTCTATTTGCAATTTTACATGGAATGGCAAATTAGGTCCTGAATGAGAAAATGACTGGAGTAAAGGCCCGTCAAAACTGAGAGACCTAACCATATGGGTTTCTGGGGTAAAATCTAAACCCATTACCTTCACTGTCACGTAAGCTTCCTGAGGACATGGACTGTGTTCTACTTACTGCCAGTCCAGCATGTGTAACGGTGCCTACTGTACTGTAGATAACATAGAAATATCTGCTAAAAAACTGAATAATTAATGCAAAACTTATATTTATATAAATATGTACAAGTGCTTACACACACACCCCAAATTGTTGTTTTTACCACAAATCTTAGCATAATAGCCTTTCCACTTCAATTTTTTTCAAGATGCTATCTCTTGTGGATTTATAGTCAGTTGCTTCTGAAAACAATGTTATAATTAAGACTTATAATGACTTCTCAATATCTACTTTCTATTACAGTTCAAATTCCAGGAAAGGAGGAGCCAAGTCTAATTGCTAATCTCCAGATTATTGTACCTTGCCTGATACACAATATCTAATCAATCCCCCCAAAAAAAATGAATGGAAGGCATGACCGACTAAAGGAATGAATGAATGAATAATAAGGTCATAAAGGATTAAAATCAGAGAATAGTTTAAGGAAACGGTATAAAGTTTAGCTTGAAGGACAGGGGACAAGGAGGGCCAATAGTGGAGCACAGCTGGACATAATGCAGTAGATATAGGAAATTGAATGTTGATTTAAGAGGCTGATCTGACAGTTGATACCTTATCTGGAATAGTGAGAGAGGCTACTGGTAGTGGCACTATGACTGGGATATGATGTTTTCCTAAGTAAGAGCTATTAAGACTTTATACTAGCTAAAACTTGGCTCCTCTTTTACAAAAGGAGTTCTGTCAAATGAGGTAAAGAGTTTCCCCTACAGAGAGGGCTAAGGGTAGAACAGAACATAATAATCAACTGTTCAATTAGATTGCTTCTACTTCTAGATAAAAAAAAAATTCTACAAATTGTCAGCTTAATCAGCACTTAATGATACAGCCTAATCAGTAATCAACAATCTGGCTTTGAAGATTGTCACGTGATGTATGTCTTATTATTCAGAAGTTACCAATATTAATCTCCAAATTTCAAAAGGTGATAATTTAAAGAAGTCAAATCAAGCCACATATTAAGGTATTTTCTTAAAGTTGCAATAAAAATAATGAAATAAAACCCCACTTAAGAATAAATTCTAAATCAATAAATTACCTTAGAAAAAGTTACAAAGGAAAAATTAATATACTCACCAGAATATACTCAAATTTAGTTAGGAGATATTAATATTCAACTTATATTAATAAGCCTTAAACATGTGTAATGTTGAGAAATGGATAAATATTATCCTATGATTTCATGTAAAGTAAGTGAAATTGACTCTACTTCTATCTAGTAAATCTATTTCTGATTTTGTCTTAGCATTTGCCAAAATCACCATGTATACATCTATTCCCTGGGAGGAGTTGAGAAGGGTCAAAGCTGCACTTCTTTATGCACTAGTACAGTGCAACAAGCTATTTTAACAATATCTGTTTCTCCAGGAAGCTGTTCTGAATTCTTGGGACTGTGTTAGGTCATATACTCTGGAAGTACCCTCCACTTCACCTTCACACTGTCAACTGAAGACATTTATAGTGATTTTTCAAAGTGTGTTCGTCACTGGACTACAAATTTCACAAAGAAAAGGACTGTGCAACTACTTTCTCAAGTGTAAGGACCCAGTTTGACTCCCCTTTATTTCCCACACTGTATCATGTAATAAATGATATTTTCATGTTAATGTTAATGATTATAGCTCTCTAGGGTCTTCCAACTACTATTTATTAAATCATTTCCTAACTTTTCTTCCACTTTTACCTTAAATTCAGGCATTTCTAAACATCCTAGCCTTGGCTCTCTTCTCTAGTCATGTTGTCTATATGGTTTTGTCCAATCACGCCTAAGGCTTCAACTATTACTTAAAGAGGTCATGGCCGGATTTTACATTGGTGGCTTCTCAGTATTCACACCCTTGTCTAGTCACCTCCCCTTTGAATCTGGGCCATTCTTGCGAGTAGCTTTCAATAAAAGAATATGGCAGAAGTGACACTGGGTCAGTTCTGGGACTAAGTCTTAAAAGTCGTGGCAGCTTTGACTTTTGTACGTTTTGGAGTCTTAGGCCACCATGTAAAAATTCCAGCTAACCTGTTAGAGATCACATGAAGAAACCATGGGGCCAGGGAAAAGGCTCTGGGGCAAGGGAAAAGGCTCTGAGACTACATGGAGAAAGAAAAATAGCTGTCCCTGCATCCCAAGCTGAGCCCAACTTCTGAACAATCCACAAGCTCAGTGCAGGAGGCTCAGTGACCACTGGTGAGAATGGCAGAAGAATCGCCCAGCTGTACCCAGGCCAAATTGCAAAACTGTGAGCAAATAAAAGCATCTGCTCTTTGAAGCCACCTAGTCTTAGGCTGATTGGTTATAAAATAGATGAAACAGCTGGTAAACTCTAAATCTAAACCTCTAACCCTGACCACTCTCTGGGGATAACAGACCTAATTTCAAACTCTAAATTTAAATTTCCATATAGATATCATCTCCATTTCAAATTCAACATTTGCTAAAATGGATTTCAGTATCTCACCTATATAATACTGTGTAAGCTGCTGATTTTAAATTTGTATACCTCAGGATTCTATGGCTCTAGATTATTCCTAGAGATTTCTTCTACAACAATCCAGGTGGACATGTTTCAATTCCAGTTCTTAGTCCCATCATATATCATGGGTCACAAAAACTAACTACAAGCTCAAAAATAATTTAAACAAATTACTGTCCAATTAAAAAAACACTTATATATAAGCAAAGTATGAAGAAACACTCTTTAGCTATATGATTTCGGGCAAGTAACTAACATTTTGAGCTGTAATTACCTCATAAAACACTGAAGTTTGGATATAAATGATCTGTTTTTATAACAGAAATTAAGCTTTCATTTTTATAATGACATTCTGAATGTAATAAATTATTAGAGGCAATAGTTAAGAGCATAGAGACTGGGTTCAAATCCTTGGAGAAGTTACAGAGCTATTAACTGTTAGAGCCAGGATTTTAACCAAGATTCTGCCAATTAATAGTTCTGTAACTTCTCCAAGCCCCAATTTCCTAGTCTGTTAAATGGATATAAAAATAAGTTTAAAGAGTTATTATAAGAAATAAATGAGCCAATATTTCTAAAGTACGTGGAACACTGCATAATATATAATTGTTAAATAACTTCTAATTTAATCACAAGTGTGTTTTTATAGGTACCTACCATAATAAATTAACCACTTTTTTTTTAAAGATTTTATTTATTTATTTGTCAGAGAGAGAGAGAGCACGCACACGAGCAGGGGCAGAGGCAGAGGGAGAAGCAGACTCTGCGCAGAGCAGGAAGCCTAACTCGGGACTTGATCCTAGGACCCTGGGATCATGACCTGAGCCGAAGGCAGACTCTTAACCAACTGAGACACCCAGGAACCCCTAACCACTTTATTTGCATAAATTTCATTCTTGAAATGTCTCTAAGAAACCCATGTTCAATATAATTAGCTATCTACTTAACCAAATCTTCTGCCTTTAGAACACTGATTTTTTAATGAATAAGGTAGCATACATTTTGTTGTTACTAACAGTAGCTTATTAAGAGATAATAAAAAATCTTAAAATGATGTGGGTTCATTTTAATCAGTAGTAATAAATACTATTTTCTCACCAAGAATGTCATCTCCATTTCATAAAACAACTTAAAGATTTACTACTTACCACTGATTGTCTTAGGCTTTTTAGCTATGTATTCTCTCCATTTTTTTGAACTGAGCTGGCTGGGAGGTGGAATAAGTATGTTACTAATAGTACACGGCAATACGAAAAGAGCACCAACCTGGATAAAACAGAACATATTTTTAGTGACTGCACACTGAGATTAATTCTTAAATAGTGTTACCTGACAATTTTCCACTTGAATTTCACCTACATAACATGTACTTGGTAATGCTCTCTCAGAAGCCTACTGGAAAAACAAAAACAATGCCCAAACTGTCAGAGAAAAAAAGTCAAAAACCAGAAAAAGGTAGTCAAACAGAGGCTCCCTTTTCCATTAAGTTATAGATCTCCGAAAACCTTGTTATTCAAAATATTTGCTTCAAGTCCAGGTTGTAGTGTCATTTCTTTGTATATCTGCAAACCAGTGAGAGACTGGGAACGGCATCATCAAAAGATTTGTCATACTTAGCCATAATTTTATAACCTTTTGACTAGATGGATTATTGTTCTGGTTTCAAAATTACAGTACATCTGTAGGTAATTTCAAAACTTCTGTTCCTAGAAATCAGAGATTTAATCCTAATAAGGCATAAAATGCAAAGAAACCATGAATTATATGCCAGAAAATATACAGCAGCTTCTGGCTGATTTATGAGAAAACTCAGTTTATTCACCTTTGCCTTCCCCGGGCTGGGCATACAGATGTTTATTAAATATTTGTTCTCCCAGAGCCAGCATATTATATTTAGGCAAAATCTCAATTTGGTTAGGTACTGAATAAAACAAACTGTACTCTGTAAGCTACATTTTGCCTGTTATTTTAGAAATAAAAGCTATAACAATCAGCAAATCCCAATAAGTATCATTTTTTTTAACTCTGAGGAAATTAAACTAAGATATCTTATAGATCTCAAATCTAATGAAAAATCATTTTTAATTGTCCTTTGTAGATGGATGAGTCTCAACGACATATATGATACTAAGCGAGTACTTTAATGTATTTGTTTTACTGCTATTTATTATCTTATGTATTCTTAGATATACAAATAAGTATATTAGGAGCAAAAAAAGGGAGAATTAAATGTTTATTTTTATTATTATAGCCATGACTTTTTAAAATTCTAAGTCAAATATATTTCACATAATTATTAGACACTAAAAATAAAAAATATTAACAATAGAAAATAATCACTAAGTATAAAAAGATCTATATTTAACTTTGAGACAGGAAATCCTACTTCTTCATACTTGCATAAATAAGGCTATGTAGCGCAAAATGCATAACAAAAGTGTTTAGTCCAAAGGATAGACAAAGCTGTGAGTATGCTAGATCAGGGACCATTTATAACTTAATTATATAATTATTATATTAAAGCTTAACAAATTAGAGATGCTAAATGCAGTTCAATGCCCAACTTAAAGCCTGATATTATAAATATGTCCTACCCAGGCAAAGAAATAGCCAAATGTTTGAGACAACTTATTCTTGAATAAATATTTACTACAAATATGAAAATAAACATTTCTAAATCCTTTAAGCTACAATTTCCTACAAAATACATTTATGTCAATTGTCTATAGGGTGTTCATAACAAACTTGGATTCTGATACCTCGTTCTCACTCATGCACTAATCGTTAGATACATTCTGAGACTTGAGGATGGTGCTTCTAGGTTATCACTCTATTTCCAGAATTTAAAAACCAAATACCATTTCAAAACCTTGATTCGTTCTTTTCAGTAGGCACCACCAGAACAAACAGGTGCTAAGGCAACCACAATTCTAACCTTGTAAATTCTCCTCTTAAAAAAACATTTCCTGGGGTGCTTGGATGACTCGGTCGGTGAAACAGCCGACTCTTGATTTTGCTCTGGTCATGATCTTAGGGTTGTGAGACCGAGCCCTGTACCAGGCTCCATGCTGGGTGTGGAGCCTGCTTAAGAATCTCTCTCTCCCTCTCCCTCTGCCTCTCCTACCAGTACCACCCTCACCCCTGCTGCTCTCTCAAAAGATTTAAAACAAAATAAAAAATATTTCCTGGTCATACGATTAGTAGATATCATGATTCCTTAACAATCCTCTTATTTTTTTTACTAATCTAATAAAATAAGCTTCAACTATAAAAGGTTTTTATTTTTATTCTGGGGCTAATCAAACTTGTTTTTTTAAAGTCAGAAGTTGACTTAAGAGCATATAAATCACTAAAATTTAAGTACTATAAAAGCTTCCTAAGGAGGGGCCTTGTCCATTTTATTCTCTCCAGTATCAGAAACAAGCCCCTAGCACAAGCAGGCAGTCTCTGCCCCAGCCCCCCACACAAAATTGCTGAATAAATAAATGAAAACCAAGTTATAAAGCATTAGCATTATTTCAAAGAATAAGCATGCAAACCAAAAGTACTTTTTTCAAAAATGTAAAAGACTAATTAAGACCCAGTATAAAAGGAAAATACAGTGCTCCACATTCAGGGATATGTTAGCTAAATTATGTTTCCAAAAATCATCCCTTTTGCTGCATTAAAGTAGGAACATCTATACAAAGTTCCATCATTTATTTGTCCCTTACTGATAAAGAACTAATATATTTTTAAAGATTTTATTTATTTATTTATTTTAGAGAGAGAGAGATAGGGAGAGAGCACGAAAGGAAGGGTAGGATGCAGAGGGAGAGGGAGAAAGAGAATCCCAAGCAGACTCTGTGCTGAGCACAGAACCCAATGCGGGACTTGATCTCACAACCCTGAAATCACGACCTGAGCCGAAATCAAGAATCAGACACTCAACCGATGAGCCACCCAAGTACAAGAATACTCTAATATTTTATAGTCATTGTCCAAGAAGCAATAAAAATGATAATCTAATATACCAAATTTAAAACAAAACAACTGAAAATATGATATAAATATCAATAGTTTAGTTTGCTTCTAGTATTAATGTTGCTTATCTTCAATAATGAGATGCATTAAGCGTTATTTCATACCTGTATTAAACAAATTACAGGTATGTGTCTGATTTTTACTTGAAAAATAACCTATAAAATTAATTCCTAAAAATTTCATCTTATCTTCAAAATATCTAGAGGATATTTATAGCTTTATACCTCTCAGAAAAATATTTCACATATGTGTGTCTATCATTTGGGCCAGATAAACTTCAAAGACATTAAAATTAGTTACCAACCATCGGTTATATCATACTTCACAGTTTATAAAATATATTCCAATTTGGTTTTCATTGCAACTTTTGAAACAGGCAAAACAGGGATCATTACTTACAGTTTACAATTTAAAAAGCTATAAGCCAGTGAGTGGTAGAGCTAGGACTTAAGAATCAGAAACTTAAGTTTTCCAAAGTACATATACTCTTACTTGAGACTTTCTATTCTGCCATACTCCTCTCCTCCCCTATTTGAAAACATAGGTGAAATGATTAATGATAAATGATATTCTCATTTTTTAGAATGAAGAGGCCCCCCAAAATTAGGTGAACTAGATAAGGTAATACAGAGAACTATTTAGTTACTTGGGTTAAAATAGAAACAAATTTTTTTTTAAATTCTTCGTGACTTTTTTTCTTTTTGTCTTTTTTCTTTGTTTACTATACAACTTTGCAAGATTTCTATGTGCATATTTTCATAGAGATGCATGATCTTATTAATTTGTTTAAAGTAGGTCCACCTTATTACTCTATTGCAGTCTGCTTGTTCTCTTCATAGTTCTTTTTTTTGCAGGGGTGGCAGTGAGAGAGAGGGAGTGTGAGGGGTGGGGGTGAGGGAGAGGGAAAGAGAATTTTAAGCAGGTTCCACACTCAGTGTAGAGCCCCACAGGGGTCTGGATCTTATGATCCTGAGATCACGACATGAGCCAAAATCAAGAGCCGGCTACCTAATTGACTGAGCCACCCAGGCTCCCCTCTTCATAGTTCTTATTATTTTCTCCTTTTCCCACCAAAATGTAAGTTCCATGAAGATAGTTTTCATCTGTGCAATCCATCAGTGGATCCCTAATATCTAGCACAGTGTCTAGCACATAACATGATACATGTTGGATAAATAAGAAAAGATAAATTTTTTCAGTTGCATATTAAGTATTCTTTAGAGGATGAAAACACAGGCTAATATTATACTTCAGGCTGTTCCTTCAAAGGCTACTTCATCAAATAAACACTTAAGCACAATATTCAAAAAATTAATTTTATGGAAAAAGAGGCTGAAAGTCAAAATTTTAAGATTTATTTATTTGAGACAGAGAGAGAGAACACTCAGGCGGGGGAGAGGCAGAGGGACAGGGGTGAAGAGAATCTTAAGCCCCAGAGTGGAATCCAATGTGGGGCTCGATCTCACCACCCTGAGATCATGACCTGAGCCAAAATCAAGATGCAGATGCATAACCGTGAAAGTCGAAATTTTAAATTATCTATAGTCAAGCATCTTACGGCCAAAATCACATTTCTTTTACTGTATCAATTTTCTAAGGGAATTGTTATAACCAGTATTTGACTATAGTGCCATGGGGAAACTATAACTATCATAATCATTTTCCTCTCTATAGAATTGTTTGATACAGTTTATTTGTTGTTAACACAGTATGATAATGTTAAGTAAATACTGCCAATAAATATTCTGTATAATTAAAAATTGTTTTCATAGAAACACAGTAGTTAAACAAATAACCAGAAAGAAAAGCAAACTTTCAGTTTTTCTTATTAAAAACTATACTTGACTTTAAATAGATGACTTGAATATATAAAACTACTGAAATAGCCACAAATCTCATAAACATCACCAGAATTAAGACAGAAAAACTGAGGGATGCCTGGGTGGCTCAGTCGGATGCCCTCCGCTCACGTTATGATCCCAGGGTCCTGAGATGGAGTCCCCCATCAGGCTCCTTGCTCAGCGGGGAGCCTGCTTCTCCCTCCGCTTGCCACTCCCCCTGCTTGTGCTCTCTCATTCTCTCTCTCTGACAAATAAATAAAATCTTCAAAGACAAGAAAAACTGAAAACTTAGAAATGATAATACAGTAAGGCTTTAGCTGTTTTTCTCACTTCCACCCACCTGTCCTACCATGAAAAAGATAATGCACGCATACGAGTATCTTCTCACATAACTGAAATCAGATGTTGAAGGAGTAGATTAACAATAATTTAACGTGTTTTCAAATTTTAAAACTAACAAAATTACCAGTCATAAAGCTTATTTTTGAAAATCTCTTCTAAAAACTTAACATCATTTCATGTCTGCAGAGGACTTTGGTGTTATTATGGGAAGTTCAAAGTATCTTAATACCAATTAGGACCAAAATCCTTTGTTATATTAAAGAAGCAAAATTATTATGCAAAAGCAGATTAACAAACTGTATTCCCTTTCCTCACCCATCCTTAAATGTTAAGTTATAAACAAAACAAAACAAAACAAAACAAAAACCTATACCTTGCCATGCAGAGAAGAAATCTGCTCCAACAACAACATGGAATTTTGTTTGGTATTGTTTTTTGTCAACCCTCTGCACTCAGGAGTTAAAGAAATGATGGGATGGTAACCGTGAAACAATACTACTCCCTAAAACGAGTTTGGTCCACTAACTCAAAAGATGCTTAGATTAATTCATTAAAAATTTTAACTGTAGGAATTCACAATTGCTCTTTTCCTTAAGGATAATTATTTTTCTAATGCTGAAAATATACCAAGAAAAAAGTGCTTCTATGAAGAGCATCCCTATAAATTATCAGAAAAAGAGATTTGTAAAAACTATAGTTTCTACACAAAAATTTAAGAACAACATGCTAGTGTTCCATTTCCAGGCAACAATTTCTTTTTATACAAAATGTTCTGTTCTTAGGTATATTTCTAAAAATCCTTTTCTTAAAGAGTCTAAAATATGTTGAATATTTGCAGATATACGACACAGCACTTGCATTTACTTAAGTATGTAAAAAGATACGGTGGACTGTGCTTATATATCCATCCTGCCCATGGCAAGAGAAACATCTGCACATGTCAGGAGTACATAAATTACTCTCTTTTTCTCCACATATTCCTAATATTTCTCCATCCTCCCTACCCGTTAGCTATGAGTAGCAATACCAGAAAGTCTTCTGCCTATTCTAGAAGCATATAGTACTTGAAGGAGGATTTTTTCCTTTTGAAAGTTGTAGAACTTCTCTTAAAACCATGGCAATGAAAAATATACTGAATATTATTAAAGAAAAAAAAACCCAGCATGGTCAAATATATAAATGTAAAGGAAACATTCTACCTGACATAGAAAATATAATCTAAAATGAACATGTAAAAAAAAGGATACAACTCAAATTCAATGTCCGACATATAGCAGGAGGGTAGATCTGATAATTTTATCATTTGCACAAATTCTAAAGCAGGGCCATAATAATGGAAAACCTAGGAAAGAAATAAGATTATGGAATACTTTAAATTCTGTAAATAAAAGTGAACAAATTAGTGATTAGAGTTTAAAACTTTAAAATGGATCTTTATTTTTTAATTTTTTTAATAATTTCTATTTTGTTACATTAGTCACCATACAGTACATCCCCAGTTTTTGATGCACTGTTCCATGATACATTATTTGCATATAACACCCAGTGCACCATGCAATATGGATCTTTAAAAGCAGGTGTTTACACATTATGTAAGCCGAACATTAAATCCTCTACAGCTGACAAGAATTTCTTCCATTTTAATTCTACCTTTCAGATTAGAGACAGACATAGAGATTTCTTAGTAACTGAAAAGAGTATGAATAGAGGGAAAATGAGTCTGGAAAGAGGCAAGCAAAGGAAGACAATAGTTCTCAACTTTTTATGTTTATTTTCAGCAAGACAGACAAGTGACCCAAGAGGCTAGGATACTGAAGAAACAAACTTAGAGGGTTTGCAAGACTGAGAGAAAGAGAAGATTCTCCAGGATGAGCTTAGATTGAGTGGTATGCTGAGATTTAAAAAAAGAAAAAAAAAAATCCTTGAAAGAAATGCTGAAGAAGTTAAGAGAGGTAGTAAAGCCAAGAGTCCTAATTAACAAAGACAGCTCCACTCAGAGAAATAAAATTGCAGTATTTCTTTGGGCAGAGTCTAAAACTAAGCCAACAGTAAGCTAGTGAAGGAGGACAGATATTTTAGAAGTTGAGGCTACAATACTTCACAAGAAGGGCGAAGAAAAGCAAACACATCTTGAGAGGACTACCCAAAGTTTAAAACTTGCAGAAAGCTGAGTAATTTCACCATATATAATTATGTGTATATATACACATAAATACACACATTTATAAAGTATATGTATACACGTACAGAGAGAGAGAGAGAGAGAGAGAGGGAGATTGTACCCTAAGATTCCTGTCAACCGCAGCAAAATTTAAATACATTATTCGTACTTGAACGGTGTACTACGAAAGAAGAGACATTGAGGTCATCAATCTTATAATCTTTAGAAAAGAATAGATATTCCTGTGAAAGATGGCCATGATAGGTTACTTAAAAGTAAGTAATTCTGAACAACTACTGGGAAATGTGTTCACATCAGAAATATGCCCTTTTTTGTACTACCCTTTGATCAGAAAATATTACCCATCGATCTGACATCCTTGTAACTTCAATGACTATTGTTTTGCACATTCTTGAATTGGGTCTTTTAAAGTGAATTTCTAAAGGACTTTTATATATATACCTCTTCTTATGCTATTTTTTCCAATGTAAAAAAAAAAGCCAACTAAGCCCTTTTAAATTGTTATACTTCATAAATATTTGCATTTTAAGAATGAATCTATAGAGATTGCGACACAAAATAATACTTCTTAAACTGTGAATGAAGCAAATATCAGGTACTCTAATCCTTTTCCTCATTTAACCTTCGTAATAACTTTGTAAGGTAAGTGTGTTACTGTCTTCATTTCACAAATGAGTTAATCTACCCAGGTTACAATACCTTATAGGTGACAGAGCCAGGTTTCAAACCCAGGGTCTACCTAACATCAAAGCCTGTTCTCTTTCCAGTGTATCATACGCCCTCCAAACCAAGTCTCAGAAAGGTCCCATAGCAAAGTCCTCACCAAAGGAAGTTTCAGGTCTATACTGACCTAAAGCTAGGATCGTTCCATTTTAAAAATAAAGTAATGATAGTTTTGCCAACATTCAATGCTGATAACATAGTATAATTAAAGCACTTAATTATAACAAAAATTATGTCAGTGACCACATTTAAGCACATATATTAGAAACGTTAATTTCAAGATTCAAACATATCTTATAAGAAAAATATGCATGAATGGATGATTGCAAAATGGATTAAACATAGATTACCTTTGGTAAAATATTCTTATCCTTTGATGATATTACCTTTTTGGCAAGAAGGCAAGGATTTAAATTAGATGTACTAAAATTCTTAGGTGTGACTCCCTTTAAACAAAATTCAGGAAAACTAATTTCAAATCCAAACTGAAAAGAAAAGAACACAGTTATAAATACCATGAAGAAACTTACAAAAACCAATACATCTTATTGCAATGTAAAAGTTGCAAAGAAAACCACATGGAAATATATTTTTGATTCCTCAACTCAAAATGTGGTTCTTCCATTATACACACATCCTTCCTGTTTTAACTTACATATAGATCTTTTCATGAAAAGCTCTCCTTGGCCCTATACCAGCCCACAAGAGTGTATGAAACCCATTCCCTGGAACCACAGAGCCAAACAATCTCCTTTACATATACTTGGTTCAATATCTGGCTTCCTATCAGTCTGCAAGTTCTGCAAAAACAGAGCTTGTCTGTGTTATTTAAACAAATTCTTAGGACAGGGCCTCACACATAGTTTGCTTTCAAAATAAGTTGTTGGTGAAAAGATCAATTCCTATAGAAGCAGTAATAGTAGGGGTATTAATAGTAATGCTAATGATACTAACATTTAATTAGTGGTTACTTTGTGCTTTACATAATTTAACCTTCATAAAAATCTATGAGATAGGAAATATTATGACACCTATCTTACAGATGAAGATAACTGTGGCACCAAAAGGCTATTACCCAATGTGTCACACAAAACTAGCGAGAAATAGAGTAGGGATTTGAATGCGGACAATCCAACTCCAGAATCTATGTCTTTAATCACTATAATGCCTCTATGCTAAAGGCTATTCTCCACCAAAACAAGTGATTTCAAGTTTTAAATTCATGTTATGGAGATTTGAACATTTAATTTCCTATTCATAAAAGAATAAAGGAATCACATGAAAAGAACTCTGACATTATTTGTGTGTATGGAAACATGCAGTTTTAAAAAATGTATACAAAAACAATTCTAGCTAATTCTATCCTACACGCTTCCAGCTGGCTGTGTGGTTTGTTTATATTAAAACCACTTGCAGAGAAGGTTTACCTGCAGATTGAACTTTCCCAAGGTAAGAATGAGGCAGCATGTAAATCAGCAAGAAGGACCCAATCACATTAATTCCTATTGTCTTATTAGAATTTTTATTAAGCCATAGTTAAAGGTGAATTGAAAAGGAAAAAAAAATCTAGTAATTAGTGCAATAAATTTTTATAGAAATATAAGACCCAAATCACATTCCCATGCCACCCTGAAAAAAACATTAAGAAACTTCATTGTTTTTTTGGTATATTTTTTAAGATTTTATTTATTTATTTGTCAGAGAGAGAGGGAGAGCACAAGCAGGGGGAGTGGCAGGCAAAGGGAGAAGCAGGCTCCCTGTTGAGCAAGGAGTCTGATGTGGGACTCGATCCCAGAACCCCAGGATCATGACCTGAGTCGAAGGCAGATGCTTAACCAACTGAGCCACCCAGGTGTCCCAAGAAATTTTGCTGTTTTAGTTTTGCCTATATTCAAAAATATATAAAATACTAGGTACTTACTTTCACATGCATACAAATAAGACACTAAACATATTCATTCATCATAAAAGATGCAAAAATAGAATTGGAGCCTCATAGAAATTTAAGATTAGAGAAGTTGAACTCCAATATTTTCATCTTATAGTGGAGAAATCTGAGATCTCGTGAGGTTAAAAACAATTGCTCAAAATCAGAGAGCTGATCAGTAGAGAGTAGTGATCACTTAAAGTGGTATTACAGGACCATCTGGGTGGCTCAGTCAGTTAAGCATGTGACTCTTGATTTTGGCTCAGGTCATGATCTCAGCGTTGTAAGACTTAGCCCAGTACTGGGCTCTGTGCTCAGTGAGGAGTCTGCTTGAGATTTCTCTCCCTCTCCCTCTATCCCACCCGCTGCTCCCACTCTCTCTCACCTTAAAAATAAATAAATAAATCTTGAAAAAAATTAAAGTGGTATTATAGTTAAGAGAAGATGTTCTAAGCAGCTTTCCAGTAGTTTATACATGCAATGAAATAAAGCATTTGGATAAACAACATGAACCCAACTAATGTCAAATTCTATATTTTTAAAAGACTGTTAGATTCTAGAGCTGCAGCATCCAAAAGATAACCATGGTGACTATTTAATTAAAATAAAGTTAAAAATTCTATTTTTTTTGGTTGAAATAATCATATAAGGAATCACATATAAAGCGCTCAGTAGCAATATAAGGCCAGTGGCTACTGTATTAGCACAGGCAGAACATTTCTATTATCCCGGAAAATTCTTAGCGCTATTCTAGGACATCTTCATAAGGTACATTTTCAGTCAAATTCATTTAAACTATCTGTGCCGTAAATAAAGTTGAAAAGCCTGCTTTGCAAACTGTGATAACTGAGAAATCCACTTACCTTTCTTTCCCATATCTGAATCTTTCCCCTCCATAATTCCTTTGAGTCAATAGCATTTTTGAGATCTTCTAAAGATACAACATTAGCAGAGAGGTATTCTGCAATTTTCTGACAATTTCTATAAATAAAAGATTATGATGGTTAAATACAGGGTTTTATATCTTCCTTAGATTTAAGGGTTATAGTTAACTACAATCCTAATAGGTAAAAATGCAAAATTTCTATCGCTGCTTTTATCTACTAATGTTATAGAACATTCCTTTAGTCAGTCTCTGAGGGAGTCACTGTAACATGTCCTTTTAATCTCAATATCCCTGTTAAGAGGAATTACCCTTAACATTACAGATGAAGGAACAGATTTTCCTATTACTATTAGCTTAAATGTGTCAGGTATACACATACATACACAGACTTAATATCAGTCCTTTATCTTCAAAGGGAGAACTGCTTTCCCAAATTTTTCTCATATAGCTTTGTATGGAATTCCATAATAGCACTTATCACAGACGATCATGACTATTAGCATTCCTATTTCTCCTGTATTTCAATGAACAAGATCAAATCTCACTTTCTTAACTCATCAGCATCTATTGCTGTGCTTGGCATAAAGTCAGTGCTCAATAAACATTTGTTAAATGAAGAAAATCATGAAGTTAATAAATCCAATTGAATATTTCTTTAAGGATACAACTGATCCTTACTAAAATATCATAAAACACAATAGTATATACTTGTTTCTACATTGCACATAAAACAAAAAAACAAATATGACATTACAAATCCAGTGTATCCATGTATCCATGGTATTCATTGTGGTGCTCAATGGACAATACGTACCTATTTAAAAGCACACAGTGTGTTTAGATAATTAATGCTCAATAATGGTTATAAAACAGCCATTAATGATATTTACTAAAAACTTAAATATCTCAGGAAAATAAAGTATGAAACAAGAAAAATCTAGATTCTTCTCAATAGATAAACCTCTAATAACAGTATGACATAAAACTATCTTGTCACATTAAAAAAAATCTTCAAATCGTTAAGTCTATTAAAAACAGGGTACCATGCTAATGTAAAAACAGATAACACTGAGAGCAAGTATGAACAAAGCAGCTTACATTTCATAGTGACTTCCTGCTATAGTAATCTTTGCTGAATACCATTCCTTCAAATGTTTCAGTGCTCCTACGGCAGGTAGACAGTCTTTCAATTTAGGAGGATCTTTGTCAGAAGGCAACAGTATTATATCTATCATTGCTCTACCTAGAAAGAGAATAAGGCATTTTTGTAAGTTTTTAGAAATCAGAATTGTCCCAAAATAGTATCCTAAACAACTGAATTTTACATTTATTTAGAAGAAAAAGAAGGATTTTTAACTTTAATCTCTGAAATTCTTCAAAACAATACACGTCTTTAGAAGTTCAAAATTTCTAAATGTTCATCATTTGATTTAAAGCCATGTTATCTTGAAATAGCTAGCATACTCCAGGAGACAATGGAGTCCATCAAAATTACTTGCCAATTATGCACCAGTGCTTAATTATATATATTGCTCTTGAGATCATCAATGCTATTGTTGTACTGAACAGAGAAAAAAAAACCTGGGCAATTTCAGTGTATTTTTCTATACTCAATTTATATAAAAGGGAATGAATTAATATAAAATTGTAATGTTCAAATAAATTATTTCTTTTTATAGGACAATAAAACACTCAGAAAACTCAATTATACTGACAACATCATTAGTTCCTAAGAAAAAAGTATAACTTCATGAAACTTCACATTTTATAAAATTATAAATTTACCAAAGGACCAAGAAAATGTAAATGAAACAGAAACCAAATAGAAATTTGATAATGAAAGCATTCTAACTCGCCAAAACACCAACTATATATTTCAATGCATATTTTGAATTTGACACATTTCATTCAAAAACTTGATGTTTATTTATGTATGTATTTAGTTATTTTCCATGTGGGACCTTTACACTAAAATATGATCTTGAATATAAGGATTAGATGATGAGCTATCAAGTCCTTCATGGTAATTACATATGCTTTACTCATCACATATACTCAGCTCCTACACAAAACATGACATATAATAGATGCAACAAATATCTGCTTAACAAATGACCTTCAATGATGACAATATTCAAGAAAGCTCTTCAAAATTATTTATAGAGGCCAAATTGTACTGAGCTTTAGATGCCAGCTACTTGACTGACACAAAGAAAGATAAATTTAAGACAATACAGTTTTAAGAATAGTATGATGTAATATTTCATAAGATATGTTTTCCATTACAGTAAAAAAAAAAGATAAGGGGTTTTAAAAAAAAATGCTAAGTAGGGGCACCTGGGTGGCTCAGTCAATTAAGCATTGCCTTTGGCTCAGGTCATGATCCCTGGGTCCTGGGATCAAGCCCCGCATCAGGCTCCCTGCTCGATGGGCAGCCTGCTTCTCCCTCTCCACTGCTTGTGATCTCTCTCTTTTTCAAATAAATAAATAAAATATTTTTTAAAAATGCTGAATCAAGGGCTTCTTTTACTGTATAACTTTCTATTTGATAATGTATACAGTGACCTCACACCTTCTAAGAATGTCATCCAAATGATCTAGGTTAAAGACTTCTTTCTCCTAGAGGTGTTCATAGGACTAGTGTTCTATAGAACATACTGTGGAAAACAATGGTATGCAGTGGAAACATTCGTCAGTAATAACTACATAAGGAAATGGAGATGGGTATTTAATATTCTAAGTTATAATTTTTGTCTAAATAAAAACAATTAAGAGAACTGTAATGTCTCAGTAATATACTTTATTAAAGTAGTGGATTGTGTTTTGTATCAACTTCAATCAAAAAATTATTTTTCAGGGCGCCTGGGTGGCTCAGTTGGTTGAGCATCCGACTCTTGAATTCAGCTCAGGTCATGATCTTAGGGTCCTAAGTTGGAGCCCCCCCATCGGGTTCCGCACTGGGAGTGCAGCCTGCTTAAGATTCTCTCTCTCCTCTCCCTCTAAACTTTTTTTTTTTCATTTTGTATTGCAACATTAGAATTGAGAACACTAGCATAAAGACTGAATTCATCACTCATTCATAGAAAGCATAAGATATAGCTTATTGAAAAAAGTCATAAAATATTACCGGGAGCTGGAAGTTTATCGGACAGCTGTTGCAAATTTTCTGCAGATTCTTCATAGAGGCTAAAATAAAAGGGTAAGTTAGAAAAACATACCACACCTTACATAGAATCGTAATAGGTAATATTATATAAATGGACCTATGTGCCAGACACTATTAAGTATGGTAAATGCATTATCTTATTTGATCTTCATGACAATTCATGAGGCACTACTATTATTATTATCCTCACTTTAAATAATTTGCCTCAGTCATATAACTAGTAGGTATAGAAGCTAGGATTCAAACACTGAGTCCAAGTTTTTAGCCACACCACCAAAAGCAAACAATACTAACAGAAGAGGGAGAAAAAACTATAATTATATCTAGTATCTACTATTATATAACTAGTATATAACTAGTATCTAGTATAGTAAACATAAATCATAACTAATAGACCAAGCATTTTTCTGAACCCAAAAGTAAGTATTGCTAAGGGTTTAATAAAGAAGGATCCTGCTTTTCTTTGAATGGCACACAACAGCCCTGGCTGGAAAATATGATGATGTCCTCCAATTCTTCAAAATCTTTTTGTTTTATCCAAATGATGATTTTTTTTTCCTCAAAAGCTTATTATGTAACATAAGTTACATAAAGTTATTTAAATCCTTAAATCCTTCATTATAAACCTGTCATTGTTTAGAAAACTTAAGGTGTCTTATGCTAAAGTATAGTTTTCAAGCTCCCTCTTGTGGAAATAATTATTAAATCACTTACTAGAAATAATTACCTTTACAATTGACATCTTATTTAATAATGGTGGGAAAACATAGCATGATAAGAACTCTAAGGCTGGAGGGCACCTTAGAAATCATCTGAAAGAATCTCAACACTTTATGGACAAGAAAATAAAGGACCAGAGAAATGGAGTGACTGGCCCACAATCATGTAACTAGAAACCATCTCTAATGACCCCTGGTTCAATAATCTTTGCTCAGTTCTACAATGTCTTTGATAAATTGTACAAACAAATATAATTTGAAAATAGGAAAACAGAATTTTTAAAGTCTCCAGTAATTTACAGAAATATTAAATGAATCCTGCAATAAACAAAAGTGGGACTTTGTAATAAAATACTATGGAAGACTAAAATGAAAGGTATTAACTATGAGTCAAAGATAGGATACTTCGGAGGAAGAGTTAAGATGGTGGAGGAGTAGGGGACCCCTTTTTCAGCCGGTCCCCTGAGTCGAGTTGGAAAGGTACCAGGCCAGTCTGAACAACTACGGAATCAGCCTGAGACACAGGAAGATACATCTGGATCTCTACAAATGAACATCTCCAGTGCTGAGTATTGAGGTATGAAGCGGGGAGCAGTGAAACCGCACGCAGGTATCGGAAGATAAACGGAAGGGGAAGGGAGCCGCCGCGTTCGGGCGCCGGAAAGCGATAGCCACCTGCACGGGGGAGCAGGCGGACTGGGGGAGCGGGTGGACTCAGGGACCGGCAACCTCGAGAGAGCAGAATGAGAGAGCAGAATGAGACCGTGAGCCAGGGAACGCACGCCTCACTGGATCCAGACTGAGACTGGGAGCTCCAGGAGCGCGCGCGGGCAGCTGGCAGCTGGCGGCTGGCAGTGTTAGAAACACAAAGGACAGAGACGCGCTGGCCCTGGAAGTGAGGGCTGGGACGCCGGGTGTGGGGCGCACATCCCGGGACGCTGCAGGGTTGAGCAGCACCAACAGTAACAGAGTTAAAGTGGCCAGAACATCAGTGGAGAACGGTCCGCGATCCCTCTGCTCTGAGACAGAGGCTGAGATTCGGCCACTGCTGCTCTGACTCTCAGAAGAGGCACAGCAGACCGCCAGGGAAAGCCGCCAGAGAAAAAAGCCTGGAAATACTGGCTCACAGCATGCCCATCCCCATCCCCCCTCGCAGGGGACACGGAGACTCTACCCAAACAGGGTTGCCTGAGTATCGGTGAGGCAGGCCCTTCCCCAGAAGGCAGGCTGAAAAGTCAAGAAGCCCACATCCGTAAGATCCCTATAAAATAAGGGCGCACAGCCTGGGTCCTGATCAATAATTTGGGCTCTGGACAACCCCGCAACCTCTCCTCATCAGAATGACGAGGAGAAATCCCCCCCAGCAAAGAAAAGACAATGAGTCCTCTGGCCTCTGCCACAGAACTAATGGATATGGATATAACCAAATTATCAGAAATGGAATTCTGTATGGTGATTAACATAATATAATAAAATAAAATTAAAAAAAAAAAAAGAAACGGAATTCAGAGTAACAATGGTCAAGATGATGTGTAGACTTGAAAAAAGTATTAACAAAAATGTTAATGAGAATATAGAATCTCTAAGGACGGATATGAGAGCGAATATGGCAGAAATTAAAAATTTTATGAGCCAAATGCAGTCAAAACTAGAGGCTCCGACGGCCAGGGTGAATGAGGCAGAAGAACGTATCAGTGAATGGGAGGATGGGGTAGTAGAAGAAAAGGCTAAAATAGAATCTGGACTCAAAAAAATCCACGCTTAGGAATGTAGGTTACGGGAAATAAAGCCCCAGAGATCAGACTGAGAGAGATTAATGATACCATGAAATGTTCCAATGTCAGAATTATGGGTTCACTGAGGAGGTGGAGAGGGAGAGATGTCTTGAAGATATATTTGAGCAATTCATAGCTGAGAACTTCCCTAATCTGGGGAAGGAAACAAGCATTCATGTCCAAGAGGCAGAGAGGACCCCTCCCAAGATCAATGAGAATAGACTGATACCCCAACATATAATAGTACAATTTGCAAATCTTAGATCCAAGGAAACAGCCTTGAAAGGCTGTTTCTTACATACAGAGAATGGAATATCAGAATAATGTCAGACCTGTCCACAGAGACCTGGCAAGCCAGAAAGGTCTGGTGAGACATATTCAGGGTACTAAATGAGAAAAACATGCAGCCAAGGATCCTTTATCCAGCAGGGCTGTCATTCAGAATGGATGGAGAAATAAAGACCTTCCAGAATCGCCAGTCATTGACCAATTTCAAAACCACAAAACCAGCCCTACAGGAGATATTAAGCGTGGTTCTATAAAAGTAAAAAGGCCCCAAGAGTGATACAGAACAGAAAGTCACAATCTATAGAAACAAAGACTTTACTGACAACACGGCATCATTAAAATCATATCCCTCAATAATCAGTCTCAATGTAAATGG
>NC_048226.1:84806835-85078662 GCF_002007445.2 Ailuropoda melanoleuca | reverse complement strand
AAATCATGGAAGGAGCCGAGATGCCCTTCAACAGATGACTGGATTAAGAAGCTGTGGTCCATATATACAATGGAATATTACTCAGCTATCAGAAAGAACGAGTTCTCAACATTTGCTGCAACATGGACGGCACTGGAGGAGATAATGCTAAGTGAAATAAGTCAAGCAGAGAAAGACAATTATCATATGATTTCTCTCATCTATGGAACATAAGAACTAGGAAGATCGGTAGGGGAAGAAAGGGATAAAGAAAGGGGGGGTAATCAGAAGGGGGAATGAAGCAAGAGACTATGGACTCTGAGAAACAAACTGAGGGCTTCAGAGGGGAGGGGGGTGGGGGAATGGGATAGGCTGGTGCTGGATAGTAAGGAGGGCACGTATTGCATGGTGCACTGGGTGCTATACGCAACTAATGAATCATCGAACTTTACATCAGATATGAGGGATGAACTATATGGTGACTAACATAATAAAAAAACATTAAAAAAAAAAAGATAGGATATTTCACGAAGAAAAAAGTAATCACAACTTACATCACCTGGACCAACTTGTATATTGTACCACAATTCAAAAAATCTGAAAGTGAACCCAGTCATCTATATAATCCTCAGAAACTATGCAGTTTAAAGGTGTCTAAATGTTCAAGATATACATAAATTGAAGAAATCATATATTTCAACCTCAAATAGCAAAATGAAAACCATAATTTTAGATTTGAGTTTGAATGCCAGTTATTAATCTTAAATAAAGTTTCTATTCAAGTTCTTAAAATTCATAACCAGGCAGAATTTATCTTTTAAAAAGTGACATTTTAATTAGAGTATCACTTTTTATGATTCCTGCAATTTTGTAAGCTTAAGAAACTAAATATTTTCAGATGCCAATTTTTCCATTTTAAATAGTTTTATTCAAATAAAAGGTCCAAATTGCCTATCTTCCAAGATAAAGAGTTGAAAATTTCAATTAACTAAAATTCCCTTCTGATAGCTGCTAAAACATTTAACCTTCACTCTTGTGGCTAAAATATTGTCTAATGTTAAGTATTTTAAAGATATTATAGAAAGATACTATAGAAAGTAAGCTATTATAAGCATACTCAGCCAAGGATAATGATTCTCTGCTATTACTATCTTCTTCCTCAAAACACTCAGCACTCAAACATTCTTCAATATTTGTTTGAAGAACATCTTCGATTTCATCTTTTTCTGTACCAAAATGTATCTCTTCCCAGTCAGAACTGCAAAACTAATACATGAAAAGATTGCATTAAATGATGGGCTCCTGAAATTATTTATATTAACAAAGACATTTACTAATGCCTATTTTTTCATTTCTGTTACCTGATAAAATCCACATATTGCCTGCACTGCAAAGAACCACTTCTTGGAACCAGGTATACCGCCTACCGAACACGCTTGAAAAGAAAACCATGGTTATTAGAAGAAAGGCATACCACAAATAAGCGGATGTTATGGCATATATACGTAGAGAATTATATAATTTTTGATACTTATTATATAGTTCTTTAAGATATGTGTGTGTATATATGCATATACATATATACAACACAGATCTTTTTAAAATCCCTAAAAAATTCAAACAGAACAATCTGCCTAAAGAGCAAAATCATTCACCAACAATGAATACTTTTGTCAAAATCAAAATCCATACTATTTTATTCATCATTTTAAACACGAAAGTCTACCAAAAATATACATCCAATTACTACTGAGTCACACTAAACCGTGTAAGTCATTTTAGGAAAAACGATTCCCTCTTCAAAGACCATGAAGGTCTGGTTCATCCTGGCTACGGAGAGAAGAGATAAAACTACAGCCTAAATGTAGGGAAGATTCTCTTCTTGGAGACCGGAATGTTACATGAGGATATGAAGTTAAGGGTCATCACCGGGATGCATGTCAGTTTAGAGCCACATAGAATGTAGAACTCCATAAAGAAACTGGGTTCACAGGAGGGAGGAGAAATGTGGTAACTGAAGCTTAACTCATGGGAACGAGGGAACATGGTGAGCGCTTTACTACCGCTTTCTCCCAACAGACTCAGCAGAAGACTTAGCTCCTACTTCCTTAAGAAAACAGAAACCATTATTAGGTAATTACTCCCAAACATCATGTCAGCAAACATAGGACACTACTCGCATTCCCATTATTCCTTCCTCATTCCTTTCTGTGAGTACATGAGGGGCACTGCCCTTTCAACTCAAAGTTATCCCTCAAACTTTCAGTGGGACTCCAAGCCCCTGATTAGACGATCTTTCTTGCACCTTAAAGCTCTCCTCCTCCGTCAGTTCCTTCCCATTTGGATTTAAATTTGCACAGATATTCCTCAAATTAGAGGGGGAAAAAAAGATCTCCTTTAAATCACCTCCCTTTTCCAGACACTACTACTTCTTTACTCTTCTTCAAGGATAAACTGAAAGTATTGTCTACACTTGACTGTCCCTATTTCCTCATCACATTTTCTACTCCCCTCTAAATCCATTTCAATCTGTTTTTCTGTCTCCAACATGCCACTGTAACTACACTCCCTAAAGGCAACAATAACTAGCATGTTACTGAATGTGACAGCTCTTAGTTGTTACTTGACTTCTCAACATAAGAGTAAGAAAGGAATCAAAGATGACAGAGTTGTCCTCTTTCTCCTTAAAACACTTGGCTTCTGTGGAACCTATCTTTCCAGCTGCTCCTCATGCCTTTAAAAACCAGTGCTCAGTTCCCATGAGTTAAGCTTCAGTTACCACAGTATTTAAATACTGGGATTCAGTTCAAAATTTTCTGTTCTTTTCACTGTCCATAAACAATCCCATCCTTTCTCATGGCTTGAACTGATGTCTATATATTGATGATTCTATAATCTTTTTTATCTTCAGGTTTTTGAGTTTGAGTTCTGGAGACATGTATCCAACTTTTACAAAACATTTTCACTTGGACATCTTACAGGCAATTGTTTAGAGTGTTTACATGTTCTAAACCGGACATGTCATGGTCCTTCAAAGCCTAACTCTCTTACCTCACTAAATGCCACCATCTACACTATAGCCAAGCCAGAAATCTAATGTCACTCTTGATTGCTTTCTCCCTCTCCCCTTCTCCTAAATCACACCAGTGCAACACTCAGTCAGGTGGATTCTACCTCTATAATTTCCTTCAGATCTACCCATTTTCCTCTACCCTGATTGCCTCTCTTATTTCTCAGCTGGTCTTCTGCAGTAGTCCCTTTATAACCACACTTTCCTCAAATCTGTCTACTTTACCATAAGCCAGAATACTTCTAACACAGATGGTACCAAACCTCTTCCGTCATTAAAGCCTTTAATGGTTAATTATTACTATGAAAAAAATCCAAATACCCCGACATGATTTACAAAGTCTTCCACATAGCTACGCCTACCTCTCCAGCCTTAGCTCAATTACCATCATATCGCACTTGCAGTTTCTCACACTTGCCGTATTACCGCAAGCAATAATGCTCCCAGGATAAGAAATTCAACACGAGCAGTTCTTTCTTTGCATGGTTCCGATATGCAGATTTCAGTTACCATACTTTCAATAACTCCTGGTCCCCCAAAACATGGTTCAAACTCCAGTTACCAAGGTTTATTAATTATGTGTAATCACATAAAGTAAAACTTCACTGCTAGCTTCTCGGATCACAAATCACTACTTAAATCAAAGATGTGTATCATGATCAGTGACCAATTACATCGCTACTTTCCAAGTTTGCTGATTTATCACTGCACATCTGTTATTCAGTTCATACGAACAGAGGACGAATATGTAATTGTGTTTCCTTCTTGCCTCCCAGTGATAAATCCATGCTATTTTACAAAAATAGATAATACGAAGAGGAAATGGGCAAAGGAAAAAAAAAATGAAAGAGAAACAAAAAAAAAACCAAAAAGTGATAACACTGAAAGTGATATTCAAATCTCAGGTCAATGGATTCTAGAAAAGCTGCTGTGATAAAAACACTGTGACAAAAAGGATGAAGATGTCTCAGAGAAAATGACACTGACAAATACCTTTGCATTAAAGGAACTCCTTGACATTAAAAGTGCAAAGGTTAAAACAATAGAAGCCAATACAAACTTAGGAGTACGGCAATTCACCAAAACATAGAAGAGATGCTCACTCTATATCCTAAGTTATACAATGACAAGAAAGTGACAAGCACTGTTCAAACTACTCTTGATAAAGTTTTCACACAAAAAAAGCAAAGAAAAAAGTTTAATTCTCAATCCTTTTATTTTTTATTTATTTATTTTTTAAAGATTTTATTTATTTATTTGACAGAGAGAGAGAGACAGCCAGCGAGAGAGGGAACACAAGCGGGGGCGGGGTGGGAGAGGAAGAAGCAGCCTCCCAGCTGAGGACCCTGATATGGGGCTCGATCCCAGGACCCTGGGATCACGCCCTGAGCCGAAGGCAGACGCTTAACGACTGAGCCACCCAGGCGCCCCATAATTCTTAATGCTTTTAATGCTTCAATTACAGCCTATGAAATAACTATTAGTTTTACCGTTTTGGTTTTTTCCCCATTTCCTCTACATGTATAACCAACAGTGAGAAAGTGTTTAACATTTTGACAAAAAAAATGTCATGAAACAATTGTGATTTATTCCCAATGATTTTATATTAGGATTGCTTTGCATGGCCTCAGCGTGCAGTCATTTACATAGTCCCAGGCTAATTGGCAAAAAAAAGGACTGCCTGGATAAGAAATGTCTATCTACCCAAACAGGAAGTGAAAGTTATCACGAGAATTCCTAGAACGCTCCCAAAGCTCTTTAATGTATACTTTCAAGGAACAAGTGAAAAATCTTTCTTGCAGTAATAGTAGTACTGACGTAAATTATACCAACTTGAAAATTAATGAGTACTACTGCAACTGGGCAAACAGACTAGCGCAGCAAAAACACATTAGAAATAACTTCCCAAGGGTGACAGTTTAAACCTGACAGACAAGAGGTTCCCCAGTGAAAGAAGAGAGAAAGGAACAGATGGTACAGTCATGAGAATTACATTACCAAAATGAGCACCCTATCCCTGCCATCTCCAGAAGTTTCCTTCAGTTTTTAGGCCTTGGCCTGTTTTGGTTATCTCTTTCTCTGAACCTTTGAAAGACACTCTCAGAGGCCAAGAAGAGGAAGTAAAAGAGAAGATAACGACCAAAAAAAAAAGTAGATGGATTTGTATAATGTCAATAGAAAGCACAGGAGAAAAAGATTTTTACAAAGCAAAGGGTGGTCAAAGAAGTCAAATACTTAGAAAAAGTTAAAACAGTTAAGGATGGAGAAAAGATCACTGTGTTTAACAATTATGAAGTGCTTTTAAGAGAATCAGTAAGAGGTAAGGGTGGGAAAAAATGGTAAGAAATGGGTGTAAGAGCATTAATAATGTATTTGCACTCAGGACAAAATCATAAATCCTTCTTATAATGCCACTTACCCTATTTTATGTAGAGCTAAAGACGGGCAAGAAAATCCATAAAGGGAACAAAATAGAGAGAACCTAAAATAATTTTCATACAATTTAATCACATTCAAGGAGCAAGAAGAAAAGGATGTCATCTTTTTCAGTTTTGTATTTCCTTACTTCCCTATCCCAGTAGCTTATGCACAGTCAACAAATATCTCTTATACCTTTACGTGATCAAATGAATTAAATTTACTTTCAATACAAATGCAGTGTCAGAGCAATAGGAGTTTGTGTTATACTTACCGGGAAAAGTACTATCTTCTGGATTCACTGAAGCACTAATGCTTCTTTTCAGGAGATGATAAACATTTGCTGCTGTTAAGTCTGAAAAAGAAAAGACAAACTAACTCAATGGGCTTAAGAGTTAAGTCATCCAGGCCTATTCCAATTTCACCATCAGAGACTCTCAAGAACATTATGTTGTACATGAACTTCACACTATTCTAGTTTCAGTATAATAAATCAAATGCAAACAGAGAAAACAGGAAAGGCGCCCAGTTTGTACATGCTAGCCAGTTAATACAAATCCAAAAATCCCCCTGAAGAATAATTTTAAGGGGAAAAGGGAAACTCTGTCACAATACTCCGTACACAACCACATACATTTTCTCCTCAAAATGCTTACCCAACCAAAACAAATAAAATGCAACACGGATTACAGCCAGAAAAACTGAAAAGGAGTGCAATCTCAAACGGTTACAATTGTCTTAAATTTACTATATACATATATATATATATAATATTTTTTTTTTTTTTTTAGCTTAGTTTATGTGTGGGATGTCTCTTCCCATTAGGATGTAAACTCTAGGAGAGTAAGACCCTTTCCCATCTTGTTCCTTTCTGTATTACCTGCATTTGGAACACACAGAAGGCGGGAACACTACTGAATGCATTTATTTCCAACAAGCAGATATTCCATTCCTAAGGCACAGAGAATGGTCCAGTTAAATTTTTACTGTGCCAAGAACTTCTGAGCGCTGGAATTTTGCATCCACAAATTTGTCTCTATTTTTCCACGAAGATAACGACATTTGTCAGCCCTTATGGGGCCGATCCCAGAGAGAAACAAATCCCCGGGAAAACTCGAGATAGGTCCCTCCCCTGCAGAACTTGATTTCAAACTTCATTTTCTTCCCTCTCCGCAAGCCGTTCCCGCTCTTTCTCAGCCCCGCGCTTACCGGGCAGCTTCTCGGTACCCTCAGCGGACGACTCCCCAGGCCCATGCTCCGTCTCCTCAGCCGCTGCGGACGGGACTTTTCCTTCCCCCCAGATCACAAGGAGCAGGTACCGATCCATCCCCTTAGAGCTGAACTACTGTTGCAAGTCCCGGTTTCCACATCCAAACAGTCGCGCGCTACTGATGCACTTCCGGTTCCCCTCCACTTACGGTCGGCTGGAAATTGTGTGCCCTCCGTCTGTTTGCTGCAGCTTTTCCGGCCGGTGGGTTCTTTTGGGGAATTATCCTCTCAATAACGGCATTATTTCCTCTTTTCGTGGCGAAACTGCTACCATGGGAAGGCTGGAGGAGACCCAGGAAAAGCAGAGAAGCTGACGAGAGCTGGCTGGCCTAGGAACTGTCATGCTTGGTTTTACACGTTTCCCGCCGGGGCAGTGATACTGAGGTCTGGCCTTGGATCCTGGGAAAAGGACGGTCCTGCTAGTGGGGAAGCATGTCGAGTTTCTCTAAGGCACCCCAGGTGAGCTCGAATTCTTGTACATCGATGGAATTCATTACACCGGCCGGAGGGAGTCAGTGGCTCGGGTGGATTTAGTGATTCTGAGTCGGCAGGAAAGCCGAATCTGGGCCAGGATGGCTCGGGAAAGCACATACGAGGGTCGTGATTGTGGCCATTGCTTGCTGTTTCTCTTGGCACATATCTTCTCCTCTTTTCAGTCAGCCCTTTCATGTCTTTTTTTTCTCCTTCCAGAAAGGGTATTCAGAGAGAAAGTCAGAGATAATAAGGTGGATCAGATAGGGCATTGTAGATCATTGTAAGAGTTTGTTCATTACTGAGTAGAATGAGGATCTATTGAAAGGTTTGGAGCCAGGAAGTAACGTGATGTCACTTAGGTGTTAAAAGGAGCACTCTGGCCGCTGAGTTCAGACTGTTCAGAGATGGGGATTGGTGGAAGATAGAAGCAAAGAATCGGTTTGGAGACCAACTGCAGTAATCCAGGCTGGACATGATCATGGCACAAACCAAACTAGTGACAGTATAGTGTTGAAAAGTGGTCAGGTTCTGTTTGAAGGTGGAGGCAGAAGGATTTCCTGAAGGATTGAGCTGACAGCAAAAGAAGAAACAAGGGTTACTCCAAGGTTTTTTGTTTCCATAACTGGAAGGGTGTGCCATCAGCTGAGACAGGGGAGACTGAAACTGAAGCAGGTTTCAGGTGGAAGAGCAGGAGCTCAGTTTTGGGTAGGTTGGTCTGAGATGCTTCTTAGCCCAGTTCTGCTCCAAGTGTGATTCCTTTCTTGAACTATTTGTTTCCTCGCCTGGATGAGGCAAATACAGGAAATAAACATTTTAAAACTTTTATAGAAATTTGATGATATGGTATTATTTTATTTTTTAAACAAAGTTTTTTAATCAAAATAATTGATCTACAATGGAATGGGGAAAAACTAGTCTTGGCTGCATATGGTTTAAAACCACTGTAGTGCAGGTGCCAAGTGGATAGTTGGATACAAGTGTAGAGTTCAGTGTAAAGGTCCAGGCTAGAGATGTAAATTTCTACATTTGAGAGTCCTAAGCATGAGAATGGCATTTCAATATATGAGTCTGGATGTAGTCTTTGAGGAAGTATGTATTGAGAAGAGAGAAGGACCAAGAACTGAATTCTGGGACATTTCAACATGTCAGAGGCAAGAGGTGAGAGAACAAGCAAAGTAGGGGGAAAAAAACAACAGAGGNAAAAAAAATAAAAATCTTTAAAAAAAAAAAAAAACAAAACAGAGGATGGTGCCCTGGAAATCAAGTGAAGAAAGAATACCCAGGAGAAGGAAATGATCACCTGTACTGAAGGCTTAGAATTGAACAATATAGTGACATGAAGGTCCTGGTAACTTTGGCAGACAGTAGAGTGAGGGCGATGGGTGTGGGAGGCAAAAGCCAGATTGGAGCAGGTTGAAGAGAGAATGAGGAGAGACAAGTTGGAGTAAAGACAACCTCTTTGGAAGAATTTTACCACAAGGGAGAGGAAAGAAATGAAGCAGTGGATAAGTGAGGTCAGTAGGGTTTGTTGTTGTTGTTGTTGTTGTTATTTAGCTTTATTATGGAGAATTTCAATCACTTATAAAAGGAGGTATCACCCAGTTTCAAAAACCTCATAGCCAGTATTATTTCCTCTGTACCCCCATTCATTTCTTTCCCTTCCTTATGAATTTCAGGTGAATCTCAGACTCCTATTATTTCATAAATAAATATTTCAATATCTTCTCTATAAGGATTCTTTTAAAAATATAATCCCAATGCCATTTATCAAAGACAAAAAAGTTAATTATAATTCCTTAATATCGAATGATTACTGTATGTTCAGTTTTCCAATTTTCTCATATATGTTATAGAAATACATAATATTTGGGGGTGCCTGGGTAGCTCAGTTGGTTAAGCGTCTGCCTTCAGCTCAGGTCATGATCCCAGGATCCTGGGATCAAGCCCCACACTGGGCTCCCTGCTCATCAGGGAGCCTGCTTCTCCCTCCCTCTCTCCCCCCTGCTCTTGCTCTCTTACTCTGTCTATGTCAAATAAATAAATACAATCTTTAAAAAAAAAAAACGGAAATACATAATATTTTTACTGTTCCTTTGGTTTAGGATCCAGAGGTAATAATTTCTTGTTTTTTAATTCTCTCTTAATAAATAGGTTCTTTTTCCTATTTTTTTTCCTTTGCAATTTTTGAAAACAAAAAATTGTCCTATGCAGTTCCCACTGTTTGAATTTTTCTTAGTTAGTCCTAGGCTTAGAGTAGTAGGAAAAGGGTATGGGCTAGAAGCTGTCTGTATTTGTGAAGAAAGTGATTATTTATGTAAAAAATCAGATGAAATCTAAGAAAAGCTACTAGATCTGATAAATAGGTTTAACAGGATTGCAGGTTACAAGACCAACATGCAAAAAATGAAGTGTATTTCTATATACTAGCAACAATCAGTCAAATTTAAATTAAAAATACAATACCATTTACAGTGGCATCAAAATATATGAAATACTTAAGAGAGAAATCTGACAGAAGATGTGCGAAGAGAACAACGTAGAAACTAGAAAAGTGAGAGAGGAGAAAAATAGAAATGCTGAGCAGTTTAGAAGCTGATTTGAAGTTTGTAATAATAACATTTAAAATAAAACCAGTTAGCCTGGTTGTATTTTTTTCCAGCAAGTTGTTCAGCAACTTATGTATATGCATAGAGAAAACATCTGGTTGAGATCTTTCTGGGCTGGAATTTTCCTAGAGTTTGAAGTTACTGATGGGTACTCCAAAGATCATGGTTTATGCCTGAGGCAGCCTAAAAATGTCTAAAGCAGCTATTTAAAATAGAAGTTTATTCAACACCATCCACCTGTTCTAGTCCAGCTATATTCTGTTACTGTATTCTCCCATGGAATTGAACTTCTGAAGAGCTCAGTTCCCAGTTGGTCACTCATCTTTCAATTTAATATATCTGTTAATCTCAAAATATTTTGAAGACCTTTATAACAGTTTGTGCTCTCATAAGAGTTTCTCGTTATCATTCTAGATTCTATTTTATGTGATACAAAGCCATATATGAAGAAAAATATATCTTTGAAATGTTTTAAATAAAGCATCATCCGCATTGCAGATAGAAAAGCCGTCAGAAAAAAATTACTATTAAACTTTGTAGAATGAAAAAAGACCCTCCTTTTCCAGAAATAGAAATGAAAACAGAACCAAAAAAAATTATTTAGTGAAGGATCTTTTTGATTGATCTGTTATTGATATTAACTGTAGAATACCACATGATGTTATATAATAATAAACATGATTATTTCCATTTTAATTAGAATTTTGGTTTTTTTTTTTTCTCTCCCTCTCTCTCCCTTTTTTTTTCCCCCTAGCAATGGGCCACTTTTGCTCGGGTTTGGTATCTTTTAGATGGGAAAATGCAGCCCCCTGGCAAACTGGCTGCTATGGCATCTATTAAACTTCAAGGATTGCATAAACCTATATACCATCAACTGAGTGAGTATCATTTTAGATCTGTCATGCGTAACCATAATTTTCCCACCAGAATAGAATCTTGAGGGGTGCCTGGGTGGCTCAGTTGTTAAGCGTCTGCTTTTGGCTCAGGGCGTGATCCCACAATCCTCGGATCGAGCCCCGCATCGGGCTCCCTGCTCTGCTGGGAGCCTGCTTCTTCCTCTCCCACCCCCCTCTTTCGCTGGCTGCCTCTCTATCAAATAAATAAATAAAATCTTTAAAAAAAAAAAAAAAAGAATCTTGAAGAAGTCTGACTGAACCACTTCTAAGGACCTCTTTTTTTCCTGGGATCCCTTGTTCCATTCTTGCAAAAAAACCTACTGGGGCACTACAGTGAATTTGGTTTATTCATAGGAAAACCGTACAGACTAGTTTGCCTGAGACAACCCTATTTTTTGCCATTACAACAGCAAAATTATAAGTAGCCCTCCTTACATTCTCAGATGTCCTGATTGGGACTGTAAATTTAGATGTTCACTCTTACACATGGTAATGTGCATTTGAACAGAGAGTTTTTGAAAATGAAGAACTAAGTTTGCCCTCTCTTCCAAAAACCTTTCCCCCTGCAAAAGATGCATAGAGCTAGTTGGACATGGAAAGTTTACTCTTCACTGTTTTCAATTGATAGATTTGATTTTCTGTAACCTTTTTCCAAAACAAAGGAAAAAATTTGTTTTGATACTAAAAGACTTCTGCTTATTACACATAGCTTTGATTGACTTCACTTAACCTGGCACTCCAGGGACCACCCAGCAAGATCTAGGTGTCAACTCTTAAACGCTTCATCTTGTTTGACCTGTCAACATTTTTTGCAGTTGATCATAGTTTTAACTTTCTGAAACATGAAATTATCTATATATAGTATGTATACATAGATAAGTTCATGTTTAAATATAGTTAATATTTTAAAGAAAATTAACAGTTATAATGATGATTAAATAAATACCCATACTCTCAACATTTGGGTTATTTCCAATTTTTTTTGCCATTACAAACAATATTACTGTCAGTATTCTTTTTTCCCCCAGTGCATATGTGGAAGAGTTTCTCTGAGGTCTGTCACAGGACAGAAGTTACTGGGTTCACAGGTATATGGGAAACTAGTTAGTCTTTATGCTGATGTCCTACCAGAGTTTGTATTATCCCTCATCTTCAGTAACACTTGATGTTTTCATTTTCTTTAAGTTTGTCTACTCTGGTAGATGTGAAATACACTTTCTTGATAGTTTTTCATTGTCCTGATTGGAAATGGTGCTACGTGTCTTTTTCTCTTTATTGGCCTTTTATCATTTCTTCTTCTGTCAGATGTCTTTATGGGTCTTTTGCCCATATTTCCACTGAGTTATTTGTCCTTAAAATTTTTATAACTTTTATTGTGAAAGTTTTCACATTTTCTGAAAAGCTCAAAGAATAGTACAGTGAATTTATACCTTCCACCCAGATTACACAGTCATTAATGTTTTAACATAAAATTTTAACATATAATTTAACATATAATTTTTTAATCATTGGAAAATAAGTTGCAGATGTCATAGTAGATCCCCGTGTATACTTCAGTATTCAGCGTCTCCTAAGAATAAGAATACTCCCCTATGTAACCAAAATGCCATTATCACACATAACAAAAGAAATGTAATTTAATTGTATAGTTTAATGTCTGGTTCATATTCAAATTTCTTTAGTAGTTCCAAGAATGTTCTTATAGCTATTACTTTTTTTAGACCAGGATCCAACCAAGGTTTCTATATTGCCTTCAATTGTTATTTTTCTTTAGTCTTTTTAATATAGAATAATCCTTCCCTTATTTTCTTCTTGCAGTTAACCTCTTGGGGATTCCAGGCTCGTTTTCATGTAAAGAACTTTCTTCTTAAACATTCTTCATTTGTCTTTAGATACATCCTCTTGCTAACTTCTCCTTCCCAGTTCCCTTTGTTCTTTTCAACTTTCTAATTTCTCAGTCTTCTCTCATTAAAAATAAGGAGTGCCCCAGAACCTGGTCCTTGGACCCCTTCACATTCCTTAAGCAACCACATTCAGTTTCATATATCAATATCTTCTATTATGCTTATAGCTCCCAATTTTATATCTTCATTTTTTACCTTTTCCCTGTATTTCAGACTCACATGACCACAATTCGACTCAGCAAATCTTCTTAGGTGTCTAGTAGACATCTCCAGCATGTTAATGTGTGTTTAACTTGGCGATATTGTACTTCCTGATTTCCTCCACCCAAACCAACCTGTTACTTCTAGTTTTCCCATCTCAATTAACAGCTTCTCTAGTTTTTTTCTTACTCCAGTCAGAAGTCTTTGCTTCATTTGTGACTCCTCTTTGTTCAACTCCCTGTAAAATATATATGAGAAAAAATATATGTATCTGGAAAAATATATATATCTGAAATCTGGCCACTTCTCTTTAACTCTCTCTTCTACTGTAGTTTTAAACCACTGTACTCTCTATTCTGGGTTATTCCAAAAGCCTCCTCACTGATCTCCTTGCTTCTACTCTTGCCCCAATAAGGTCTTTTCTCCACAGAGCAGTTAACAGTTATCTTTTCCAAATGAGAGTCAGAGTAAACCAAAGTTCTGTCAGTGCCCTACAAGGACCTACATGGTGTAGTCCGTGTTATCTCCCTGAATTTATTTCCTACCTCCCTTGAGTAATCCACTAAGACTTACTACTGTTTCATTAATATACCTGCCAACACATTTTTGCCTTAGGGCCTTTTCACATTTTGTTCCCTCTTCCTGCATGGGATATTCCAGATTTATGGCTTACTCCTTCACATCTTTCCGATTTCTGCTCCTTTATATTCTGAGAGAGGCCTTCCCCAAGTCCTCTGTCAGCTCCCCCTTTCACTTATTATACTCTACCTTGCCTTTTAAAAAAAATTAGCATTCACTGATCACACATATTATATAAATGTGCATTATCCCTCTACCTTTACTAGATGAATTTCTAAGAGGACAGGAACTTTGCCTGAATTTTTCACAGCTATATATATGCCCAGTGCCTAGAATAGTGTTTGACACATGATTGGGCTGCATAAACTGTTTTTTGAGTGTATATATGCATTTATGGATACCAGTTTTGAGAATGAAGAAATTACTTCTAATCAGGGCTCTGGCATTTCAGCTAAGTTAGACTTTGGATCTGTGGAGCTAGGGGGAAGAGACCTGTAGATGGTCAGATTTGGTTAAGAGCAAGAACTTACGAGTTCCCTCCTTTCTCATACTTGCTGCTCTAATCTTTTTCTTCACTTACTGAAAATTTCAAAGTAAGCCCGCAACCTGTGAAATCTTTAAGGACAGAATTTGAATGTAAGGATTCTGTCATGTCGATCTTTGTTCTTCAGGCACTTAGTGCAATGTCTGGTCCTTCAGAGATACTTGTCAGAAACATTTTGTGGAATGACACTTTGGAGAAAATGTTTTACGAGCACAGTCAGTTCTCATTATTCGCTGTAGTCCCGTTCTTTAAAGTCTCCACGAATGCCGAATGAGAGTGAACACTGAACCATTGCTTCTAGGGGAGACACAAAGTTAGGTGCCTGTGAGCCTCTGGTCACATCATTTTTTGTCAGCCAGTCAGTACATAGTCTTGTTTGTTTCATGTGTTTCTGTTTAAAGACACCTTATTTAATATACATATTGTTGAACTCATGGCCAACCACAGAGTAGCTCATGGCTGAGCAGTGCTTATCTAACACACGTTTTCTTTGTAAGACACACTGCAGCCTTCTTGCACTGAGGAACAGTACACAGCACTTCAGCATCAAACTTGAGGGGTATTTACAAAGTAAAGTCACTTTAAAAAGCACAAAAATACCAAACAGCTAGCACTAAATGGATCACAAAGGGACATTTGTTTATAGTAAAAGAGTTGAAACAAGAGACCATATTACGTTATTTGACCTCAGTTGGAAACGAGTGTATTAAGCCACTCAAATTTTGCACTGATGTGCACATGTCTGCAAATGACTGGGAAAGTACTGCAGGTATTGAGATTATAAATAAATTTTGAGAGAATAGGCAAATTTAAATGTGGAATCCATGAACAGCGAGGAGCACCTGTACTTCCAGAGTAAAATGGTGATCAGCAGACTTATGCTTGACTAATTAGAAACCTCTTTACTTTAAACATCTCTTTTTTGGCAGACAAGGAGAATGCTGTAGTCCTAGAATTACCAAGTCATAGAAATTAATTCCTTAGGACTTCAGATATTTTGTTTACCTGCCTCATTTATACATGAGAAAACTAAAATCAGAAGAATAAAGTGACTCTCACTGTCACTCAGGTGCTATGTTATAACAGAACTGGGACTAGAACCCAGGTACTTGTTCCTTCAGATAATAAATTACCCATTCCACTTCACTGTGGTGATTCTTAGCTGCTTAAACTGTGTTTTCCTGCTGATTTCTTTTTTTACCTTAGCAGTGTTATTAACAAGGTGATATACAGTCAGATCTCTTAGGTTGTTTTTGTAGAAATACAAACAGTACAAAATTTTGGGAAAAGTAGGATTAGTAGTAATCTGACTTCCTTCTTAAAGTGTAGCACTTATCTGTTCACTGAATTAAAGTTCTGCTTTCCTTTAATCAGGTCATTATTGCAAAAGTATTCCTTAGGTACCTAATGAGAATATTCTTCTAGAACACCAGACAAGCTTTTGTGGCTGCCTATCCAGTCATCCTTTTCTAGTAAAGGAGAATAGCTTTTCTATTAAATTAAAAATTTACATTTTAAAGACAGTTATTTTTGTTTCACTATATAATTTAATATGTAACATATCAACAAAACTTTTTATATCCACAAGATGTCACTAAAATCAAGACTTAAATCGCAAGCAATTTTCAACTTACAAACATTTCATGTTGTAAGTTTATTTCTAACATTCATTAGTTTAATAAGCATTTATTAAGCATGTATTATGTGCTTACAATCACTGTAAACATGTTTTTTTGAAAATTGATGTAGAATTTCCCAGAAAAATGATACTATAAATGATGGTTGTATATCCATATTTATTATTATTTTAAATAAAAAATAAAAGTTAGCCAATAATGTATCTAAACATGATATATACGATATTTGAACTACTTTATAGGTCCAGTGGACTTTGCCAAGTGTTGCAGAAAACCGACTTTCCACTTACAAGATTATTTATTATGGAAAATGTGGTCGGGGTCAAGCTGGAAATGATGGAAACTAGGAAAAGCATTCCCTCCTCTTTCTAATTAGAGCTGCCCTTCTGAATTCGGGACCTAAGAGGTTTTTGAGCATGTTTCTTTGTCACTGTTGAATGAAAAGAAAGGGCACATGGTAATTTTTGGATTATGACTTACTCTTAATGAGGATTCCACTCTTTTTGCTGCTCACAGATTAAAAAATTGAGGAGGACTATTTGAGCATTTAAAAGAAGCAGAGAGGGGCACCTGGGTGGCTCAGTCAGTTAAACATCTGCCTTCAGCTCAGGTCATGATCCCAGGGTCCTGGGATCGAGCCCTGCATCAGGCTCCTTGCTCAGTGGGGAGTCTGCTTCTCCCTCTGCCCATCCCTTTGCCCCTCTCCCTGCTCGTGTTTTTTCTGTCTCTGTCTCAAATAAATAAATAAATAAAATCTTTAAAAAATAAATAATAAAAGAAGCAGAGAGAAACTTTTCTTTAGAATTTTCTAAAGTTATTATTAGATTATTCTAAAATACTCCTGATCTACATGAAATGAAACAAAATAAAAGTTGCACACAGTTCTTAACATTATAAATGCTGGCACCAGACAGTTAACAAAGATTAGATTAGCTCTAGTGTAATCTCTAGCATTTCTGCCTTGTAAGAATTGTTAGAAAAAAAAGTTCAGGATGCTGTTTTTAAAGCTACCAAGCTAACATATTTTTCTCTCTTACTATCGAATTCAGTATCAATTTATTTCAAATGTCAGTTACTGCAGCATTTTAATTTTGCAATCTTAATTATGCATTTCTTCTTCCGCTCCTAAATATCATCATACAAAGCAGTGAAGGAGAGTTTTGCTCCAGGTTACATCCAAAATACTTCTTTGGAAGTGAATATTTAGATATTATCAATAAATTTGAACAACACACCTTATTCCTATCACAGTGTCTTTACACTCAGTAGATTTTGTGGTAACCTACATGGTCGTCTATCATACTGGCTATGCACAAGTTTAGGGATGCCAAAAATAACACTGACCTAGGCATTTGGACATTGGTCTTTCAAGATTGGAAACAAAACGTAATGGCCAAAGCCAATTTTGTTATTTATCCCTAAATCAAAATAGCTATTTTTCAAACATTTCTCAAACCAAATCTTTTACGGAGACCCAATATATAAAAACAGTGCTGCACTGGGGTGCCTGTGTGGCACAGTTTGTTGAGCGTCTGGCTCTTGCTTTCAACCCAGGTCATGATCTCAGGGTCATGAAATAGAGTCCCTTGTCAGTCTCCAAGCTCAGCACAGGGTCTGCTTGACATTCTCTCTCCCTCTCCCTCTGCCCCTGTCCCCCACGCGCACTCTGTATCTCTCTCAAATAAATAAATCTTTAAAAAAAAACAAAATAAAGCAGTGCTGTGCTGGCTGAAGGAGGGAGAAGATGCTAGACCCTTGTTCCTTTGAGTCACCGTCTCAGAACCTGACATCTCCATCAAATACAGTTTTAAAACCACTAAGCTAAACCTAAGAACTTTAATTTTTTATTTTTTTAAAGATTTTATTTATTTATTAGAGCGTGCACAAGCAGGGGGAGCAGCAGAGGGAGAGGGAGAAGCAGGATCCCCACTGAGCAGGGAGCCTATCCTAGGATTCTAGTTCTATCCTAGGACTCTGGGATCATGAGCTGAGCTGAAGGCAGATAGTTAACCGACTGAGCCACTCAGGCGTCCCTAAACCAAAGAATTTTTAAAGAAGGATTTGATGCTGTGAAGGGGATGAAAAGACAAGCTACAGACTGAAGGGAAATATTTGCAAACCACACAGCCAACAAGAAACAAACACATAATTAGAAAATGAGCAAAATACATGACTAGTTGGCAAATAAACACATAAAAAGATTCAACATTATTAGCCATTAGGGAAATACAGATTAAAACCACAATGAGATATCACTGCACATCTGTCACAATAGCTAAAATAAAAAAATAGTGGCAACAACAAATGTTAGCGATGATGCAAAGAAACTGGATTACTCACACATCACTGGAAGGAATGTAAAATGCTACAGCCAGTCTGGAAAAGAATATGGCAGTTTCTTATAAAACTAAACATGAGTTTACGGTACATTGGTTGCACTTTCGGACCTTTGTCCCAGGGAAATTAAAACACAAAAACCTATACCAATTAATAATTCTTCTACTGCATTACTCTTTATCCCCCTATATTTATCAGCTCCTGGCATATTGTGTGTTTACTTGTTTGTTTATTGTCTAGATCGTTCCACTAGAATGTAAGATTTATTATGAACGAGGATTTCAGTTGCATTCATGGCTATATTCCCAACATCAAGAGCGGTAACCTGGCATTAGTAAGTAGTAAGAGGATTAATCAATCAAGCAGTGGAAAAAGAGTATAAAGCAGATTTTGTAAGAGAGCCCTACCAAACTTACGTATATCTCCATCTGAATCTACCCTAGTATGGAGTCTGAGTAGCTCAGACAATTTTGAATTTCAGGTCTGATTTGTAAGGTAAGAACTACGAGTATCTCCCATGAAATCTAAGAAAAGAATTGAATGGGATCCAGACATGATAGAACAAGCCCTATTTACATTAAAGTGAACACCAGGGATTTTTTTTTAACACTTATTGTGACCGGTAACTCCCATTATATAAGAGTCTACATTAAGAGTCTTCAGAAGGAAGCTTATAATGTAGTTTGAGGGAATAAAATTGTGCAAATGGTAGGACAAGATGGAATTAAATCAGTATCATAAGAGAAATTCAGGCATCTTTGTGGAATCAAAGGAAGTTGGTTTTGGCATTAGGAAAGGCTTTATGGAAGGACTAGTATTTATTTTGGAACTTGATATTTATGTGGAACTTAAATTTTATGGATAAAATTTAGCAAGTGGAAATAAATCAGAGTATTTCTAGTGGAAAGAACAAAGGAAAGGTTGGAGGATCTGTGTATACATTCGTGTGTGTGTGTGTGTGTGTGTGTGTGTGTGTGTGTGTGTTTTGAATAGAAATAATGGAATAAATGCTTCAGGGACTAGCAAGCATAGCAAGTAATATGGCTTACCTGGTACATAGTTTGGTGTGGGAAAGAACTAGTAAATAAGGCTAGAAAATTCAAGCCTATACTGTCGGTATCCTTGAATACCTTACCTGAAGAATTGGTACATGGTGAAGTACAAAAGTGATGAATAACTTCAACCTAGGAGCAGTATGTTGAGAAGGATTTCTGAGCTGTCCTCAGAACTTAGTAGAAAGGTGTGCATGATCGGTTCATGACTGATATCATTGCCTCCAGTTGACATTATACCTGCCACTTTTTTGCCATCCTGGTGTAGTAAAGAGGATAAAATTTGTCTCTGAAGTTACTAGAATTTTATTTGAATCTTAATTCATCACTTAATCAGCCATGCAGTCATAGCAGAGTTGTTTAACCTCTGATCTGTTTTCTCATTAAAAAATAAACTGGTGGGAGGGAGAAGGTGGATAAAGCCCACTTGAGATGATTGTGAGACTTACAATGCTAGAGAGTGAATGTAAGATGCCTCGCTCAGGCCCTTGCATGTGGACGGTTCTTTTCCTCTCAGGCAGTTTTGAGGAAAAAATGTGAGTTTTGGCTTAGGGGAGAAGAAGAGCCGAAACACTGTAGCTGTAGGACTGAGAAGTACCCCTGAGAGTATAACTCATCATGAGACCTTCAATCCCTGACCGGAAGTTTTTGAGTTTCCACTTTGATGGATTTTGTCTGAATTTATGTGGCACCTAATTTATTTATTTATTTATTTATTTATTTCATTTATTTAGTTTAGCACTGAATATTATAAAAAGGAGTCAAATAAGGTTACACATCTAAAATGAGAATTTTTACAAATAAACTCACAATTCCCATTCTAAAAATTACTTACTGAATCTTTCTCTAATTTTTTTTAATCTGAAAGGAATTAATTTCTCTTGGGACATCTCTTCATCAGGCAATGGAGTTCCAATTTATATACATCTGGTGCATATTATAAAGCATAATTTTTTAGTTAAAGAAATTTAGACAGAAGTAATTGTACTGTATTCAGGATTTCAGCCTTTAATGATATTGGCTTTTGTTTTAATATGTGATGCAATAAAAAACCCCAATATTTAATTGCTGGTTAGTTCTATTTAGAGTGAGAGAAGTGCTTCTAAGAATATATTTAATAGCGATCTGGCATAAGTTATTGAGGGAGAATAACTTTTCCCAGATTAGATGTTCATACCTTAGAGATGAAAGAACATGATTTTCATCTGCTCTGTGGTATTCTTTCTAATGTCCTTTGAAAGATCCTTTTTGATCTCTGCAAAAGAGAGTAGCTTTCTTTGAAGTAGCTCAGGTGCTTTTTGCATATTTAAAGCTTAAGTAACATTTTAAAAATAAATTCAGCTTTCGTGTAAAGTTAACGATTCCATTTTTCCTCCACCCAAGTGTCATGGAAAGAGCCAGAACAGGGTGTTAAATAACTTGGCGTGTGAGCTTTGGCAGATCACGTAATCTTAGCAGGCCTTAGCTTCTTCAGCTGTAAATGTCTGCTTGAAACTAAGGTAACTTCAGCATTCTCTGAAATGACGTAGATGTCTTCTTACCCTCTTTATTTGTTTTTCTGGTTCATTTGCCCAATTGCCTTAGTAGCCCACTGTGGGTCACTTTTAGGAACTTTAGGCAATTCACTAAATATAAGCTATCTTTTCAACCCACTCACAGCAAGCTTCCTGGGTCTTTCCTTCACATTCCTAGATTCCCTTTCTCTGTGGTAAAGAAAACCTACCTGCTTTATCCTCTTTCCTTTACCCTTGTTCCACGTAGACTATGTACTTCTCTCTGAAAATGCTATCATTCAAATTCAAAGCTCGGCATAGACTCTTACAATACAATCATTAGTTTTCATATATGGTATTTATTTATACTTATTTTTTCAGTCTTTTTTTAATAAGCTTTCAGAATCTTTTTAAGTTTCCCTATTAGTAGTAAAATAGGCATTTAAAAAATGTTTCTGATTATTTGATTTTGTGATGTATAGTGACTTCTGTGAAAACTACATGTTGACTTTTTAGCGTTTTTTTGTTTTTGTTTTTTTTTAGATGAACAGCCAAATTTAGGGCAATACTTTCACTGGAAAATTAATCTAATGCATATATTTTAATTTTCAGGTCATCTGTCATATTAGATATGCCTGTTGTCATAGTTGAGAGTGGCAGTTTAAATACAGCTAGTTAAAATGTGGGTGGAAAAAGCCTTGGGTTAGTAGTTAAGCATAAGATCATAGTACTGTATTGTTCTCTGAATTTGAGAAGAATAATCAGTTGTGATGTTTTACATTTGTTTTCAATTTGCCTATTGGTAAAACATATCTTTTTACTTCTATATGCATATTGTTTTCATTTTCTCTTATATTTTTAAGGGAAAGTTTGTATTAGATATTTAAAGGTATGTTAATGTAAAAATCTCAGCAAAGAATGATTATTAATGAGAAAAGACAATAGGAATAACAATAGTTTGCCTTTCAAAGAGGTATTGCTGTTATTGGCATCTTTATTATACTCTCTTTTACCTTCCAGCGTTGAGATTTTTCCAAATGTCTGGCCAACTCTTTCTATACTTAGATGTTATGTAAAAGAGGAACAGAACAGCAAAATCCTGTTCAAGGACTTTGGTGTTGCACTGTCACTTGTTTTATATTTTTTAATGTGCTGTTTAGACTTTGAAAAGCTTTATAAATAACCAAGATCATTTTTGCTTAAAGTCACGGCTTTCATCTAAAATCTTTTTTTCTTTGTTCTTTTTAAATCTAGGTGACTGTGGGGATCATGTTGTCATAATGAACACAAGGCACATTGCATTTTCTGGAAATAAATGGGAACAGAAAGTATACTCCTCACATACTGGGTAAGATAAAGCCATTGTCCAGCAGACATGTGAACAGACATGTGGAAAGATGCTTAGCATCACTAACCATCAGGGAAATGCCAATCAAAACCACAATGAGATACTACTTTATACTGGTTAGCATGGCCAGAATCAAAATGACAATAAATAACAAATATTGGCGAGGATGTGGAGAAAAAGGAACCTTCATGCACTGTGGTAGGATTGCAAACTGGTGCAGCCACTGTGGAAAACAGTATGGAGGTTCCTCAAAAAATGAAAAATAGAACTACCATATGATCCAGTAGTTCCATTACTAGGTATTTACCCAAAGAAAATGAAAACACTAATTTGTAAAGATATGTGTACTGCTATGGGTATTGCAGCATTATTTATAATAGGCAAGATAGAAAGACAATCCAAGTGTCCATTGATAAGTGAATGGGTAATGATGTACACATGTGCACAGGCACTGGAATATTACTCAGCCACAAAAAAAGGATGCAGTCTTGCCATTTGCAACAACATGAATGTAAAATGTTTAAGAGTCAGTCAGAGAAAGACAAATACCATATGATTTCACTTATATGTGGAATCTAAAAAACCAATGAATAAACAAAATGCAGAATCAGAGTTATAAAAACAGAGAACAAATTGATGGTTGCCAGAGGGGATGAGAGTAGAGGGGATGGGCAGAATGGGTGAAAGGGAGTGGGAGATACAGGCTTCCAGTTATGGAATAGTGAAGTCACAGGGATAAAAGGTACAGAATGGGAATACAGTCAGTGGTATTATAATAGCATTGTATGGTAACAGAGGGTAGCTACACTTGCGGTGAGCATAGCATAACATACAGAGTTGTTAAATCACTAAGTTGTATACCTGAAACTAATGTACATCATGTGTCAACTATAGTCAAAATAATAATAATAATAATAATAATAATAATAATAATAATGCCATTGTCAAGGAAGATAAATAGTTGAAATATATTACTTTAAAAATACTATTGGTCTTACTAGGGGTGCCTGGCTGGCTCAGTGGGAAGAGCATATGACTCTTCATCTCAGGGTTATGAGTGCGTGAGCTCCACATTGGGTGTAGAGATTATTATAAATAAATAAGTAAACAAACCCATCCCTTAAAAAAAAAAAGAATACTATAGATCTTACTTAAAAAGCTATTTTCAAAAATTGGCATTTAAGAAAATACTAATTTGCATATGCTACATATATAATTTACTCAATCAAAAAAAAACCCCAGAACTATACCAAATACTAGTTATTACTGACAGTATTTGTTTTTCCTAGAAGCTTTTCACATAACCTCTCTAATTTAGATTATTCTCATTTTTTAGTCAATCTTCTCAATATTTTCTTTCTGTCTATTATAATTCATATTACTGCTATTTCCTGAACCATCTTGAATATCTGAAAATACATGAGATGGTTAAGGAATGGTGAATAAAATCCCAAGTTTGGAAGATATCTAAAATCCCCACAACATACATTTCAACATCCAGGTCTCTCTGCCAATGTTTGAGTAATAGCCATCTCGTGGCCTGTAAGGCAGCCCATTCATTACACCTTTAAAATGGTTTAAATTTTAGAAAGAGCTGTATGCTATTGAATCATAATCTGTTTTTTCTCTAGCTTTCATACTGGTCTTAGTTCTCTTTGGACAGTATAAAATAGTTATATCTCTTCCACAGGACATTCTTCAAATAATTTTGAGGCAGGGATCAGTAAGAGCCCATTGATTTGTCTTTTCCAGGTTAAACATCAATAGTTCCTTCAGAGTTCTTCATATGGCTTCCCTTCAGCTGTTGCTTTTATATCTTAGTCACTCTGTAGACAGTCATTTCTTGTCAGTGTCTTTCTTAACTAAATGTACTCAACTGGCTATGTTCTGATGGTTTCCTAGTATCATGGGAGTCCTCCATCTTTCAGTTGCAATCCTCTATTGCAACAAAACTTTTCTTTAAGACCATATCACTGGGTAGTACACTGAGTTCATGATCAGCTAAAACACGCAAGTCTTTCTTAAACATGCTGCTGTTCAACCATGTATCTTCCTTCTTGTATGTTTTAGTTGCATTTTAACCCAACTGCAATACCTTAAGTTAAATTTTATCTCCAGCCTTTTAAAATCTTTTGAGATCTTGATTGGGTGTCGTGATACTAGGAAACCATCAGTGCTCTTCACTTTGTTACTTCACTTCACTGGAGGTACCACTCTTACTATGCTCATAACACTGTTACATTATGTAGTCAAAATTTAACTCTCTAATTGTAAAAATGTTAATATATGATAAGTTTAGAAAATGCAGAAAAATTTAAAGGAAGAACTAAAAATCATTTTTCATCCTGTGGACTAAACATTTTAACACATATACAAGTTTATATCCTTTTTCACTTTATATAAAATTCCCAGAAAGCTGTTTTATAAATATCATTGTTAGTCACTGTGTAGGAGTACACAATACAGCATATATAATGATTGTTGTATTTTTTAAAATTAAAATTTTTAGTTTCATAAAGAGCTGAAAAACATCTTTATCCATTAGGCTTTCTCAATATGTAGGGTAATCTAAAATAAAACTAGAAATGTAATGAATTTCAAGATCAAAGGGATGATAATAGGTCTTGTAAGAGGTATTTCCAAACATGACTTGAATATTGCACTAGGAGAGCATAAGAATGCCTGTTGTAAAACTGCTGACACCGTACTGTCATTAAAAATGATTTCATAATAGGATTCTGCTACTTTGATGGGCATCTGATTGTTTACATTTACATTATAATAAGATATCAAGGCTTTCCTTAGCACTTTCTCTACACATTTTATCTATTAAGAATATTAATCCACTATTAGTTTACTTTTCACGAATTTTTTTATGATGTTCTTTGTTGTATGGTTATTTAACTTTTATATAATTAAATCTCCTTTTTCCCTTGTATTTTCTTCTATGTTTTCCAGCCTCAGAAAATCTTTTCTTGTCTAAATATTTCATAAACATTCTCTTCTTGTGGTTTTGGAGGTCAGGCGAGATGTGTATTTGTGAACCTTGAACTTTGACATCTAACTGTCCAGTCATCTAACGTGTGTTGGTATGAGTTAGAAATACAGCCTACTGTTAGATACCTCGATAGAATTGACTTAGTCATTTTTCCTGTGGACAAGGTACTTTCATATTTGTTGTATATCCCCAGCACCCAGCAAGCACAATAGGCATTCAGTATTTATTGAATTAATTTGAATTGAAAAAAAATTTGACTAATATTTAAAACAAAGTTTCTTTTCTTCCATTCATGCTATCCCTGGAGGAAGAAGTGTAATTACTTTTTCATCAGTAAAAATCAACTGAGTATTATTACATTATTCAGGTCATTCATCTACTCGGAATTTTATGCTCTCTCTCCAGAATCTCCTGAAAGAAAATGTAAATGGTATTGTGCTTTAGAATTTGGCATCCCAGTGTTAAAAACAGAAAGGTGATCTTTAGTGTAGAAGGTGTAAAGTACTTTTTTCCATGGAGAGAATGAATACAGGAATTGAAGTCTAGACAGGTATTTCTTTTTCTGAAACTGAAATTCCTTGAAACAAATGCAAGAGTATCACTTTGAAAATTACCCATCTTTCTCGGCAAACTTCTAAATCTGTTTTCTTAAATTTTGTTCCTGAAATGTGGTTCTTTCAAATGTTTTCAAGTCTTTTTAAAAGAAACTTATGAAAGGAATCATATTTAGGTAATCTTTAACTTCTTTTGCAGAGTGCACTGAGTTTATGTTTTCATTTCCCCTTCCTCAGAATCATTTAGGCTTTATTTATCTGTTCAGCATAATGAAACCTTACATCTGCATATTGTTTTTGTTTTAAATTTCTTAAGCACTTTCACAAACATTTTCTCATTTTACTCTTGTAAAAATCTTGAGAGGTAGATGGAGCAGATAGTGTCATTTTCTTATGTGAATAAACTCTTACATAAAAAGGTAAAATGAGTTAACTAATATTATACAGTAGCCACTGGCAAACCTAGATTCTAAACTGGGATATGGAATATCCAAGTTACTAAGCTGCCACCAATACTAAGTGGTATACCAAGACCACCAAGTGGTCTATCACTGTTTTCCCCAAACTTGACCCTAGGTTATACAGATATTCTGACTTGGCAGGAAATGTGAAGCATATGGGCTCACTGCTTTTTCTTTCTTAATTCAAGCATAATAAACTACCCCATAATGAATGAATGAGTGAATGAATGAATGAATGAATGAAAATTTTAATTCCCTAGAAAGATAATTATGCCAAGAATTTTCCAAGATGTGGAACTTTTATGAAATAATGATAGTTGACCACTTAAGAAGAACAGCATTTCAAATAGCATAGATTACTACTTAATTTTTTAAGACACTAATGAACAGCATAGTTTCCCAAAACAAGAATAATTTCATAAAGAATAGTTTTCATATTATAAAACAATATTCATTTCAAGAATACTATATCATAGCCTACTCCCAGTTAATGTCTTTGCTTCTTTTCACAGCTATCCAGGTGGATTTAAACAAGTAACAGCTGCTCAACTTCACCAGAAGGATCCAGTAGCAGTAAGTTTATTGTATTTTTTTATTATTTATCATCTGTGGAAAGACTGGTTCAGAAACTGTTTTTCCAGTCTTGCTTCTCTTCTAATGTAGCTAGCATGCAAGGCTATAAATTCTGTACTTTCACTGTGTCTCACAAGTTTTAATAAGTATTAACGCATTATTATTCAATTCTATATATTTTCTAATTAGTATTCATACTATGTTTTGCATGTAGCCAAACAATTTTGTTGCTTTTCTTTTTAATTGCTTGATACCAGCCTGATTACCTAGAATATGATAATGTTCATTTGAAAACATCTCAGAGAGAGAGCGTTGTTTGTATCTATGTATGTTTATATATCCATTATATCAAATATGCAAAATATGTTGTTCTAATCAAAAGTCTTAACCTTTTTTTGTTCATTTGATTTATTGATTACCTGAAAGAGTTATGTTACAATCTCAATTGTGGATTTATTTTTTCCCTGTAGTTCTATCAGGTTTTGCTTTGTATGTTTTGAAGATTTAGTGTTAGATGAATTTAAGTTTGGAATTATACTATTCCTAAGAATTAATCAGCGTATGTACTGGCCCTTTTTATCTCCAATAATGCTTTTTAACTCCAGGTGTATTTTTTTTTTTATATTTTAATAAGCTGTATCAGCCTTCTTTTGATAGTGCCTGATATGCCATTTTACTTTACATTTAAATTGAACTAGATTTTATTTTTTCCTCTCTTTCTTTCTTGCCTTTTTTGGATTGAGTTTATTTATTATTATTAAGATTAATCTATATCTTTACTTTCCTCCAGATCAAATCAAGGTCCTTAGAAGATTTTTAATACCTACTTTCCCTCACGATTCTTTTCTCTATTCAACAATTTTTAAAACCCTTCCGATTTCAGTATTCTTGTTATTCTTGTTACTGTTTTACATAGTAAAACATAATAAAACATTTGAAACATTTGAAAGAACCACATTTCAGGAACAAAATTTAAGAAAGCAGATTTAGATTTTTTATGATTCTCTTTGCTTATAAATCCTTTCACATAACAGCCTTCCTTTGGGATTAATTTCCTTCTAGAAATACTTCTTTTTACATTCCTATCATAACATTCTTTTAATAGTAAACACATTTTTGTCTGAAACTATATTTTTGCCTTCTTTCCTGGAAGTTAGTTTTGCTTATTCAGTAATGTGATTCTAAGATAACTATTTTTCCCTCTCACCTGTTTGAAGCTATTGTTCAAACAGATTATAGCTTCTGTTACTGCTATTGATAAGTTACATGTCAGTTTAACTGTTTCTTTGTATGTATTTTGTCTTCTTTTTGGATACTTTTGAGATCTTTACTTTCGTTTTCCTGTTTCTGTTCAAGTCTTGTTTTGCTTGAGGACTGGTATCTTCAGTTCTGAAAATTTGTCAGCTCTCATGTCTTTTAAATATTGGTCCCTTTATTCTTTTTTTTTAAATTATGTTAGTCACCATACAGTACATTGTTAGTTTTTGATGTAGTGTTCCATGATTCATGTTTGCGTATAACACCCAGTGCTCTATGCAATACGTGCCCTCCTTAATACCCACCACCGGGCCAGCCCATTCCCCCACTCCCCTCCCCTCTGAAGCCCTTTATTCTTTATCTGTTCTTTCCCATTGAAAATCTGATACTTACAGTAGATTGTCTCATTTCATTGTACATGATTCATTAGCTCTCTTTCAAATTTTATGTCTCCCCATCTATACTGCATTGTCAATAATTTCTTTATGTCTATGTTCTGGTTCTCTACATTTTTACCTATATCTCATCTGATCAATCCTTTTATTGAGTTTCTACTTTGAATTATTATATTTTTTTCTTGAAGATTTACTATTTGTCTTTTTTTCAAGTTTGCTGGTCAGTTTTATTAGTTTTTCTGTGTCTTTGGCATACTTTGGTTCCTTCTTATATTTTTTAAGCATAGTAAACATAATTCTTGGTGTTTATATCTGATTCTAATATTTGTGGTCTTTGTGGATCTGTAATACATTGTTTCTGCTCAGGATACTTGATAAGCTCATGTACCTTGAAACTTCATCACTGAGAGTTCTTTGAGATCTATATCTTCAAAGTGGATTTCTTCATAAAAATTTGCTTAGCGGGGGCACCTGGGTGGCTTAGTCAGTTAAGTGCCTGACTCTTGGTTTCCGTTCATGTCATGATCTCAGAGTTTTGAGATCAAGCCCCATGTCAGGCTTTGCCTTCAGTGAGAGTCTGCTTGAGATTCTCTCTCCCTCTGCCTTTCCCCCCGACACATGCTCTCTCTCTTTCTATTTCTCTAAAAGAAATAAATTAATTAAAAAAAAAAAAAAAGATTGGCCTAGCTTCTGACAGGTGCATGGGGCTGTACCAACCTAAGACCTCTTTAAGCTATACTTTATAGACTTCTGGGTTTTGATCTCCATTTTAAAAAGGGTGAATTTGGGGCCTCGAGGGCTTGTGCAGTCAGGCTCATAGTTCTATGTTTCCTATCAGGAAAGATTTTTATTTTTTAATTTCCCCACTCTATACCCTGGATATTGACTTCTATTGAAAATCTAGGTTTATGAGGAAGTCTTTGATCCTACTTCCTGACCAGAAAAAGGGGTAGTCCTTTGAAATCCAAGCCCTGCAATAAGCTGATGCCCTCTGGGCAAATGCCAGCCTTAGGACTCTTTTTTGTACTACTTTCTCCTACTTCTGGCCTCTGGTTGCTTCCATGCTTTAGAAAAGATTTTTTAAACAATATTATTAATTTCATTAATATTTATCATTTGAGTTATGTATTAGAAGTTTCTAATCTAAGTGTTAGCTGTCAGTATTGCTAACAACAGCCTCCTGTTGCCATTTCACAATTTTATTTTTCCTTCCTTAATTCTTTATAACTCAGTCTTTGAGCTATGCTCATAGAATAGATAACATTTTCCCCATTAGGAACTATTTTAGCTTTATACCTAAATACATTCATAATTGAACAAAGTGTTATGCTGTGAAGACATTCGTTTTTATTTCCCTACAATGGTGAATAAAAATAGCTATCCATTGTCAGGATACAATCATTTGTTTGGTGTAATACTGCCTAAAACTTTCTTGGAGGTGAAGGAAGGGACATATTTTATTAAAGTAAGACCTAACATAAATTTGGAAGTTCCATGCTTTCCTATTTATTTTTACATCTTATCATGTATAGGTGTTTTACAAAAATATGCTCAGAGGTTGCTTAAGAAGTATTTAACGTTCTGTTTCAAAACATGTTTTTAGGGGCGCCTGAGTGGCGCAGTCGTTAAGCGTCTGCCTTCGGCTCAGGGCGTGATCCCTGCGTTTTGGGATTGAACCCCGCATCAGGCTCCTCCACTGGGAGCCTGTTTCTTCCTCTCCCACATTCCCCCCCGCCCCGCCTTGTGTTCCCTCTCTCGCTGGCTGTCTCTCTCTGTCAAATAAATAAAATCTTTAAAAACAAAACAAAACAAAAAACCATGTTTTTAGACTATTACAGGTCAAATAAAATATCCCGTTTGACTATTTAGATGGATTGCATAAAATGGTATTAAAAAGTTGTAACAACAAATTGTAGTTTTAATATTTGATAAATATTTTAAAATTTTAAATTTCTATGTTATTCAGGCATACTCACTATACACTAGGAGGCAGTGTAGTCCCAACTTTTTTATAAGAATTTGGCAGTAGATAACATTTGTAGAAATTGTTTCAAGTTATGTTTTATAAACAAATATTAAAATGCATTACAGAATGTTTAATGAAGGCCTAGAAAATAATTCAAAATTAAATCCATTTGAATTGTTACCTCGTTTAAATAATGTGATTTTTTCTTTTTAATTCTTAATTTTGACTTTGTATTTTGAAAAAGAATGGCTTGTTAAGGAAGAGGTCAGTTATTTTATTTCCAAATCAAATACTTAAGTGTTTGTCTGGAACAGTAGGTCTTCTGCCAGCACATAATCTGCTAATCAGTACTTGGTGTATGGGCTTGTAAGAGAACTTGTTTCATAATGCATCGTTCTGATTATTAGTACAGTCCTGGATTATTCTTTGTAAAATACATTAATACATTTAAATTGTTATTAGTAAGTTATTAAATATTTCAAAAATATTTTTATAATTACACAGATCATTATTTGTAAACTCAAATAAATATGTTGATTCAGCCTTTCCTTATCCCTCTATTATATATTTTAGTTTCATTAATAGCTTCTTTGTCCTTCTTTTTTCTTTTCTTTTTTTAAGTTTTTATTTATTTAAATACTGTCTACACCCAATGTGGGAGCTGAACTCACAACCCCAAGATCAAGAGTTACATGCATTTCTGACTAGGCAACCAGATGCCCCACCTCTTCGTCCTTATATTTTTTTCTCACATGGTTCCTTTCTTATATTCCCCCCCGCCATAGTTAATAAAGTTATTTTGTGTGAAACAAATGGTACATGCCCTGGTTTACAGATGCGGAAGGTCTTTAATATTTACTAACCTCACTTTATTCTGTCTCTCTTTCTGAATTCCTTGGAACTTATGCTTAAGCCTATAATTACTTGAGCTATAATTACTTGATTGCATACACACATTGTGTTCTATTATTTGGGGTGTATATTGTTTGTATTTTTGCCTTTTTCTCTACCCCGTTGAATTAAAACCTTTTTACATTTCCTAGCTTTCTCTGATTTGACTGTTATATTTGCATTTTTTAATAGGGCAAGTTTTAAAAAACCAACTTGTTAATTCAAGTGACTACAACACTTTTTTTAAGACTATGAACCCTAAATGCCATATAACCCTACCACAACAATAAAATTGCTATCGGGATATTCAGAGGATATAATGACTAGCTTATCCAGAAAAGATGCTCAGTAGTCTTAACAATGTCAGTTTCGGCTTAAGACTTTTACAAATTAAAAATGTTGAAGACGAGTATCTAGATCAATGCTGTCCAGTAGAAATTTCTGTCATGAGGTTCTATGTGTGCACTGTCAAACGTGATAGCCACTTGCCACCTGTGGCAATTGGCCACTTGTGTGACTGAGTAACTGAATTTTTAATCTTTAATTTCTTTTCACAATAGAAATCTCTATTAAAATCTCCAGGACACAGAGTATTAATAGCACTAAACTGGAAAATATATATGGGATGCCATTAGCTTTTGTATGTAGTAAGGTTTTGTAGTCTGATTTGATGAGAAAATTAAAGAAATAGGAAATCCTCTTATAGTGCAACACTGTTCTAATATGTATAGTTTTAATGGGTTTAACTTTAATATATGTCAAGTCGTATTCTTGGATTATGTGTACAGATGGTAAAAATTGATGCAGCCCTCCACATGTCCCTATCAGCAGCTTTATGGAGACCTCGAAGTCTATTTGTATATACTAAGTACCAGCAGGCCCCCAGGAGATCATGGAACACAGGGTGACACTGTGTGACATTCTCTTGACAAAGGATATATCAAATCACGTTCAGACCAACAAAGAGGATAATCTTAAAAAGGAAAAAGTAAATCACGGCAAGGTTAGTTTGCCATCTTGGGATTGCATATGGTAGAGAGATGGGACTTTTTGTCTTCTTGAGAAGTTACAGAGAGAAACACATTATAGGTGTGATTGCATTTACTATGTGTCTGTTCTGGGAGTAAGACCACTGCCTGGTTTGAATTCCAGCACCAGCACTTATTAGATTTATGAAATTGGTTCTTTAACCTCACTAAATTTGTTTTCTCATGTGTGAAATGAGACTCAGCGTCATAAACAAGACAACAAATATGATGTCGCTGACCACTGTACACACAGTAAGTTTCCAGTGAATGTTAACTGTTACCATTGTTGTAGATTTGTGACCTATGGAGTCATTCTCAAAACTGTATAGTCACGCTTACTTTATGAATTTGAAACCTCCTGATCTACCTGGAGGAAAGAGGATTTAAGGCCTCCCTGGGTTCTGCGCTATTCAGTACGTGACAGATTATTTGAGCCATAGGTTCTTGTACAAGCTTAGAGAATTTCTTCTTATTCTAGCTAACATCAGCACATATGTAGATTATTTGTAATCTCTTCCTATTGTTCTTTTCTTTAAAACTAAATTAAACCAAATAGAGCCTAAAGAAAATAGTAGTAATGCACAAAACAATGACAATTCCTTTGCTGTTGCTGCCACATATCTAAATTGGTCCTAATTTCTTTCCTTTCATTTCTGCTGTGTCTTAGCCCACTTGTTTTTGTCACTCTCTCTAAATGTGGTTGCCTTCTTAAATGCCAAATCAGATTTTTCTGGTTGAGTCCTACATATATCTGTTTTTCAGATTGTGAAACTAGCTATTTATGGCATGCTGCCAAAAAACCTTCACAGAAGAACTATGATGCAGAGATTGCATCTTTTCCCAGATGAGGTAAGTCAGTGGTCGTTGGTAATGATGCTGCAACAAGGAACATGGCCAGAGCCCCTCTTAAATTGAGGGTATTCATTGCTAATTTCATCAGCTATAAAAAGCACGAATTTCGTTTACATTTTATGTGACTAGTAGCAAACCTTGTATGATCGTGGATTAATAACTTAGTTTTGATTGCTATTTTCCTTGATTTAATTTTAGAATACTTTTTCCTAACTCAGAATTTACTCAGCTAAAAAAGTACTTAAAAATAGTTTTATGTATTACTATTAAACTATTTTAAGTCCTTAGTTTTTTTCTTTAGTATAATATAACGAAACAGTAGAGGTTCTATAATTAAATAGTTGAGTCTAGGCTCAGGAATCAGACTGTCTGGATTAGAATTCATGCTCCACCATTTACTGACTTTATGGCCATGGGTGGTTACTTATTATGTATGTTTTCTCATCTGTAAAATGGAAATAATTAAATGAGATTGTGGTAAGGGTTAAATGAGGTAACATTTGTATTGTGGTAAGGGTTAAATGAGGTAACATTTGTAGACATTGTGGTAAGGGTTAAATGAGGTAACATTTGTAGAGGGCTTAGAACATGCCTGACACAGTAAGTGCCAGTTGCTATCATACTGTGGTTGTGAGTGTTGTCCTTATAGTTCTTACTAAAGGAATAATGTAGGAATAATTCCAGAACACCAAGTTATATCAACTATTTAAGCCCCTGTGTGCTCTATTTAGTTAGCTTAATGCATGAGTAAATTATTCATGCTTTTATCAAAATGGTTAATGTATTACCTTTGCTTTGCATGAATGAATAGAATTTTCCATTCACTTTACTTCTGAGGTAACAAGTATGGAAGTTATGTCATCATCTAAGAATAAATGACCTTCATGAAATCACAGTATTTAAACTTCTAGTTCTGATTGTACTGTCCCATTTTTTTTAGGATCTGTAATTTCTAAAAGACACACACACACACAAATGTGTATATATAGATAGATAATCTTAGTTATAAGGCAGTCATGTTTGAATGTGGATGTTGTAAGTATTCATGGTAGTTCAGTTGAACAGCAAATTACTTAAATAATTTCAGACCATAAAATTAATGGGCCCATTTCCCCAAAAATGGATAGTCAAATATTCAAAAGCTTCATAGCACATTTTGTTGTCCAGGCCATAGGGAAGTAGACACTCATAGATTGCTGTTAGGAGTACAAAATGGTGCAACCCATAAGGAATCTGAGAATTTGGTAACATTATATATAATACAATACGTACATAAGGAGATTCATGCTCGGTCCAGCAATCTGTTTACTCTGAAGATGCACAAGATTATTGTTTCCACATTATTTATAATAATAAAATAATAGAAATAAGAGTTTATTCATAGGTAATTAGATAAACTATATTATATCCATTCAGTTGAGTACTGTGTAATTATAAAAAGAGAATGCCAAATATTCTTGTAACTGATGATTTTTTCCAAGACATATTGGTAAGTTTAAAAAAGCAAGGTGAGAAAATACAGAGAGCATACTACCTTCTGTATGCATATATATGTATATATGTTTACACACACGTACATACTATATGTGCTTCTTTTTGCATAAAGAAACTCAGGGAGAATAAATAAGAAGATGAAGTTGGCTACTTATGGAAGCATGGGCACAAAAAGATGGAAGGAATAGGGAAGAGAATAAGGTTTTTGGAGAATGCTTTTTAGATTATTTTTTTACTTTAGCTTTCCTATATTAAATTTTCATTCAGGGGGTGCCCTGGGTGGCTTAGTCGGTTGAGCCTTGATTTCAGCTCAGGTCATGATCTCAGGGTTGTGAGATCGAGCCCCACAGTTGGCTGCGTGCTCAGCTTGGAGTCTGTTTGGGATTTTCTCCCTCTCCTTCTGCCCTCCCCCTGCTCGCTCTCTCTCAAAATAAATAAATAAAATCTTTTAAAAAAACAAATAATGTGACAGCACTAGTAGAAATAAGCACAACTAGTGCCCAGATTTTGTTTTCTAAGTGCTATTCCTTATTAAAAGGAACCTGGTTCTCATTGGAGAAATGGTTGATTCTAGATCTGGAGCAGAAAAAGAACAAAGTTACTATGGAGTATACACGTGCACATAATTATTATTTCTGCATTGTTCATACTGGTAAAATAATAAGTAACAGGAAGTAAGGCAGTGCTCAAAAATGGATGGAGAAATATAAGAGAACATGGGAGGCATGTTGAATTGGTGCCTGCTCACCAAATACGGAACTGCATGAGCCTCAAAATGAATGATAATAATAATGAATTACATTAAGTAGAAGACAAAAGCCTGTGAGCCCATGATGATAGTCCAAAAATTATTTTTAACTTGTTATAATTTCCCTTTCCTTTCTGGAGAAGGAAAAGCTTTTCCTTAGAGAAGAATGTCATCTAAAAAATGTAGAAAAGTCACCATTATCAGCATATTCTATAGTCACTGGGTAAAAGATTATTGTAGAACAAGATACACAATTTTAAAACATCATGTCACAGAGTACTTACTATTTGAAAGGAGAAAAGATACTTTTTAATGTTAAAGACATCTTGTGGACACCAACATAACCAAGAGATCAAACATATCATTAGTATGGGACAGACTGGCATCACGTGCCTCCTGCTATGAATAAAGCACTGAAGACCCAACATAAACTATATATTGCGTCCCATCAAAAATGTTTGACTTTAAAGAAGAAATAATCCTACAAATCCAAATAAAAGGGCATTCTATCACTTAACTGGCCTGGACTCTTCAAAACTTAATCTCATGAATGACAAAAAGCAGGGCAAGGCTTTGGGTTAAAAGAGACTAGCCTGTAGAACTTATTATGTATGTGAAACAACATAGTAACAGCATAATAACTAAATGTAGCATGTGACCCTTGACTGGATCTTAGACTGAAAAAAGATACATAAGACAATATTTTATCAGTTTGGGAAATTTGAATATATACTTATATATCAGATAGAAAGTATTTCATCAATGTTAATCTTCCTAAGCATGAATTTGTAATGTGGTGACATAGGAGACAATCCTTATATTTAGAAGATACACACTGAAATACCTAGGGATGAAATGTTTACAAATTACTCTCAAGTGGTTCAGCCAAAGTGAAAGTTTGTGTATGTGTGTTTGTATTTGGTGAAAAGAAGGAAAGCAAACATGTCCTATTTTGACAGTTGGTGAATTTAGGTGAAAGAGGAGTGTTCACTGTATTCTCAGAATTTTTCTGTAGATTTGAAATTTCTTTGGAAATTGATAAAAGTAATAACTGATCACCTGCCCCCTGTTTCTTCCACTCATTCTTTTCCTTATTCCCCCCATTTAGGTTAATATTTCCCTCTGTGCAGAGAGAATGATTAAATCTCTTAAGTCTCTGTGAACACATTCGGTTAGCGTGTTTGGGTTACCTTCTCGGTGGGCAGATTAAAAGAGGTGCTTCCCCTCTTCCTGGTTTCATGTGTAATACCTAATCAACAACTTTCATTCCTCGTTTTGCAGTTTTAATCCATTCTTTCAGTAAATTGCTCTAATAGTGGGGAAAATTTGTAAGCTCATTTCGGTCAGAATTCTCTTCAATTCAGCAAACATTTACTAACCCACTATGTTCCACACCCTCTGCTGTGTAAGCACTTGGCAACTTTTAAAATTGTCTTTGTGAATGATAGAGGGACTTTTTTTTAATGGCTTCCCAAAGGAGTGTGAAATATTCATAAACTTTTACAAATACCAAACTGGCAAGTAGACTTTTTCAGGAAGTAAAAAATTAGAGCAACTTAATATTTATATGTCCAGGCATCCTCTCCTTGTTCCAGTGCTGTGTAATTAAACTTAACAGATTTGAATACATCAGGGAAGGGATGTTAAATATTTTTAAAATGCTTCTCAGTGAAGAAACACATTGTCAGTAGTATTTTTTTTATTTTGTATATATTGGCAGTGACTCACCCTATACAAACCATAATTTTAAAAAGCCAACCTAAGTTTTTTAAAATATTATTAAAATCTTGTCATATTAGATTTTAGAACAAGTTTATCATGCCGTAGAGCTCTGATTCTTTAAAGCTATTTTAAAATTATATTTTGATTCTTAAGACATTGAAAAGAAAACAATGATTGTTTTGATCCCATGTCCTTTCCCAGATATTTGATTACCAATTATGATATGCTCTTTTCAGAGAATTGTAATTTACTCTGTAATAACTTTTTTTTTAATGTTAAGGAACATACTGTTATGAAAAGAGGGAAATATATCTACTATCCCTGTAGAAGCACTCAGAGGATGCTTTCATATTGATATCCAACCATTATTTCAGTAGAGTCTCCAAAATTTACTTACCATCCAGACTCACAAGACAATTCCCCTTCCCTATATCTGTATCATGAGCAAGTATAAATGTAAATTCTCTTGGTTACTCAAGCTCTTCATTTTTTTCATTTCCTTTACTTTGTTCAATTTCTGTTCTTTTAAAATATCTCTCAAATATAGGCTTTAGTCTTTAGTTTGCTCTTCATTACCCAAATTCAGACTTTTTTTTTTTTTTTGCATTTTACTTTTCCCTTCATTTTTCAGAATATTTGAATATATTAACCAGGGGAGAATCATTATGGGCAGAGGGAATACCATTAATAAAGGCACCAGGTTTTCAGTGTGGAACAATGCATGAAAGGCAAGGAGGCTGATAACTCAGATGCCGTGGACGGGTGTGTGTGAAGAGGTGATATCGCAGAGTTGGCCTAGGAGTGAGGACATTGGTTTGAGAAGTGACATTTTTAAACTTATAGGCCTCTAGAGGCCATCATCTTTTTATTTTCTTTTATATTCTGAGCACCTAGCACAATTTCTGGTTCATAGAAGGAGTTCAGTTAATGTTTGTTGGCTAAATGCCTCAAAGATCAGCAGGTTTTCATTTTCCAGTTTTTTCTGGCAACAACATGGAGTATGAATTGAAAGGTTGTGTCTCTGGAAGCCATAGACCTGATACATCCACTCAATCAGATGAAAAATCATGAGAATCGGCCAAGGCAGTGGTGCCTTTCTGCAGTTGAAAGGCCGGGAATAAATTAAACAGTTTAGAAAAAATAGATAGAGCTTAGTGACTCGATAGTCCTCAGAATTGAAGATGTCTGATTTATCATGAGAAATATGTTTGTCAAGATTAAAATATAAGGTATAATATTACAACGAGATTACTTTTATCATTAATATACTTCCAGGGATTTTCATGGATTTGTAAAAATTACATTGTTTACCTCATTGTATAAATATTCTTTTGTTTTTTTTTAATATTTACTAAGTATTACTAATTTATTAGTAAGGGACATATTTTAAGAAAACTAAACCTAAATTTTATTTAACCTAGGACATACCAGAAAATATTCGTAAGAATTTAGTGGAAGAGCTTCCTCAACCACGAAAAGTACCCAGACGTCTAGATGAATATACACAGGAAGAAATAGAGGCTTTCCCAAGAGTGTGGTCTCCGTAAGTCTTTTCTCTTTCCTGTCTTTTTTTTTTTCCTGTTTTCTGTTTTTTTTAGCTCAGTTTAGTATCCCCTGTTTCCTTTATCAAATGACAAGATCCTTGAGGGTGTGAAGAGTGAACTTTTTTTTCTCCCTTGGATACTCTTTCCATCTTCCACCTGCAAATAAATTCTAGATGTTGGTATTAGAACCAAAAAATCTCTAAGTCTTAAAACCTTGCTGTGTATGTGGAAGGGTGTTCATAGGTGCCTATAGTGGTCAGATACTTTGTTTGGGATGACATTACTTGGATTGATTGTGGTCTCTTGGAATGATAGATAGTCATTACCTAAAACAGAGTGATTCTCCATTTTCCAGATTGCTTCAGTAAGCTTGAGAATATCATCTAATGAGAAGTCATCAATTCTGGATAATTAATAGTCTTAATCCAAATAGAAAAACAAAACGACAAACACTTTTTGCTATCCTCTACACAATTTCCTCTGTCTGAGGTCCAGAAAGCTGCTAAGTGTTGACGTACTATCTCCCAGGTTTGCTTATCTGGCCTACCACCATCTCCTTGACCTGGCTCTGCTCTGTCTCCGAAGCTTAAGTTGTCCCCACTTCACTGGTCTAACAATAGCAGCCTGTTTAATATTGTCACCTTTTTACACAATTTAATTCTTCCTTGTCTTTGCTTTGTGGTTACTTTGCCTAAAACAACACATGGCTCCCCCATGCTCTGAAATAACTCTGACTCATTCTTTAGACCTTAGTTCAAATACCACCACCTTTAAGAAGCCTTGCATAAACATCAAGACCAGACTTAGTGCACAGCCATCTTCCGCCATAGCACCCGCTGTGTACCTGTGTCATTACCACATTTAGCTCGTCGGGTGCAAGGGCTACATCTTGTTCACACTGCATCCTCAGCACATAGAACAGTACTTCATCGAATGGGGACTCAGGAACATTTACAGAATTCATACAGTAGATCTAAAGGAGAACCACACATCCTTATTGCTGGATCTAGACAAGACAGCTCGTCTTCCCACAAATGCTACCCCCTGTGCTCTGGAAATTCATATCTCTTTATTGGCTCTTTGGCCACATAGGTTTGTGAAAATATAAGCCTTCTCAGGCTTGTCTGTATGTCCAGCAATCTAATCCTTGACTCTCTCATTATTGCATGTATATAATCTTCAGACTCTTTCCACATAGAAGTCTGTAGGGTATTCTGTTTGAGTCTTTTTGACTTCACTGACCTGTATCAAGGTTCTCCTTTACTAAATCTGCAGGTGAACAAAATAATATAATTACTAGTGACCATTTATTATAGTGACTATTTATTGGATACTTTCCAATTGCCCAGCACTGTGCTAGGGAGTTTTCATGTATTGTATTTAATTCTCTCCACAGGCCTCTGAGGTAGATCTGTTATTCCTATTTTGAAGAGTAAGGCAAGGGTCATCTGGTTTGTAATATAGCCTGCATTTGAACCTGACTGATTCCAAAGCCTGTGTTCTTTCCACAGAAGCAAACCGCCTCATTAATTTATTTTCTTAACAAATACATTTTAGCTGCCTCTTCTATACAAGCCACTGTCATAGGCACTGAGATGCACATTGGAGAAAATCCATTAAAACCACTATTGAATTCAGCTGCACAAACTTGTATTGAGTTTGTACTATGTGCTAGACATTTGGATAGATGTCTAGGATATACAGATGGTGAAGCATTTAAATGTAACTTCCTCCAGAAGTCCTTCCTATAATCTGTGAACTGGGTTAAGCCCCCTTTATAGGGTCTTATTGTACACTTTCCTTTTCATTCACTGCATTTATTCTAACATAATTAAGTATCTGTGTGATTTTTTTTGTTTAATGTCTTTCTCTGACTACATTCCATGAGGAACTCCATGTTGTCTTATTTGCCTGAGTATAGCATCTGGCACATTAATAAGCATTCAGCACATATTTGTTGAATGAATAAATGAGGAAAGCAAATATCTGTGTAAGCTTTTATAAATGACGTTAGGAAAGAATCTCTAAAAGATATGAAGTGAAGGTAGTAAAATGCTCCAATTTAATACTCGTTCTTCATGCTGGAATCATTGAAACTGACTAGCTTCAAAAACACTTTATTACCTTTGTTTCTGTTCACTGTATCATCTGAATTATCAATTTTCAGTTGATAGTAAATGAGTGATTAACAAACTCTATGTGAAAAATTGAAATAACTGATTATGTGGTATCTAATATTAATTCCAGCTAGTTATCATTATACATCCTCATGATAGTATTTTTCTCTAACATAAAGAACGACATTTTCCATCACTCCCTAGGTTCTGGTTTTCGTTGCTTGATGATGACCAGAAACTATACATTATGTGACGTGATTTGATTCTAACAACTAAGTTTAGTGTGGGGTGATTGTCTCTCTTCTTTTGCCCTTTTTAGATGCCTATTTAATAGTCTGCCTTCTTGTCAAAACCCAAGAGTCTATTTTAATTCTTTTTAAATTCATTTTTTTCATATAGATTATATAGTGATTTATTTAGATAAATCAGTAGTTTCTGAAAATAAAAGGTTTTACAGTTTGTTTTATATGGTGTGATCTTTACAGTTCTCCCCTCCCCCTTTGGTGTCTGAGAGATGAGACTTTTGTACTTGGATAAATTTTATACTTTTGGAAAAATAATTTTAATTTAACATATTCTTGGAGACTTACATGGTGATTTATTCCAGACATATTCAATGTGCCTTTTCCTACTTAAACTGCATAGAACTTATATTTATCTTTACAACTGAACCCACATATACAGAACATTTTTCTAGGAAGATGTAAACATTTTTGAAATTCTTTTAAAGAGATGTACAATTTGCCACAAATTGAAATTAATCTCTAATCTCTGAAAAACATTTACTAGCTTTAATATACCACCCTGGAATCTTTAATTTGCTAAGAATTCACATAATATAGACTTTAAACTCAAGCTTGCAATTAAACACTTTCACTTTTAGGGAGTTAAAAAGTATTAAATGGGAGTTTAAAAAAAAAAAAAAAAGCCTGGGTGGCTTAGTCAGTTGGGCGTCTGCCATTGGATCAGGTCGTGATCTCAGGGTCCTGGGATTGAGCCTCGCATCCAGCACCCTGCTCTGTAGGGAGCCTGCTTTTCCCTCTCCCTTTGCCCCTTCCCCTGTTTGTGCTGTCTTTCTCAAATAAATAGATAGAATCTTTTAAAAAATAAATAATAAAATGTATTAAATGTTTGGGGCGCCTGGGTGGCTCAGTCGTTTAAGTGTCCGACTCTTGATTTCCGCTTCGGTCATGATCTCAAGGTCATGAGATTGAGTCCCACATCGGGCCCTCTGCTCTGCAGGGACTCTACTTGAGATTTTCCCTCTCCCTTTGCCCCCTACCCCTGCTTGCTCTCTCTCTTGCTAAAATAAAAAATAAATCTTTCTAAAAGAAGTGTTAAATGCTCATTGTAGAAACTATGAATGAGGTACAAACTTAAGGAAGTAAATAATCTCACCATAGTTAACATTTTGGTGTGTTAGCTTCCACTGTTTGTGTTTGCATTGTGTGTCTATGTCTTGTGTTGTTTATCCCCACTTTTTCGTAAAAAAGGAAATGTAGGCACAGACAGAAAATAATTTGACTAAGATCACACAATTGTTAAGTGGTGGATTAGCGATTCAAGCCTAAGGTTATGGTCCTGGGTCATGGTCCTAACCACTCTGCCTGAGTGCCTCTTGTAGCATCTTATGTAAGTATGTTTAAGTCATGTATAGTTCTCAGATATTTTGCTTTCAGAAGTTATATCCTAAAAAAGTATTTTAAGTAGTCTTTGGGTTTTGGTAGGTTACCATGCTGTATGAAGTTCTGGAAGTGTAAGAATGTCATATCTGATTTTTTATAGAAACATCATTATAAATGAATTTATATCCCTAACCAAGAGGGATATATGGTACTTTTTTTTTTTAACTAGAAATACCAAAGGTGCTGTTTAATCAAATATGTGACTAAACAGGTTATGCATTTGGAGTTGTGTATCATGAATGAAGAGTACTGATCAAACGGCTCATTAAAACTAAGTGATTCCTGGCTCATTTAAAACAAATTAGAAGATGACTGAGTGCCTTTATTATATTAATGGAATTAGGAAGGGATTTTCTTTAATTATTTTTAAGGAGACTTTTAGAGAAACTTAGAGTAACTTGATGCATTTTTTAGTTACTACTCTGGAGATATGTTTCCCTGCCCTTCCTTTTCATTCCAGATTTCCCTCTGACAGGAATATGCATTAAGGCACCAGCCTTTCCTTTATGCTTTATTAAAGTATGATCGTTCCTTATAAGTAGCCCTTCAACTTGTGTTAATTGATGTTCCCCAGTTAATGTGGATATATACTTACACGTTACTATTTAAGGATATCTCATGATACAGGTGTACTAGTTATTTAACAAAATCATTCGGCGCTTTATTCTTGCTGCACATTAGAGCTGACATCAAGTCCAGTTAGTTTTTATTACCATGGAACACATAGAACCAGTAAAAAATGGGCATTTTTGGATTAACCAAAAGCGAACTTTCCACATGATGAAAAAACTCTATATCTGAGCTATCTAATACAGGAGCTCCTGGCCATATGTGGGTCTTGAGTACTTAACACTGTGGCTAGTGTGACTGAGGAACTGAACTTTTATGTTACATAATTTTAATTAAGTTTCAGTAGCCCTCTGTGACTAGTGACCACTTTAATGAACGTTGCCATTTTAGTCGTTTGCCATTTCATAAAGTTCTAGTATTAAATCTTGTAGACATTAGAGTAAAACTTAAAATATGTAACACACTATGCAGTGCAATCCATTAAAAATGGGATTTCTCATTACTGGTAGATTTGCTTTCATGAGAAAAAATTTTTTTCTCCTTCTGGAGAAGGAGGCTGCTTAAAATATGCTCTTGTTCCACCCAAAATAGCTAAGCCAACAATATAATCTTCCTTTGGAATGTAGTAATTGGAATTTAGTCAAGATAGTTCTGATGGTGAATGTGCAGAGACTTGACTGAAACAGATGTACCTGGATTGCACCTAAATCAATAGACACAAAAATAGCTTGCTTTGGTTTTTGTTTCCCTAGTAATAAAATTTAAAATATGTTTATAATATAGAAATGTACATTTTAAAATTGGAACTATGATTAGCTTTCGGCCAAATGGCAGCCTAGTAGCTTTTCTAGTGGAGACTTAAGCTTTTGAGCAACAAACAGTAACAATAGTCAAAACTAAGCTTTGAACCCAGTAGGTGATGCACAAAATTGTTTTAATCTTAATTAAAAGCTCCATTGTTGGGATTTCATTTAAATTATTTTAAATCATTTACACAAGTTATGTTCTCTCAGGCCTAATTTCAGTTCATGCAGATTTTCTTATGCTAGTTGTATAGTCATTTTTAAAACAATATTAGACAAGAAGGAAAGAAACTGGTATTTATCAGAAAACTGAACTTTGTTTAATAACTGAAAGTCATTTTCTTATATGAGAAGTATTGCCTATAAACCTCACTTCTTAAATTTGTGGATGTACTGGGTGTATTAATATTTTTTAGAGCTCATGCATACATAGATTGTGTTAGAATATATTATGAAGTTATATTTTGTTTCTTGATGGTACAAAATAAACGTGTGGTTGCCATGTGCAAGTGGTGATTGGAGGGTATGCACTGAGAATTTGTCAAAGAAACAAAGAAAAAGCATTAGCGCTGTTTTTTTCTTCACAATTCATTTGCCTGGATTGTAGTTTTCAAAGGGTCAACTTATTTTAATGCTGTCAATAATTATTTCCATAATCATTGTAGTTTTGCCAACACATTACAAAACCACAGTAATCATAGAAATTATAATGCTATCACTGTAATGGAAACTTTTCATTAGTGTAAAAATAAAACTTGGATCACTTTAAACTTTTTTTATTTTCATTTTTACAAAATTCTGTAGGAGGGCTTTTCTTACGAAAAACAAGGTATGTGGAAGATCTCCACCTGAGTTGCTTTGCATAGTCCCCAGAGTGACGAAACAGTACCAAAAAAGAAATAGAAATCTTTGTATTTCTCACTCATTAAGCCTGTAATGCTTTGTTTTAAGCAAAAACCTCACCTTTGTATAGAAACTAAGTGTGGAAAGTTCAGCATCAGTACATCTTGAAAAGAGACGATTATAATGAAAACCCACGTCCCCGGCGGTTAATGCCCTCTACAGAGTGTGCTATTAGAAGTGTGCCTGCGAAAAAGAGAGTGGCAAGGATGGAAGTGGGGAGATACCAGGACAGTTGTGATTGGCCCTGAATTGTCTTTGCCAAGCAGGATTCGGTTTAGAGTGTTTTCTGGGTGATGCCTCCCCAGCTGTAGAAGGAACACAGGTGCGCGGACATTAGCCCTGGCCAAGGGCCATGGGAGCATCCTGTGTAGTCTAGTCTGTAGCTCTAGAAGAGAGCCATGATTTAAACTTACACATGCCCTCTGTGAAGTCTGTGACCTCTAAAAATCTACAGATTTTCATTTGTATTTAAATTAATACCCAGAAAACAATATTTTTACCTATGCCTCTTTTATAAAAGTGCTTCACATCCGAGGCTTAATTTATTTAAATACCGTGAAGAAGGATTTTTACCTTTTCAAAACCCGTAAGGAATTGGGATCTAGACATCCTCAAGATTTTCCATAATTTTATGCTAGTCTAGTCATATGGCATTTTCCTACAAGATTTAACTTAATTTGCTGCTCTTCACAGACAGAAGTTATTAGCTGGACTTCAGGAGCAGGGTTACATTCCAATTTTCCCATTTTTCAACCAGCTCAGCATTGGCAAAAACTGTAGACCTCAGTATTTCCAGTGCTGAATTTTGCTCAAATTAGACATTCTAAACTTTACTGTTCTTTTGGATGAACAGATTAGGACTGGTTGTTAAAATTAAAAACAATCTCTACTTGAGCAACCAAACCAAATCATTCCGAGCCAATAGAGCTCATGACTTAAAAGTGATAATCGAACGTAACAGCAATTCCTATTTATTTTAACTGAAAAAAGCAATAAGTTGATTTTAAAAATATTTTTAACAATCCTTTTAGTTTTTTGTTTGTTTGTTTGTTTGTTTGTTTTTTAAAGCACTATGGAACTTTTTCTAACCAGGATTTGATACATGGTACAGTGCCTAAAGAAATGAGTATCGAGGCACCATTCTTCTGCCTCACGATTTCCTGTACGGCTGGCATCTTTAGTTCAAAGAATTTTAGTTCAAGGAATATGCGATGTCACCAGACTTCCTGTGATTGTTTATTCTAATTAGTTTCATCAGTACAATGGAAATGACTTAAAACTCAATCAAGCTGACCTTTTATTGTTAAGATTACTCCACTGTCCAAATTTTATTCTCGTTTAAATATTTTTTTGGAATAAGCATTATACCAATGAATACTATTTATGAGTGAAAAGATGTAAGACCTAAGGGAGAATAAAGTATTTTGGGGATTTATTACACTTGTTATATACAATTTCATGGATTCACAGCTGAAATTCAAATGCTTTTTTCTTCTGGAAAATAAATTATCTTAATGGGATAAATAATATTAAGTGTCTAACTGACCCATCACATAAACTATGTGTTTTATAGCTTTATATTTCATTTTACTCACAAACCAAATGGATTTGTCCCATCATTTTACAATAAAACTAAAATCTCCCTAAAGATTTTTCCTCAAGTCAAAAGATAAATTCTTTATAGAAATGTCCCCATTCTCAAGATAATTTAAATGTGTTGGCCTCTGTCATTTTTTTGTCCTGAATTTGAACCTCTCAATTTCTGAGATGTACATGTTTCATTTTAATGAGTGGCAGTATCTTGCCTGTTTTATTTAGTGAGTGGCAACATTTTGCATAGGGATGTCAGTGGCAAAGGATTTGCTATAGAAAATTGAGAATTTTGTGAGATGTGATATGATTTTAACTTTCAAGTTTCTGAGCAATTACAAGTACCATAGAATACTTCCTAAAGCTCAGATAGCCCTTTTTTAAGTTCTATTTCCTCATTCAAAAAAGTGATTTTTTTAAAGCTATAGTTTAGTTTGAAAGCAATTTTTTGCTAGTGACAAATATTAAGTGCAAAGTGAATTATTGCTATAGAATATTTAGTAGGTGTGTAATTTTAGCACAGTTTAGAAAATGTATTAAGGAAAGTCTTATGTGGGCTAATTCTTCCCAAATTACCCTAAGTATATATATGAAAGCTCAACGCTTTCAGCTTTCACCTCAGAGGTCAAAGTGTCCGTATGTGTGTGTATGTCTGTGTGTGCATCCCCCTCTATGAGAAAATGCACTGTCTAAAGACAGAACTTTGTCTTGCTTGCTGCTGTGTTCCCAGTGCCCACAACTAGACCTGACACTCAGTAATCTTTGTTGAATGAATGAATGAGTGGAATCTTATCTCCCTGAAAGAGGAATTGACTTTTAATTCACGAAGTATGGTAAATTCATATTTTGGTCTTTTCTTCCTTCTTCAAGCTTGCTTAATAGTTACAGCTAAAATAGAAACTGTTCTTAACACTCCGTGCTTTAGTGTGACTCTGATATGTCTAATTTTGCATACTTTGTATTACATATAAGAAGAAAAGATTATGGTAATTTTGTTAAACTATAACTTATTTTTGTCAAAACACTTCCATAAAAATTAATAGAGATTAGCTTACTGTAACAGCATTTGAAATGATTCTTCAGAGATTTCCTGAGATTTTAGAATACTGTTATTTACAAAAATATTAACCTTATATAAGATTATCTTTTATTTTAAAATTTCAGGTTTTTTTATTTGCACTGAAACAGTGACAAAGAACGAAGGCAAACAAACATAGAATATACATTTGCTCATCATCCTTCTAGCAAAGGATTAAGCCATTTCCTTTAAGTTCATTAAAGTTTCAAACAACATTTAAGCATCCATACGATGAAAAGCAATATACTAGGTGCTAGGTGTCTTGCTTTTAAAAATTATTTAATCTAGTAACTACATTTTAATCTTTAATCTTTCTTTGATGATAGATAACAGAGGAATTCCAGTGGCCTGATTACATGTTATAATTTAGAATTATTTTTTATTGTATCAGAAAAGCATAAAACTGCCTGTTAATAAAGTCCTCTCGTGGGTAAAGAGCTTCAAAGGATACTGTATAGCAAACGGAATCAGCTCAAGCTGAAGGAAGAAGCATGTGCCCTTCTCTTAGGCACAGCGAGTTTGAGAAATTTACTTCACTTGCTTCTTCAGCATCTTCAGATAGTCCTCCCCTCGGTCTCAGGAGTAGCGCTGTGGGAGGTCTCAGTGAACCTGTGCCAAGGCACTCTGTGCTCTGTGGGCCAGCACTCAGCACATGGGAGCTTGTTGGGAATGTAGAATCGTCAGCCCCTTTGCAGATTCACCGAATCTGAATCTGCATTTTCACAAGAGCCCAGGTGATGTGTATACCCACTGAAGCTGGAGAAGCACTTGGGTAAATAGACCTCCCTCCCCTTTCTTATCTGGGTTTTCTTTCAGTGGAAGAAGGTAAGCAGTGTAAATGCATTGTATGTGTACCTGCTCTCGTGTGTGCGGCGTGCGGAGAAATAAAACCGTATTTACTGTGAAAACCATTTTTCCCCGCGAGGGCACCCCCTGAACGCCATCTGATATCATTAATTGCCTCTGGTATAAGTTGATGTTTCTGGCTATGTCAACATCTAAAGTACCTAGTCCCTTGGCCATGATACTGTTTTCCCCTCCTGGAAGCAAATTAACCATCCATAAAAGATCCTGATTCCTTTCCGTAAGAAAAGGAAAGGATGAGTTTGTAAAACCAAGTGGCATTTTCAAGGCAGTGGCTGTACTGTAATGACAGATACCTTACTGGAATCTGCTATATGCCGGACCCTGTGCTCATTGCTGGAAGCATAAGCTCAGTTATATGGGGACCCTGCCTTCAAAGGAACCAGCAGCCTACTGGAGGTCACAGGATAAAACGGCACATGCAAGCACTTGCAGTCAGGAGGTCTGCACTAGGTCCCTGCCATCCACCTCCTAGCTGTGCTTCCTTAGGCTAGTTATCCAGCTTCTCTGGGCCTCAGTATTGTCAACTGTAAAATGGGATTGATAAAAGTGTCTTTCTCACACTGTAGTTATGAGAATAAAATGAGATAATGCGTGTGAAGTACTACACTTCACGGCATCTAATAAGCATTCAGCCCATCTTAATAAATAACAGCATTTATTTACATAAATAAAGGCAAGTATAATTTGAGAAACACTGTAACAGAAGTATGCATGATATTCTCTGGCAGTCTCACGAAGAGGAGCCCTAAGTTAGAAAGGAAGGTTGTGGAGGGCCACACAGATGATGTGATTTTTGATGTGGATTTTGAAGCATTAGTCAAGTCTACCAGGCAGAAAAAAGCTCAAGAATTCAAGTGGAGAGATGTGGCAGTTCTTATCTGGGCAGTAGCAAGTAGTATAGCGGGACCAGAATGTAAAGAAATGGGACGTAGAAAGAATAACTCAGAAATGTTGGCTGAGGCCGTGTCGTGGAGGGTTATATATTGACTTCCAGGATGTTTGGATTTTGACAAAGAAGTGGAGGCCTACTGAAGATTTTTTAGGCAGGGCCACTTGATATGCAGAAGTGGGATGGAATAGAAGGAATCTGTGGTAGAGACTCTGACATGACATGTCTTTCCCTTTGCCCCCTTTCTCTTAAACTCCACATCCTAATTGATAGCTGCCTGTCGTGTCCAAATTTTATCATATTCAAAACCAAGATCCTTCCCTTCCAATCTGTTCCTCTGCCTGTATTCTCTATCCTGGAAAGATCAGCAGCCTTGCCATTCACAGAGGTCTTCGAGCTGAAAATCAGGAATCATCCCCAAATCCTCATTTTCTAGTAGCTCCTCTTCCTCCACCTCCCCGGCCCCATCCCTCTTCCCTGTCCCTCCCACCCTCTCCCCACCAACATGGTGCTTTTCTGCCTCTTAAATCCTGAACCTGTCCTTTCTTCTCAGTCATCACTGCCACAGCTCTGACACAGCCCTCTTCTTTATCCTCCTCACTTCCTGCCAGAAAATCTTGAAACAGATTTGGGCCTTATTAGCCCCCTATAGCTTTCAGGTCACTACCTACTACATACCTTACATCACAGATTACACCCTTCACACACATTTCCAATTTTACTTGTAAATCCCACTAAAAGGTGCTTTTGTCATCTCATTGCTACTTAATAAATTAACCTTTGGTGTGGAAAGAGCTAGACTGTGACTAAGCACGTTTAGTTTTATTGAGTGGAGTTGCAGAGACTTCTTGTTAGGACCTTAGCTTGGAAGATTCCTTTCTGATGGCATCATCACCACCCTTGAGTCATTAATTACATGAACCAGCTCGACAAAAGAAGTGGTTTCTTGAAATGTGCTGGTGTCTCTTGACTGGTAACGGCTTCCACTGAATTGAGCCACATGCCAAAGATTAAAAGGATGCACTTTGGAGCCACATTCAGCTCTCAGACCACACGGTCGTTTCCCAGACTTTGGATGCAGTTTTTACATTTGGAAAGAGATTTCAGAAACAGTGACAAAGTTCTGCAGTTTCTCCTCCAGTTGTTATAGAACAGCTGATACGGTGAAGCATGTTTGGCTGGTTTCCCAGATCAGAGCCTGTGTTCCTTGGAGTCAAATAATAACTTTAAATTGTAATGTAGTTTGTTTACTCAGCCAACCAGACTGTTGGTCTTCATAGCTGAGCTATCTGGTATCTTGTGAGTATTCTGTTTAAGAAAACATGCTGTGAGTGTAGAAAGGGACTAGATAAGTTATTTTGGGGCAAACAGAGTTCATCTACTTTTTAAAGGAACTCAGACTATCAAATATTTTTACAGCTGTTTCAAAAATATCGATTTCATTTACTGATTACACACTTCCTTCTGAAAATTCCATGTGAGCTCAACACCTACAAATACACCTGTGGAAAAGATAAAAGGACACTCTAACATTTTTTGCATTTTTTTAATTTCCTGTTTCTTCATTTTTTCCACTGTTGTGATTTAACATTTCCCTTTAAAAAAGTGCTTTTTGTTTTAATTTACTACTGGTAATTTACTACTGAAGTAACTTTCAGGTATGATTAATCCTGTAAATGCATGAATGAAGAAAAGACCAGTTATATGTATATAACTAAAATATCAAAGGCCTGGTGTTTACATTTATTTTACGTATGTCTCATAATGAAAAAGAATTTAGCATGATGGGGCGCCTGGGTGGCACAGCGGTTAAGCGTCTGCCTTCGGCTCAGGGCGTGATCCCGGCGTTACGGGATCGAGCCCCCACGTCAGGCTCCTCTGCTGGGAGCCTGCTTCTTCCTCTCCCACTCCCCCTGCTTGTGTCCCCTCTCTCACTGACTGTCTCTATCTCTGTCAAATAAATAAATAAAATCTTTAAAAAAAAAAAAAAAAAGAATTTAGCATGATAATATAAGTAGGGAAATTACTCATTCAAAAATTGCCTTGATTAGGTAAATCCATATGCTTATATGGATTTTTAAAGATCATAGCAGTCCTTTCCATGAAAAAGTCTTTTAAAAAGTATATTTAAAAATAGAACAGAAATCAGGGGTGCCTGGGTGGTGCAGTCGTTAAGCATCTGCCTTAGGCTCAGGGCGTGATCCCGGCGTTCTGGGATCGAGCCCCACGTCGGGCTCCTCCGCTCGGAGCCTGCTTCTTCCTCTCCACTCCCCCTGCTTGTGTTCCTTCTCTCTCTGGCTGTCTCTGTCAAGTAAATAAATAAAATCTAAAAAAAAAAAAAAAACAATAGAACAGAAATCAAATATAAGTTTTTAAGTTACTACTTTGATGCATAGGCACAAGGCAGCCTATAAATATAAGCTAGAAAGAGCTTGGGAATTGTCGCTTTATGATGACTTGGCTTTAGTGTTTTTCACCAAAAATCTAATGTTTGTAGATAATTTCTCAATAAACAGTTACTTTCATTTTAAATTGAAAAATAATCTTCCTTCATCAGGCAGGAGAAAATGATTTGATGATTCATAAAGAAATAAATGTTGATTTTGTCTTTCAGACCTGAAGATTATCGACTCTAGGAAAATGAAAATTGCAGGAAAGAGCCGTGCGGTGACTGAAGCTCTTCTGAAGAGTCTTTCCCAAGCTACAGGCTGAGTGAGACAGCGCCGCATTTTGACAAGGAACTTGTCACGGGCGCTGAAAGCTTGTGGAGAAAGGTCAGGAGGTTATACTCCTTCAATAGGAAATTGCAATAAAATACATGATTTTATAGAATTATTTTATGATGTAGTCCAATTCGAATGTTGTCAGTGATGATAAGAATAAAATTGCTTACTTGTTTAACTGTCCAATTTTTCATTTAACGAAAACACCCTAGGTAGCACTGCCGGTAAAGTTGCCGACAAGTGCCCGTCCGTGCGGATTCCCTCAAGTTCTGCCATCACTGTTCTGCCCCCGCCCCGGGGAAAACAAGCCCCACCATCACGTTTCCTTTCAGTGATTATTTTATCTAACCTTCCACAGTACATTCATCCTTCCAGCTCAGAAGGGTAGGGTTTGCCCTGAGGTATTTACAAAGCGCAATCATCTTTTTCCCATGTAGCCTCTTGGTCTCCATGACACCAAAATAAACCATTGCCTGTCTGCTCCCTGGAAATCTCCCTGCCTTGCCTGTGGTGCCATTCGCAGACCCCTGCATGATGTCTCCATATCTTCTGTTGGCTCCAGTCACTTTTGTGCTGGGCACTTAGATTGGACTGCTGAGATAAATATCCCTAGCACAATCTCTTCTTTAGAAATTAAGGTGCTGAGCCATTGTATTTAGGCATTTTTGTGGGAGTTTGTTTTTGTTTTTGTTTTTCTTCTCTTGCCCTAGTCATTCAAGGAGTGAGTTTCAGACCACCTTTCCCATTCACTCAGCAAACAGGTATTTGCCAGGCACAGTGCTAGGTGTTGGGAAAACAGAAATCACACATGTCTCCCCCCCCCCAAGCACCTCTTGCCCCACCGAAGAGCATATACAGCCTTCTGCAGAGTGGAACGGAGCTGTAGATTGACTTGTAAATAAGTGCACCAGGTATCACGGGTGCAGATATCAACTCTGTATGTGCTGTGATGTAAGTATGTGTATGGGAAACCAGGAACTAAAAGAGGAAGTGTTGCTAGTAAGCATCTGCCAGCGTCCCAAACACAATAGCTTTATATAAATTCATGGGATCCATACGGCAGCCCTATAATGCACATACTGTAATCCTCCCCATTTAAAAACAGATGCTGAAGTAGCAATAAGTTAGGTAACTTGGCCAAGGTCACAGAAGTGCACTGCTGAGTGGCCGTCAGAATTTGAGTCCAGGCAGTCTGGTTCAAAAGCCCATGGACTTAGCCACTTCGAGCTGAGAAGAAGTGAGTGTTTATGTTTACATATGACAAATTCTGTAATAAAGCAAGCACAACCTGGTGCAGGTCAACAGCCACCATTCGCAAGGAAGTAGTAATTCTGTTTTAAACTGTTGGACCAAAAAAGAAGCTCCCCCCTCCCTTCCCTGTGATGTGGTAACAGTAGGTGTGAGTCAAGATAAAATAAGCCTCCAGCCCCTGATGCAGTAGCTTTAATAGAGAGGAAATTAGTCTGGTGTAGCCTGAACACCTAAGACAATGCCTGGCACATATTTCTTCATTGAGAAAGGCTCACTGAAGAAAGCCCTGGTTTCTAACAAAACTGCAGGATTTGAAGAGCTGAGAGCATAGCAACATGCTCTACAATAACACTGAGCCCAGTCATCATATTCAGTAAGAGGAGGGACACTGATCACCATAAACCTCACTCTCGCTGCTGTGGGAGAGCCCCTTTGGGGGGAGGGGCCGTCTGACCCTGTAGAATCTTCTAGACACCAACAAAGGCTATATTGGTGGACTGAGTTCTCCTCCTCACTGTTAGTCGCTAACTCCACTTTGCATACGGAGAGAACCAGAGCAGGGAGGCTTCTGCACCCCGTAAATGGCCCTCCGAAGCGGACTCTGTTAGAACTTCCACAGCCTGCCCTTTTGCCATTGCTCGAGAGTTTAACAGCCTGGCCCGTACATGTCCTAAGAGAGCACAACCACAAGTAGCCAAACAGAAATCACAACTCGCTGTAGGGGACCCTGTAACCTCAGGGAGGAAGATAAGCCAAACCACTGGAATCGTGGCTCCTATTGAAGTCATGACTGAAATGAATAGAAGAAACAAAAGAGAACTTTAAAGAATATGATCTTACAGAAGAAGAAGGAAACTGTAATTATTCCAAGAATCCTGTGGGAAGGAGTTATATATGTATATTACATATCTATAATGGCTATGTGTAATGTGCAAATTGGTGCAGGTAAATAAGGAATCAAGTCACTAAAACCCAAATTGTATTTGTTCATGTGCAGTTTCGCACTGTTAGCCAGCACCAGGCAAACGTGAAAACCACCACCCAGCTGCACGTGTGAGTGAGTGGTAGAGTAATAGAAAACACCTCTCTCAGTTTTCCCCGAGAGCCTTGCCTACCGTATTTTCAACACAGGGGAGTGTCCTGATTACGGATTGCAAAGCCCTGAGACGAGCGTGTGCTATTGCAGTCGGCACTCCGCCTTCAGTAAGCACACTGATGAACACAGGAGACAACACGGAAAACGCAAGAAGAGCGTAATCTTAACTTCCCAAGAAGCACCTGTGTTCCGGGCGACGGGAAACTGAAAAGCGCTCATTTGCTGTGGGTTGAAGATAACGCCAAATCTGACGCAGCGTGAGCACACGATGCGTCATCTCATCTCTCGGGGGCCCACTCGAACAGCTTCTTTATGAGGGGGGAGACTAACAAAACAGGAAAAGTTGGATTTCTGTGGGAAGCTGATACAGAGGAACGAAAACCAGGACAGTAAGCCGCAGCCATCCCCCTCCGGTACCTACTTTCCACAGCCCCTCACTCTAAACACCTCCATAAGCAAACTTCGTGTCTTGTCAAAACAACATACCGTATTTACTATAAGTTTATTAGGAACTTATGTTGAAAATTATGGTCGTTTTCTTGTATCCCGAGACGGTACAAGGTGTGAGCTTCCTGCCCCAGCTCCCTTTTCCACATAAGCCCTGTCATCTTTGGAGTGCACAATTCCGCCTTCCAGGAATTATTTTCTTAGGAACGCACCTGCCGTGTCGCAGGGCACATGGCCGTACTCACTGCAGTCGCGGGTTTGGCCGCTCCTTCTGTCAGGCTGACTCTTGCAGGGTCCTGAGAGGTCACACTCCCCCAACCCCGGCAGATACTGTGCTCAAGTCCGGTGCCATCGCCCTGTGGAGTCTGAGCCCCAGAGGGGAAGGCCTCCTTCGTAGGCGCCCTGGTGCTGTTGCGACAGCCTGCGCTCATCTCCGGGCGGGGCCGTCTCCGGGATTGGAGCAGCTCCTCGCAGGTGGGCCAAGATAGAGCTAGGTGCTCCAGCAGGCCTTTTAAAGGCATCATGGCCCAGAATGCAGTCCTTTTCTTTCCTAATTCCTACTCCAAATTCACAAACTGAATACAAAGAACTAGGACCGGTGAGACTGATAACGTCCCTCGTCCCTCGGTTGGGACAGACCGGGCCATGTGCTGAGCCAGAGGCGAGGGTTGTGATAAGGAAGCAAGGCTGCCGTCTTTAAAAGTGGTTGCAAAGCAGAATTTCGTTTTACTTGTAAGGTTTAATTTAGATGAAGGAAGTTTAAAAAAAAAAAAAAGTGCATGCAAACTGCCGTGATCGGAACTGTCGCTGTGCTTGTGCCCCATCTTTTTTCCCTCTGTGCTGCATGATTTGTTTTCTTACCTTCTTCTGGAGAAGGGGGTTAGTAACCCATGTAGCCAAGGACAACATTAAATGTCCACGTCCCTCCTTGGCTGAAAACTTCCCGGCGGAACAGGTAGCAGGTTCTGAGTCTGCAAAGCCTTCGAGCCCCAGGAGGGATTCTGCTGCCAAGCGCCACAATGCTGAGTTTGAATTGGATAGAACCCTATTTAAGAAGGTACGATCTTTCCAAGACAGACACGAAGGCTACATTTCAACTTAAATACAGGCCCTTACAGAGAAATGGTATTTCTCTCTCTTCCCAAAAATCTGAAATAAGAGAATTGAGTAGTTTTGCAGCATCACGACCGCTCGGGGCTTCGCTTTAGGAGAATGTAAATCTGAGATCAGCTACTGGTAAAACAGACGGGTGCCCCGCCCGCGCCCCAACTTCTAGTAGGCTGGCTGCCAAGAAGGTTTAGGATACATTTTCCACACGAAGACAGCATAAACAGGACCTCAGAAGGAGACACACATTTGTATCCGTGCCATTTGGTCCATGAAAAACTCTTTGATTTCAAACAGATCTGTGTTTCAAGGCTTAACTTTGCTTTTACTGCCCTCACTTCTCAATTCCAAAGCTAATACTCATTAAAGCCTTGCAAACAGAGGCCGGTAGAAGACCGTACTGTTTCAAGTGCAAACCTGTGCTTTATAGTTTGCTGTGTGGGGCTCCGGCTGGTCAGCCTGTATTAAATCGTTTGGAATCAACGCTCTGAAATGATGATGCCATCCGACATCTTCCTTTGCCATCACAAAGCTAAAAAAGGTCTTGGTATTTAGAGAAAATGTCGAGTATAATATAAGCAACTGTCTTCGACTTTTTGGCAAATTCATAAAATCCAGATAAAATATTTTTACAACTTGTAAGAAAAATATTACCAGTTATTTCATTATTATGCACCATTACCAGCACCGTGTATATGGAGAGTCAGTAAATCATGGAGAAATGTGAATATGTGTATCCTTCAGAAAATTGGACCCCAAAGTCAAAACCTTGGAAGCGGTGATTAATCAGCCAGCTCTCCAGCCTATATTAACCGAGGATCAGCTGCTATATTTCGTTCAGTCATTCAACCAATATTTATGTTCTGGAAACTCTTCTAGGTGTTTGAAATAGATATGGGAATAAGTTTCCTGCTATCATGGTGTGCTCTTGTGATTTATAACAAGAAATGTATCTATTTGTGGACTTCATCCTGTTTCTGGCACAGAGCTAAAACTCTTGGAATTTCCTAAGTGATGAGAGTGGTAAGGATGTATTTTGTTATATTAATGAGATGACTTTGGGATTGCACCTAAGGATGGGGACTGGTTGCCAGGAGAACAAATCACATGAGTACAGGCTTGGAGCTGTCAATCCCACTCTGCCCTCCAGGGAAGAGAGAGGGACTGGAGGTTGAGAGAGTAGCCAATGAGTTAATCAATCAAGCCTCTGTGATAAAGCCTCTGTAAAACCCCAAAAGGTCAGGGTTCTGAGAGCTTTCAGGTTGGTGAACCAAAATACATCCACACATTGACATACCAGGCCCCAAATTCCATGGGGACAGAAGCTCTTGTGTTCGGGCCCTCACCCTATGTGTCATTTCGTCTAGCTGTTGATTCGTATCCTCTTAATACCCTTTGTAATAAGCTGATGATCTAGAGATTCAATGGGCTGAGTTTTGTGAGTCGCTTTAGCAAATTAATCAAACCCAAGGAGGGTGGCATGGAAACATCTGATTTATAGCCAGTCAGGAGGCAGAGGGGACAACCTGGATCTGTCATTGGTATTGAGCTGGGGACTGAGCCCTTAGCCTGTAGGCTCTGTCTCCAAGTAAATAGTGTCAGAATTGAGTTGAATCTGTGGGACACCAATCAGTGTCCCACAAAGAAAAAGCACATGTGGGAATTGGTGTCAGTTGCACACGGGAGTCTACATTCTGGTGAAGGGATGCAGACAGCAGAAACAATACGTTACCTAGAGAGGTTATATAGAAGTTATATTTGTAGGCGTGAAGTACGAGATCTGTCAGCTATTGCCACAATCCTCTTGCAGAACACCACTCCAAAGCAATCATCTGTTTTTTCCCCTCTCTTGCGTGTGCAAGTTGGCTGGAGTTCAGCCACTGGAACTGGCCTTGCCTTCAAGCCACAGTTGGGTCCGGGTCTATTCCACATGTCTCTGGCCGTCCTTGGGCCGGTGGCTACCCGAGGCCCATTTTCATGGTGAAAGGCAGAAAGAAAGCAAGCTTAACCAGGCAAGCAAATTTCAAACCTCTGCTTGTGTGAGGTGCGGGGACACCCAGTGCGTGTCATGCTTGTGTGTCCTGCTGACTGATGCCTTCCATGGAAAAGTCAAGGGATTGGGAGGTATTTTGCTACCTTGGAGATAAAGGAAGTTGGCGGGGAAGTGGATATTTCTATAATTATATTTTTATACTTATATTTTATATATTTATATTTTATGTATAATTTACCCAAAGTGCAAAAGGAAGAAGAGGTTGGATTCTGTGTTTTTTTAAGCCAGAAGCAGCAGGAATTTTGACAGATTGAACAGAGTGAGAAAGAAAGAGGTGATCCACTTTGATCCTTTAACCAAACCTCTGGGCACTCACCTGCGGCTTCCCTCCCCCCAGTATGCCAAGACAGTGAAGTTAGAAGAAAAAGGAAACAAATTTGAGTCTTCTTAAGGGAGTAAAAAGAAAAATTTTTTTCTTGACCCCACTTTTTGCACCACACACTCCCCTATTTCTTTGCTCCTTTTTGCAATACGACTCACCCAAAGAGTGGAATATACTTTCTATCTCCATTTTTTTAGCCCCTCCTTTTCTCTCCAATTCTCTCAAGGTTTTGCCTTTGCCATTCTACCAAAATTGCTTCTTGAAGGTTTCAAATGACCTCCACACTTTCCATTTATCTCAGAATAGAAGCCAACATTTATACCATGGCCCATAGGCCCATCCAGCCCCCAGCAAACACTCTAATCTCATCTCCTGCAATTCTTCTTCTGCTCCTTCTGCTTGGCCATGCTAACTTCCTTACTGCTTCTAGAATACCTCAGGCACCTTCCTACCAAGGGCTTATGCTCTCGTCATTCCCACTGCTGGGAAGGCTCTTCCTCCAGATATATCCCTGTGGCTTACTCCTTCGGGTCTTTGCTCAAATGTCACTACTCATTCAGCCTACTCTGACCACCTTATTTAAAACTATAGCCCCCTCCCATCACACCCTCAGCGCCTTCAATCCTCCTACCTTTACTTTTCCATAACACGTTCTTCCTATGTGTGTGTGTGTCATTTACTTATCAGGTTTATTATTTATTTTCTGTCATTTTCACTAGAATACAAGCTCCAATGAGAGAGCAATTTTTGCATGTCAATCTTGCTGATGTATTCCATGTGCCTGAAATATGCCAGGGGTATATAGTTGCTGTGCCATAAACACATTCCCACAGTTCAAATGTACCTAATAACTTGGGCAAATCACAATGGTTCCTAACTAGTCTCCTGGACTCACATCTCTACCCTCATATTACATATCCCTTCTGCTCACCTATGGCTTAGCCAGAGTTATGGTGGCTAGTTCTGCGAGTTCAGGCTCAACCTTGCTGGCAGTGTCTTATGTCATGCAAATGCTAGGAACTTCTTTCTGTTTCAATACTGTTGTCCAAAGACATTCCCTGAAGTTAGAACTTAATACTTCAAAAACCAAGCCTCAACCAGTGGGAGACAGGGAGTCAGAGGAGGAAAGCTTCGGCCTCCCACTCTCTGGAGAGAGTTCTAAGAAATAGTCTCTCACTCGTCAAAGGGCATGAAGGCACTGAATCCCCACAGCCTACAGCAGTGACCCTGATTATGTATCTTTACATTGGCTTTCCCTTGTTCCCTGTCTCATTTGCCCTGCTCTTCATTGCTATTTCTTTAGATCACCTCTCAAATAAACTACTGCCCTGAAATCCTTGTTTCATCCAAAAGAACCCAAGCAAACACATACCAAAATCCAACCTTACACTGAAGAGATACTTCTAACATAGAGGTTTCTTCATATCACTCCCAAAACAAAATACCTTGGTGATTTCCCATCACCTGGCCTAAAATCTAGACCTTAGTAAGGCTTATAAGACTCTGTGAGATTTTTGTAAGCCCACCTCTCCATTCTCATCTCCATCTACTTCTATTGTAGGACTTTACTGTTCAGTCCTTCTTAACCATTGGTAATTGCCAAACATGCATGTCCTCATCCCTCTATGTCATGGAATAAACCCTCTTCAATTATCCTCTACCAATCCCATTTCCACCAATGCTCATACATCTCTTCTTTCCAGGCATTTGTAAGTATTTCTTCTCCCTTGTTATCTCTGTCCCATGTAATACACCCAATATAACCATTGTCTTATTGTGTTATAATTGCTTATTGCTCCATTGATGAGTTGAGCTTATTAAAGGCAGAGAATGTCTTTTCTTTTGTGTATCCCAGCACCTAACACAGTGTGTGGCTCATGGAAACCTCTAAAAGAGTGTCTGGCACATAAAAGACCCATAGTCTATAATAAATATTTGTTGCATGAGTAACGGCAGCTATATTCGCTACAGCAATGCTAGCTAATATAATACACACACATTTCTGGGCTGTTTTTACTCTATAAAAGTTTATTTCTTGGTCATGAAACAACGTAATGCAGATGTTCCTAATCAGTCACTGGCCTTTTGCAAAGTCATTCTGGAACCCAAACACCTTCCATCTTCTGACCTCAGCCTCCTAAAAGACCTTGGCGTCCTCTGCATTCAGGTAGCAAATGGGAAAAATGCAAGTAGACAAGATACACACACACACACACACACACACACACACACCTTAACTCTCTTGACTCAGAAGTCACATGAGTATTTCATTGGTTGACAACATGTTATATAGCCATACTGAGGGGGTCTGAGCAATAAAAATCTACTTCGTACTCAAGAAGAAGAGAATATAGTTTTGGCAGCAGCCAGCCAGTCTCGAACACAGAAGCCAATAGGAAATTATTGGTACACTAGATGTAAGTGTGTCTTTGGTGATACTGGAGTCAGGAAGGTAAGAAATCTAGACTTTAATCAGTTAAAGAAAGAAAGTAGGGACAAGAAGTCCAAGATAATATAATCCCTATCAAGTAACAAAGCAGGTGATTGCTTCCAAACACACTTGCCTTTGCTGTAGTCAGTGCCTGCTTTGATAGGAATAAAAATTCAAAAACCAAGTGAATGTCAAGATTCAAAAATGGTGTCCAAGCCACGGTCTTCCTGGTAACCATAAGCATCATCGTCCAGCTGTCTACAAATATGACAATAGAAGCCATCAGCCTATTTCCACACTGCAAATCTACTAGTTCATGGTCACTTTGATCACTTCCCATCCTTAAAAGCTATCTTTAGCCATGCAGGTATATTTCCAATTCCTTTAGGAAACACACAGATATGGAATGGTAGATATTTCAGGAGAAGAAAAGTAATAATCCCCAAAGCTGTAGAATGTGGACAGTTAATGCTCCCTGCACAGTCAGCTCTTGACTTGTATCCATTTTTCCTAGCTTTTCCGTTGCTCTCAGTCATGAGAGCTGGCTTTGTCCTGGTTTGATAAACCATGCTCACACTTGACGGTGGAATCAGAGATAGAAGCCGTTGGCAGAGTTCCAAGGACATGAGCAGGCAGCCAGCGGACAATGGAGATTCAGTTAGCTGCCCTCTACTTGGGGTGACCAAATTGGAGAGCTGGAAAGTATAAAAAGAACTCAATTTGTGAAGTCTAATCCTGTCGACCTCCAAACTTAATGTGAGTAGGACATGAGAAAGGACAGGTAAAGGGAAAACACATGAATTTCCCAATAACTGACTTCTCTTCAATACATCTAGTAACACATTCAAATAGAAATGATTCCACACAGTGAAAGCTGAGCTGGTTAATGATTTTGTGACATGGTTTTTAGTGCATAACAGGAATATAATTTCATCAGGATTCACTGATTTGGGCCAGATGACAGGAGAATGAAAAATGGAGATAAACGTCTTCACTAATTACACTTCTCTTTTCTGTCACGTTCACTTAGTTTTGCTTTGTTACTATATAACATTCATTTTAGATGTGGGAAAAAAAAGGTATGTTTACTTCTCTGGATTTCATTATAAAACTTTTTTTAGCTTAAGTTAATGAAGCTAAATTTCACCACGTGGGTCATGGGTCATGGATCTTTTCTAATCAGTGAGATAAAATGCAATTAAACAAAGAAACAAACAACTAACAAAATATGGTAAGTCATGCCAGCATATGTTTTTTATTACTTAGCAAGATACAGAGAAAAAATAAATCATTACCAATGTTTATGCGTTTATAAATGCTACCAAAATAAGCAAATCATTCCACTGGTCCTAGTAACGCATTTAGTCTCCTGCCCCTTTTATTCTGCTTTTAAAATTATCATTGTCTACGATCTTTCTAAATATTCCAAAATGACTCATTTTTCTTCATTTGTTCCAAGTCATTAGTTATGATGAGGATATTAAGAAGGTAAAGTTTTTATAAAGCAGAATTTTATTTTAAAATCTGTGATTTTCCTGTAAAGTCTTAAGCTTCTGAGAGCACATGTTTGTTGCACAATATTTTCATGCAATACAGAAATGTCAAAAATCAGTGTTTCAGTGAAATTAATACTTTACTTTAAAAAACCAAACGTTCCCTGCAATTCTGTACACAGGAGATAACCATGGTTAAGTGTCTGGAGTTTATTCACCCCAACCTTTCATCATGGATAGATGAGCAGAATAATAGATAAATATCACATATACTGTTCAGCAATTTGCTTTTTTCATTTAACAACACAGTTGAATATCTCATGTCAGCCACATGTATAATCAAATTACTCAGTCTGATACATAATGTAAAACTATTGCAAGTTTATTCATATAGTTAAATTTTCTTGGTGACAGAGTAATTCCAAAGAGTCTAGAAGAACCAGGACCTTGTAGTAAAGGAATTCTCGGAACTCTGAGCTTGTCCAGCCCAAATGAACCTTTTGCGTCAGTGTTTCCAAGGTCACATCAAATCAGAAGAAGAAGTTATGATTTTTTTTAAAACTAAATATTTTGGTTCACACCTTGGAAACCTCCACTCTGCATCTGAACAGCCCTTCTGTTGGGGATGGCCCAAAGAGATTAAGTCCTGCAGGGCTGTTGTAGCTTAAATTAGTCATCCCAAATCATCCCACCCTGTTTTGTTCTTAAGTCTCTGTTGTCTGTTTATATTGTACTTACTCTGGAAAAAGCAGAAAACCCTCAAAAACCAATGTGCCATGTTAAAGTTATTCTCTCTTCCTCCTCAAGTTTCTATTGCACTTACTGAAATTACCATTTTCTCCATCTGCCAAACTTGAAATCTTGAAGCCATTCTTACCTTCCGCCTGTGACCCTCCCCCGTTATCCCATCCATCATCATGTTCTGCTCATCAGACTTCCTCATCAGGTCTCAAGGCTGGCCCCTCCTCCCATCCCCTACTGCATGCCCTCTGATCCACACCAATAGGCAGCAGGGTATACACAGGGCAGGGGCCATGAGCTACGGCAGCAACCAGAATTAGAATCCCTACTTTGCCTTTTCTATGCATGTGTGTAACATTGGACGTGTTACCTTATGTGTTTGATCCTTTGTAAAAAGGGAATACTTAGGGTAACTTGTGAAAATCAACTTGATATAAGGTATCTAGAACAGAAGCTAGCAAATGGGAAGTCTTCATTAAATGTCTTCTTCCTTCCTTGATCGTCCCCGACACGACTATCACGCACACTGTATCGAAATTGTGCCTCCGAGTAATATGCGCCCCCAGATTGCTCATTTGCTTAGGCGCCCACTGGCTTCCCACTGCTGTCGGGCAGAAATCTGAACATTTTAGCCTGGGATAGATCTTCCACAATCTTGTACAAATGACCTTACCCGTTTCCAATTCCAGCAGGAAGTGAGGAAACTCCTATGACTCTGAATTCATCTTTTCTTCTCCATCACCCCAACCCAGGGCTGAACCCATGGCAGCTACTAATGACAAATCTGATGGGTGGATGGATGCATGCACGGAGAGACGGATGAGTACATGAGCCCACGAATGACTAAATGTATAGGAAGACAGGACTTAAATGCCTCTTCCTCACATTCTGAAATACTTAATAGATCTCAATTCGCAAGTCCCTATAGAAGCTGATTTGTTCCTAGGCATTATTCCTGTCTCCCAAGTGTTACGGTTTATAGAGAAAACTCTTCCTGCTGCTGACAAGTTATAGATGAAGCTGTGCCAGGATGAAATGATTCTACAAATATTTACTGAGCAGCTGTCAAGTGCTAAGCACACCGTAGGCAGCTAGAGAAGCCCTAAAGAATTCTCACAAATGATATGGAGGCACAGAGGTTAAAGAACTAACTGGAAAAGGGGACTATGGTGTCGTGGTTGTCAAGGTTTTCATGATGGGTTTCAGGGAAGGCTTCATGTAAGAAGGAAAACCTAAGGGCACCTGGGTGGCTCAGTTGTTAAGTATCTGCCTTCGGCCCAGGGCGTGATCCCAGAGTCCTGGGATCGAGCCCCACATCAGGCTCCCTGCCCCACTGGGAGCCTGCTTCTCCCTCTCCCACTCCGCCTGCTTGTGTTCCCTCTCTCGCTGGCTGTCTCTCTGTCAAATAAATAAATAAAATCTTTAAAAAAAAAAGAATAACAACAACCTAGGTGAATTTTGGAGGTTGAGTATAAATATAAGTAGGTCATTTAAACTGAGGTGGGGCAAAAAGGGCTTTCCAAGCGGGGGGAAAAAAGGCAAGCAGGTCAAAGATAGAGAAACAAGAGAGAACACGCATCAGGGATTTCGCAACTAGTTCATTGTGGCTGTAGTTTGGAGACTACTTGGCTGAAAGATACACTTCAAAATAGAATAGGGAAAAAAACAGGTTGAAGAATCTGTGGAAACAAAAATGAAAGAGGGAGAGAAGGAAGCTGAAAATTCTCCAGGGGATCTTGTTCATTCCTATGGCCTTTAAATGCTTCTCACATATACACGACTCTTAGGTATATGTCTCTGACCTGGATTACTCTCTGGAGCTCCACATCACCTCCGCAGCACCTCACACTCAGTTTATCTCCTAAACTGAACTTCTCCACCTCCCTTCCCCAAATCGGTGATTCTCAGAGGGATAGATGTGTTTCCATCACCCTGTCACTCATGCCAGACACCTGCGTTAGCCTAGTTACGTTCCTCTCCTCGTCTCCATTTGTAACGAGTCCTGTCAATTCCACCACCTTGGTTCAGTCCTCCACAAGCTTTCATCAGAGCATGACAGTGGTGTTACTAATGCTCCCTGTGTCTACTGTGAACTCCTCCAAACAATCTATTCTCCACTGTGCAACCAGAATTATCTCAAAATAGTGTTTCTCAAACTATAGTTCACGGAGTGCTTGGTTAAAAAAAAAATGCAGAGTTTCCAACCCAGACAACTGAAGCACAATTTTTGGGAATTCCTCAGGGTCCAGGAATCCAAATAAGCTCTATCTCCATCCCTTTTTGCCATGAAAATTTAAGAATTACCAATATGTGAGGCAGAGTAACCTAGAGATGAAGAGTGGATGCTCTCAGGCAGAAGGTCAACATTTGAGTTCTAGCTCTGTGTTCTCAGGTAGATAACTTAACTTTTCTGTGCTGCTGTCTCTTCACCAGGACAATCAAGACAATAGTGAACTAGTTCTTCGGTTGCAGTGATGATCAAATGAATTAAAACCTAAGGAGTAGCTTTTATTGCTTCTCACCAATATTTCTGGTTCTCGCCGGCTTCCTAGCATGTGGAAAATTATACTTCTTCACCCCTATGAAGTTCTAATGAACTCATGTGATGTACGTAGACCAATAAAATGTGAGTGGAAGTAACATGTGTCACTTCTGGAGGAAGGTGGGGGAGATGATTCTCCATGGCCTCTCTTCTCCTCTCATGGCAATCATGGACATACACGTTGATATGGAAGTGTCAACGAAATTATTGTTACCACAGCATAGAATAACCCAACCTCACTGGTTCAACTTTAAAGCCCTTGGAGTAGGCCCGGCCTAGAGTGACTGCTCAATGACAGCTTCAGAAGAGAAGTTCAGCAACGTGGCTCTTCCAGTTCCTAATGTCTAGAGGGCTTAACACAATATGCATCTATTTCTTGGTCACACAAGAGAGCAGGGAAACTGTCCTCCAGGTCTTGGCTCATGGCTCCATACTGCTTCTGTCTGAGACAAGATAAGGCTGGAGACCAAAGCAATGTAGGCAGTGTGCCAGTTAGTGATTGAGCTTTTAAGTTCCATGAGAAACAATTGATGCATTTCTGCAGAGGAATGACATGATCAGGTGTATGTTTTAAATAAGCAATGGACTCAAAATCCAAATCACTAACTGGCCCATTGCCTACCTTGCTGTGGTCTCCAGCCTTACCTTGTTCACTCTCCTGCCACACTGGTCTTTTAGCTCCTTGAACATGAACAAGCACCTTCCTGACAAAGGGCCTTTGTATCTGACAAGATCTGGGCTTGAGTTCTCCTCCCATGCCTTTTCTTATGTCTCAACTTGAACATCAGCCCCTCACAGAGGCCGTCCCCGTTCACCCAGATGGAAGCGGATGAGCCCTTATAGCCTCTTCGTACTCCTTTCTTGGCACTTCTCGTGTGTCTTTCCTACTACCCGTCACAACTGGCGAGTAACTGTGCTTGCTCATTCACTCACTTCCCGTCTCTCTCTAGCACTAGAGACAAAGCTCCATGAGGATAAGCTCACATTTCTCTTATTCATGTTTTTATCCTAAGAACGAAAACAGTTCCTAGTACACAGCAAGATTAGTTATGGGAGGATGGAGAGGGGCAGAGGACATGGGAAAGAAAGAGGGAGGGCTGTCCTGCAATTAAATTGAGGTTTTCCTGAGAATAAGATACTACCCTAAAATGACTATTCCCCAAAGACGTTGAGAGTTTCTAAGAGAAGTGATGAGAATTCTGAAAAGTGATGTTTTTCTCTATATGAGATGATGCATTCTTACCTTCAGAAATGGGATAAACTGTAAATTAAGTTGTAAAGTATATTCCTGCCAAAATAGGTAAGTCAATAAAAATGCAATTCAAAATCAGCTTTTCACAAGGCAATTTATTGTAACCACAAAAGTCCTGAATCTGAGTTACACCTTTTATTTTGAACATTTCACTCAACAGAAATCTGAAATACTGGGTCCAAGTGATGACACATTCCAAACTAATGGAACCTTCCTGTAGCTTAAATAAACAGATTTAGACCATCAAATAAAATCAAAGCCAAGTGTATCTGCACAACTCAAGAATGATATGAAGGGATTAGAACCTCCAGTGGTTCATAGTTCACCATTTATTACAGACTTGAAGAGTCCTCTTAGTAGCACAGTATTAGACTATGCGTTTCCAAGAGCCAAGCACACGGAACATTCTCTCTACTCACCTGTTAAAAGACTAAGAAATCTGATACAAGGGTATGAAGTGACTAATGACATACCCTAGTCATTTACAGAGGAGTTCTCTTAGGTGACTCTGGGTCAAGTCATCCTGATCAACCTTGTGCAAGCTTTCTTTCTCAGCAGTCCTGCTTCCTACATGTGGAATGATTTGCCATAACTAAATGGGAACAGCTGTTGGTTATCTGCTTATGGTCTTCTTTCATTTCCTGCAAAGGCACCAAAAAACTCTTTGCCTGGATCCCCAAAGGCACATACGTAGACCTTACTGTTTGAATCCTTTGGCTGGAAAGGTCTTAAATCAGATCTGTTTAGTGAAGGAAACCAAAGATGGTCAGAAGACCTTACTGACCCAGGAAAAATCCAACTTCTGTTTATAAATGACCCCATCTCTACTTTTTAAAATTAGCTGTTACTAGGGAAATGCTACGGGAAAAGGAGCATATGCTAAGTTTATGACTCTCTTCCATTTTATTCTCAACAAGCAAATAACAGAACTGAAATCTTCCTCCAACGTCTAGATTTTTCCTTTGTGAGCAAAAGGTATATTATAGTTCGGGTATTAGAGTCTGTTGGGTTCAATCTCATTTCCTTTCTTCTTTTCTAGAGTTTTTCAGACTCTCCTTAATACCAGAAGAAAGATGGCTCTTCAGTCAACTGTTGGTAAACTATTGGAGAACATTTTTTTAGCACCAGTCTTGCATTTTCTTGTGGGTTATAAATGAATGATAAAATTCTACCAGCCTTGGGATGCCTGGGTGGCTTGGTCAATTAAGCATTTGCATTCAGCTCGGGTCATGATTCTGGAATCCTGGGATAGAGTGCTACATCAGGCTCCTCGCTCAGCAGGGAGACTGCTTCTTCTTCTGCCTCTGCCCCTCCCCCCGCTCCTTCTCTCTCTCTCACAAATAAAATAAAATCTTAAAAAAAATTCTACCCGTCTCTTAGGCCCAAATCAACTGCTTCTTCTGTTAAGCTTCTTACTACACTCAGAATGAATGAGTAAATGAACGAATGAATGAAAATTTGAATGCCCGTCTATTCTGTTGTTTTTCTGGTTAAAACTCAACTAAGACTATAGAAGTCTAAGGTGACATTTAGAAATGTAGTAAAAAGAATCCACATATGTTGTTTTAAGTTTTTATTTGCTTATAAAAGAGAATGGAAATGGGTTTGCAAAAAACTTATCTGCATGTACAAAGTCATCCATGTAGATAAAGAGGGCAAGCCTTGGAATACTGCTGGAAAAGTTGTTCATCAAAATTGGATCTCCTTGCACCAGAACTCGTGGAAAGTCACTATTATATATGTCAAACCAAATCTATTTTTAAAATCACCAAATTCAGAAAGGTTATAATCAATATATATTCTTAGACACCAGTGAAACGAGGTACCGAGTGATCTCAGATCTGGACAGATCAGTTAATCAAGAGGTAGTTTCTCCAATAATATCCCTTTTTCTTTTCAGCAAGGCCAGAGGAGACAGGGATAAATGGCATAATCTTTGAATCTCTTTAAATTCTTATTCTGCGAGGGCCCCATTTCCTTTGAATACAATCATAGTTGTCTTGATGCATTTTAGGACTTGAGATCATCTAACACAGAAAAGATTCCAGAATTCAATTTTTTTTTTGCCAATTTTCCTTTCAGCAATCTTCTCTGGAAAAACAAATAATCTGGCACGCCATTAAAATAACAAAGAGAAATAAATCCTATGGTGTCACAGATTAAGGGGATTTTTTTTAAATATAATTTTTTTGCTAATGATACCAATATTAACAATGTCCAAGGAGGAGATTGAGGCTGGTGAGACAAGCCCCCCAAAGGTAGCATACAAACCACATAATGACATTCTTCTTGAATAAGTTTCTCTAAGAGTTCTTGCGGTTGGTTTTCAAATTTGTCCTGAGGCAATCAGATCCCCGAGCCCCACAATTCCATGGCTTCTAGCTCGTCTTGGACAGGAGTGAATTCCGGTTGATCAGGATGGGGAGCTAGAGAGGAAGAGTGGGGTGGGGACTTGATAGGACCCAGTAACCATAAACTGATATTCTCCCCTCACATGGGTCCGTAAGAGACACAGATTTGGTCAATAAATGAGAGGGGGAGCCTGCTTGGGTGGAAAGCGGTAGCTCCCTTTACCCACCACGCTGCTTGTGCCTTCCCGGTGAGGTTTCAGATGGTTAGCAAAGGAAGGGACAGATCCGTTACAGAAATGGTTAGAAAAGTAGAATCACAGCCAACTGCTTAAATAGTATGTGTTTTATTTACAAAAGGAACCCTGAATCTCAGCAGAATTATAACAGAAAAATACATTTTAAAAACTGATCTCATGTTAGAAACCCATCACCGGGGACAGTCGGGAAGGGAGGGAAACACAGGAGGATGGAGAGGAGGGTGGTCAGGGAAAAAGGTGCCCGTCAATCTTATGTGGGGACAGGAAAGAGGAGAAAGCACACTCAAACAGCTATCACGGAGCCTTCACACAGAAATGTTGGGGATAAATTCTTGGTACATAGTCGTATACTGACAACCAGGCTGATACAGAGCAGTCAGTTTCTATTACAACGGACACTTGTGACCTGGTTAAGTTCCAGTATTATCAGTGTATGTGTCTGGAGCAGGGAGGGCAAGAGATGTGACAGTGGGCAGGTAGGGAAGCAGGTGAGGCAGGGAAGCGGCGTGCCCATGGTTAGGGGCAGGGGCTAGGCGGGGGGTGGGGAGGTGGGGGTCAACAGGACAGTTCTGGATCCGTAGCCAATGGAATCAGAGTGGAGGAGTTCCACCTCAGTGCTGGTAATCATTGTAAGGGATCAGATCTTAATAAGGGACAGGGAGATTTGAGAGAACAGGGAGGGAAGAGATGAACAGAGAAAAACACATCAGCAAAACTCTGACCAGTTCCTCTGGCAAATAAGGTTAAATTTCTCCTAAAGCAGAACACTTAAATTCTTTGACTAAGAAGTTTATTGCCCCAAAGCGGTCTCTGAACATCTCTCTTGATGCTTCCAAGAGTGACTATGTCAGAAAATGTCCCGTTGCACAACTCGCCAACATGCAGGCTGCAGATGTTTTTAGGAAGCATTATCTTTCACAATCTCAGGCCAGGAGTTAGTAATGAGGCAGGGACAGGCATGGTCACTCTTGTTTCTTCTTAAGGCTATCTTGGGTCACCGAAAATGGTGGGCATGTGGTGGGCAGAAGGTCACCCAAAAGAATCTAGGGGGCCCTCCTCATTAGGGGGAAGTTGTGAGTTTGAGGCTTTTCCAAAACAACAGTAAACTGTGACAGGCTTCACGACCACACCACAGCAGTAACCCAGAATTAAGGCCCCCCCATAGAAAGTCCAAACATGTCCCCCAGTGACTAAAGATGAGGTTGAAGGCCAAGTTAGTGTGTAAACAAGGAAGATTTAGTTGTGTTGTTATTTTCATTTTCCTCTTAAAGTTTTTGAAGGGGTAACCTTGATAGTAATTTTTACTTTATAGAAGATGTCTCTGGGTAATTTAAGGTAATGAGGCATTCAAGTTCGGCTTCCCTCCCATGACTGGTCTACTGTTCATCGCACCCTCATCATTATAGTTCTAATCGTAGCGAAACATTGCTCAAAGCCCACGAAGGGCTGGCACTTACCTCCTACCCCGTAGGCAGAACACGAAGAGGGGTCGCAGTATCCAGGCTGGCCAGAAGGACCCTGTGGTCCAGGCACCCCCAGGTGACCAGGGGGACCCCTGGGTCCAGGAGAGCCAGGGGGCCCGGGACTTCCTGGCCGACTCTCCCCTGAAGGTCCTAAAAAGCACCAACAAAGGAAAACAGTTGGTCTTTGACCATCACAGAGTGAATTTTGAGACTACCAAGAAGGAAACTAACTCTTAAAAGAAGCCACCTCACACATCTTAACAATTAGGATAAGATGCCTCTCTCTGCTCATTGAGTTTTTATTCCTAAACTGGATTTGCTGGACACAGGATCATACTATAATCACACAATCCCCTGGAGGATATTTCCAGTCAGCTCAGGAAACTGGGAAGAAAATGTATTTTTTTCTGTCACTTCTTGGATATTAAAGGGAAAAGAGCATACAACTGTCAACCTGGCTTTTTTATGGAGCTCCTGTTTCCCAGTGTCATTCCTTATGAATGCAGCATACGGGCATGCATGCTCACGTGCACACACACACACACACGCACAAATACTCAATCTCAGCCTCATAATGGGTACTGCTTTATGGCCCCAGGTAATTGAAATACAGTAGCTTGTGTGTGAAAGAAATTATCCTGCAGGAGAAAAAGGAAGTCTGAAATTGATCTAAAATACTAACCAAAATTTCTTTAGGCTACCTTATATCAATTAAGAACTTAGATTGAGTGAAAATAGGAGGGAGATGAAAATTTTTGTGATTTTAGGAAGTATATCAGGCTGGGTGCTTTTATGTTTGCTTTTAGGCCTAGATTCCAATAGTGTTTAAAAGGCATTCTTCAACCAAAAATGAGATTCTCCAACTCCAATTGAAATGAACTCTTCAACTCTAGCTCTAAATGAAAACAAGGAACAAGGATCACCTTATATTTGAAAAGTGTTGCAGCTCTAAGTAGGTTCAGTCCATTCAGTCAATGCTCACCAACCATCCTTTCTGTGTAACACATGATGCTAGATCAGCCCCTCACATCAACTCTAATGATAGGAGCATTTATGTTCAAAGGGAATCTTTTCCATTAGGAATCCCTCCTAGGAAAAGTACTTTCCAAAACCGCTATTAGGTTGGAAAGAAAAAAATTATAAAGTATTCAATTCAATGTGGCTAAAACCAAATTATAAATGTCTAATAGACTGCAAACTTAGAATTCTAGTAACGAGGATGATAATCTGGAGACCATTGTAAAAGCACATAGTAATACACATAAAACTCAAAACTGACACACACTCATCCGGTAAGATAGCCATGGTGGCAGAAACTGAGTGTTTATCAAACATCCCTGTGTTCCTCTCTATTTGGAGGCTCCCATGTGGTTCAACGGAGACAGTGTGGCTAGTTCCAGCCAGTGAAATATGCATCACTGTGATGATGTCATGTCCATTTAGGAAGGTGAAGGCTGATGTGCCTCCTTTATCTTTCTCCTGGAGGCCTTTTGCTCCAACATGGGGGAAAGCCACATAAAACTTTGGGGGACTATAAAATAAACCTTTATTGCGTCAATCTACTAAGCATTTGGGATTGATTTGTTACTACAGCACAGCCTAGCATAGCCTAACTCATGAAGCCAATAGGGTCCCAGAATATTCTATAAGCCTTTGAGGCTTCTGTACTGGGAGGATCATCACTTAACAAACTTGGCCTTCCAATAAAATGAGTGAGAAATACAGTGATTCCACAGATACGAGAGGTAACATGGCCATTTTCCTCACCGGTGATGTCAAGTGAATATAAAGCATTACGATTTCCATCTTGCAGTTTCCTGTTCGGTAGGAAGATTTACCTGCTGGTCCAGGGGGGCCTCTTGGACCTTGGGTTCCAATGCCTGGATTTCCTTTTTCTCCCTTGATGCCAGTTAGACCTGTCAAGAAGAAGACGACGAAGAGGAAGAGGAGGAGGAGGAGGAGGGAGAAGAAGAAGAGAAAGAAAGAAAAAAAAGAAAAAGTCTTAAAAAGAAAAAGTCTTTAAAAGAAAATCTAGGTAAAACCTTTCAAAAGCAAGATTTTGCTCCGAGAAAGATAATGATGTGGGCTGGTTTGGGGTTATGGTTCCCAGGGGACTTTTAAATTAAATTCTGGCACTGTGAATTATGTACAACCACAGATAGACATATAGAAGGCTGGTTCTGTAGGTGAACACGCTGTCCGTATCTGCAATACTGTAAGTCTATCCACCTTCCTACTGAAGGGATCCAGCCTGCCAGGACCCGGCCCGTGTCTTTCCACGCACCAGGCCACTCGACGTATGCAGTTGGCACTCCACAGCCACACAATAGAAATCACAAGTGAACATGTCTAACATTTTCCTTTTGGTCCACCCTGTAATGTATCTGCAAAAGGCATGAATTATAATTAGGCAGCAAAGTTCTGAAGAGAGTGAGTTTCCATTAAAAACTTGGAAGGTTCAGGAAAGCCTGTGTTTGATTTGGCTGATTCAGCCCCATAAAAATCTAAACCTATTCATGTTTCTTTTCCACTGAGCAGACTCCTTATTCCAAATAATTTACAGTGCTATTAACAAACTATACATTTTCATAGGCAAAAAAAACAAAAAACAAAAAACAAAAAAAAAGCCCAAACCCAAAGAAACATACACTCTGCCACCTCATCATCCAAATGGCTGCTATCACAAGACTGCAGGACAGGTGAGAACATGCTCCACTGGGGCCCACCTGTCCCAGAGAGAGTTGCACCAGCTGGGGGCCGGGTTACCCAGGCTCACATCACAGAAGGTGTCTGGTGCCTGTTTTTCATGTACAACAATGCTTTGAAGTAGCAGGAAGCAGCATTGCATCTGTATGTAATTACACTTACGAAGAAATTATGTGTGCATTGGCAAAGCCTGGAAGGACACATAAATAAATGACAATAACCAATTTGAGAGGTGGCAGGCATGCCAGTGATTTTAAAAATGTTTAAAATTACAAATAACTTTCCCTTTTCCTAAAGGCAGTGCATATTCACGACAGACAAATGGAGAGACACAACAAGCAAGGACTCTGGCCCTTGAATTTCACGTCTTGGGTTTATAACTTCCAGAAAGAAAGGCGTTCATGTAGTATTTGCTCTGGGAATAGTTGGGGAAGAAAAAAAATAAAATAGATTGGTGAGCAACGGGCACTTTTTTCTACACTGCACACATAACCACTGTCCCTTGATATGAACGTTGGTGTCTGCTGTGTTCCTTGGGACCACCTTTTGGGGTCAAGGTATATCTGGCACCTTTAAAAGGGTCCTCCTTCTTGGTTAGTGGTCCTCAGGGCTGCTCTACCCCCTGCTACACTTCCCCAACACCCACGCCTGCTGCATGTGGCCTCACTGGTATTTTCTGAGCTCGTAGGAGACTAGTACTTCAGGGAAAGAGCAGGGCACTGACCACTTAGCCTGTGATGACCTCTGACTCTTGTCTTAGGAACCCATAAGGAAGACAGTAATTTCTCAAGAGTAAAAATACAATTTCATCTGAGTTTAAAAAGCACATAACAGACTCAGACTAATCAACATGTAATGCTCAATTGTTCATCAACTTGTTCAGACAGAAGAGCACCCTGGGTACGTCTACTGGATATTACCCAGTCAGCCACTACTTTAGCTATTAGCTTAGTAGCTAATTGGAATAAGTACTTTTCAGCTGGTAGGTGTTCTCTCAGTTGCAAATGTACACTACCATGCATCTGGGAATTTAGCAGCAACGGTCTCTTCTTCTGTTTGAATGAGAGTCACTTTCCCCACAGGGAACCACTAATTTTTAAAGAATCAGAACACAATAAAATACACAGATGACTAATGGCAGGCTGCTCGTGATTAAGTGTGTGGTGACTCAGAGGCTTCCCATGACCTTACGGTGCTCAAGGATCAACATTACCAACATGGCTTCTCAATGGTCCTCCAAAGTCGAAGACGCAGTTGATGAGGTTGAATAGGACATGCAGGAAAGTATTCTTAGGAATAACTCTCTGATAAGAGTTTCTTGACTTATCCGTTGCTTCTTCATTAAGAAAGCAAAAGGTGGGGAAGATTGGGGAGTAGGAAATCTGGTTGTCTTAATTTTCTAGTTATGTAGAGAAAAACAAGTGGCATTTGATATTACCCATACTACAAATCAAGGTAAGAGGAAGAGTCTCACAAAAATATTGCAGCCTCTCAAAATGTCTTGAAGAAATTCCAAGGATATAATATATAAACAGAGAAACGTAGATTTTATTGTCCTTGAAATGAAGACCTGTTCTCACTACACATAGGCTAATAGATTAATATTTGTCCACATGTTCACTTATGGTTCTGAGACTGAAGGAACATTCATGTCCATGATGAGGACTGAAATTAAAGGCTAACCTCAGCTCTCTAAAAATAGTTCTGCATATATTTTTGATAAGCCTGTACGCCATGATTAAAAGGAAAGAAATCAAATGTCCTAAAATGTCAGCCCATCTATGAGATGTCAGTGGGCAACCGAATCTGGGCATAGTCCTTTACAGACAAAGTGCCATCATCACCCATACTAAGGGCTTCGCTCATCAATCTCTTCGTGAGGGTGAAGGTGGAGCCATTTGGTGTTGATGGGAGTGCCCAGAGCCAATTGCCAACATCTTCTCCACAAAGGCACTGGGACTCCTGAGTGCACAGGATACTCCTCTTTCTGGAACACCCATTTCACATTGGCTGTCTCCATAAATACTTCTCATTCTTCAAGACCCAGCTCAAGGCTTCTCTGCAACCATAATGAGCAGAAGCCCACTGGATTCAAGAGGACAAGGATTATCGATCTGGTCCATGGCAGTATCTCTGACACGGCTAGGGTGTCTTCCACATTGTATGAAACTTACAGATACTGAATGAATGAATGAATGAATGAATGAATGAATGAATGAATGAATTCTCTGATTCCATATTGTCCGTGCCTCCTCCTGGCACTTACCCCATTGCATTGCTTGTCCTCATGTTCACCTAGTCTCAGACTACGAGCCTGATGATGACAGGGATCACAACTTCTTTATTGTTAGTGTCGGATCCAAGCCAAACCTTACACATAGTAGATGGCCCAGTAAGTTCTAGAAGCCTAACTGAATGACTACACATCTACACCAACATGCAGCTGACTGTTAAAAGCAAGCCTGACCTTTGAAGGAACAACGAACAAAATTCCTTACACTGGAGCTTTGCTTTTTATTTACACATGCCTGGCTTGCAGGAACACTGCTTTTTCTAACAAGTTCCTCGTATGGCAGTTTCGGCTGCTAGTGTTTCTTAGAGTTGAATATAACTGATCACAATTAATAAAAACTGGGCAAAGCTCATATAAATGAAGATCTAACTTTCCAAAAATATGATTTTAGATAATATTAAAATACCTTTAGTTTTTTTTTGAGTTACTGAAAATATGTAGGATAATCAGAGAGATTATTATCCATCCATTCATCTGTTCTTTCTTTTAAAAATATTTTAATAAATTTATTTTTTTGCGAGGGGTTTTAGGTTCACAGCAATAGAGTGGAAAGTACAGAGATTTCCCATGTACCTTCCGCCCCTACACACACATCATCAACATCCCCCATCAGAGAGGAACCTTTGTCATAGTCATTCTTTTTTAAGAGTCTCATTAGAAACCATCAGGGCTACCTGATTCTCCTTTACCACGAACCTAACACTGACCCTCCAATATTTTTTTACTGGTCTACAGAGGCAGAGACCTGTTCGTTTCAGTTTTTCGTGATATTCCCAGTTCCAGGCACAAACTAAGGCACTCAAGAAAGACGTGTCAAACAGATGAATGAATAAATGAAATACCAAGTTCAACTGCAGACTTTGACAAACGAAGAATGCAGCCAGTTTATCAGCTAAGCCTATAAATGACCTAGGTAGGTTCTGAATGCTAGATGCTTGACATGTGTGAGCTCATTTTGGCTTCACAAGAACCAAGAGGGCGGGCACTACCATTAACCCCAAAGGAGGCTGTGATACCTGCCTTTAGCTAGGAACTAACAGAGCCGAGATTTCAACCCAGGCAGCTTGGTGCCAAAGCCCAGACGCTGAACCACTGCCCTCCCTGCGTTTTCATCCCAAGTGGGCAGGCTGCATTTCTGGTCTTGCTCTTTGCAGTCGAGGCTTCCTGAGCCGCCTGCCGAGTCAGTCTGCACATCTGCTCTGGGCCCATGCTCAGCAATCAGCCCTGTGGTTATCACATTTCCTCAGCTTACTTCCCTTAGTTGGCATTCTTGCCCTCTGCTCTGAGCAAGATTCAGGGTTGGTGTTCAGTGGCTCTCTCCGGCTCACGCTGACTACATGTCTACGATCTGGCACTTGGTTATCCATTTTCTATTTTCTTTGGCCTGTTGGTCTTTGAATAGAGAAGTTTTACTCATTTCTCTGCCCTCTGACCACACCAAGCCCTCCACACGGGAGCCTCGTCCTATTCTGTGGACCACAGTTAGTCTCTTGATCCCAGACATTTTGAGCAACTCCCAGGATTTATGCCCAGGCAGATATGCAAAGGCTGGGCAATGCTTTCATTGTAACTGTACCAAAAAGTCACAGAAACAGTGAGACAGAGCTTCAGCTATGTTATTATATTGTCTGTTACCTAGGAAATGCTGACAGTGAATGGCAAGCACAGTCTGCTTTCCATTCAAAGTATGTTTGAATGCCTACTAGAAGCAAAGTACTGGGTAGGTACCTAGCTACAAGGTAGCAGATTAATTGGACATAATTCACTAAATACTTTGTGCAATTTCCAGAGTCTGCTATTTCTACGTTTGTGGCCTATAGCATTAGTACCAGAATGTGGGACTTCAAGTTTTGGCTAAGGTCTTGGCTAAGGGGACAAAGATTGGAAATTACATGATTGTTTTAAATCTAAACAAACTTTGCAAACTATTGCCAAGAGTTTCTCTTCTTATTGTCCTTTTTATAAAATAACCTTCCATGCACTATGACAGTGTAATTCAGGACTCAGGGAAAGATAAAGCACTCTAGATTATTCGGACAAAGAGAATATAATCCAGGGACTTGTTTACCTGCATGATGGAATGACTGAGAAGCCAATTAAAGATGATGGGGCAACTGATAAATTAGTAAGAGCAGGAAGTCACTCTCATCTTTAGGAGCATAGGGACAATGGGAAGAAATCATGTGACTAGAGCCCAGAACCTAAAACCTTCTGGTAGGACCTAGAAGCAGAGGGAGAGATTTCCGGTGGAAGCAGGAGCCACGTAAGTATTGTCACCACATCTAGAATTGCAGGGGAGGCAGGGGTTGGAGTGAGGGGAGAAATATCCTCACTTTTCCCCTCTTTGAACCCTCTAATCCTGCTTAAAGCCTCCCATTGGCTGAACCTTCCCAGGAGTAAGGGGGCAAGGGAAACTGGAAAGGCAGTGATGCCCAGCTAAAGGAGGGAGAAGGGCAGACTGAAAGTGCGTGTACAGAGGCCCGCAGATGAAAGAGAACTGGGTATGCCTGGGGAACTCCAAGCAGTTTGGCAGGACTTTGGTAGCAGCAGATTGGGGAGTGACAGACTAGGAAGCCAGTCTAGGTCAGGTCATGACACATGAAGGAGTTTGGATACGGCCCCTCGTGTGCATAGAACCTCTCCAATACCACCTACCTAATTTTCTGTTTGTAACTTCACCCTTTTTTTCTCAAAGAGGAACTCCAAACTGCTGAAGCCTCAGGCCCCTTAAAACATGGGTTCGCCCCTGCTGGGTGCTACAAAGTGATACAATTAGTAAAGTGGACTGAAAAATCTCACAGAGCTCAACTCCACCAATAAACACTGAGCTAGTCCCACAGAAAAGCCAGGGGAAAACATGTGGAACCATTAAGTAGGGCTGTCTGGTGGTCAAAGGAACCACTACCAGATCAAGACCAAGACAATAGGATACTCTGCACTTTAGGTTTTTCTACCAGTTAGAGACATGATAATATTGGCAGGAGGTCCTTTGGTCTTTTGACCACACACATGTAAATTAGACACACTGACCTCTGGGCAGCGAGAGAGGGGAAGGAAGTGCAGCGGGGAGGAGGGAGGTGAAAGGGGCAGCATGGAGGCTGTAAAGGGAGGAGGGAGAAGCAAGGATGAGGAGGAGCGCCCCTCATCAGTGCACGCCAACCCCATGTAGGCATCTGCAGGCTGCTCACACCAGCAGGTGCATGGCAAAAAAGAAGAGGGGTTACATTTGGCACTAAGAAACCTAGATTTTTGTCCAGATAGTTTTGCAAACTGATATTCTGATCTTACGGGCACAGAATAAGAGTATCAGACCAAACGTCCATCAACCAGTTTCAGCTCCAAAGCTTTGACTGATCCTCCTTCAATGCCATTATATTATTTCAAGCATGGACTATTAGGGAAATCATTAATAATTCAAAGTTAAGAAAAAAAATGAGCCAATTTCTATAGCTCCAAAAATGAACATCTCAGGTTCGGCATGAATATTCAACAAGTTGATGATATTTAAATTAGAGTTTGGTCTAGTTTTCATTCCCTGAAGAAATGAAAAGTGATATGATGCTCTCGACTCTTGGAAAGAAGAGAGTGGTGTCAGGGCACTGGAATGAGGCTGGAGTCTGCAGTGTTTAAAAGAAAATGCATTATGACCAACAGCCCTTCATTATAAGCATGAAGAATCTGCTATTAAGATAAATACATCTTATATCTAGTTAAACCTGGAAACAATGAAAACAAAAAAAGTTAATGAATATATCTTTTCTATGTATGTTTTTCCCTCAGCTATACAAGTGCATTTTGGTGTATTTATTTATTGTATTTATCGATTTAAAAGCCATGTCAAAAAATTCACTGAAAATGGTTTACTAAAGCTAATATAAACAGCTTTAGTTTTATCATCTAAATTAGTACATGTTAGATTTCCATTTTACTTGTTTATGTTCAAGGCCAGAAATTTAGATAATGGCTAAGTACATTCCTACATTCAAAAGAAAGTGTCTCTCTGTCTCTGCCTCTCTGTCTGCCTCTATCAATATTTATGTATAGATATAGTAAACACACACACACACATTGTAAGCAGGAGGTCCCTTGATCTTCTGACCATAGACATCTAAATTAGACACACTAAAATTTGGGCACTGAAATGTCCAATGTCTTTGCTATTCTATATATATATTTCCTACCCGGTTGAAAAATCCTTCCTATTTAAAAATCTCACCCTGTTTTCCTGGCTAAATTTACACAATAATGACTTGAAGAAAATGCTGACATTGTCAAGTTGGCAGTAACCAGCTATTAACAGGATGTCTTAGGACTGATGTCCTATAGCCACATGGATTTCTGTTTTTTTCATGGCTCTAGAGTGAAGGACAAATGGCAGCCAAAAAACTAGCCAAGGAGTAATCAACACCATAAATCACTTATGATTCACTTATGACTATTGCACTTCAGGTATAATGAAAAATAAAAGGAAAATCGACATTAAGTTTGGTCTTTGGGGATCACGCAGCCTTACTGGTGAGACAGGATTAACAGAAGTGAAATCATTAAAAGGCAATTCAAGAAAGTATATTCTACCTGGGTGCTAAACGATCTGTTTCACACACTAGAGAGGCAGCCATCTATTCATGGATCAAGGTCTTGTTCAGGCTTCTTTCTTGGTGGGGTTGATGGTGGGGTGGGGATGTAGAGATGAAAGGCACAGCCCCATTCAAGGAACTCACAGTCCAGCGGGAAGACAAACAAGCACACCAACAATGACAGTATAATGAGAAACTGCTGTGGTGGATGCATGTGCTCGGGGAGAGCTTACTCAGCCTAGTTCAGCTGGCGTAGAGCAGGGTAGCAACAACCAACACACGGGCCAAACAAACCACGGGGAGAACAGTGGTCTGGCAGAGGTGACACTTGAGATGAGTTTTGAAGTTGGAGTAGGAATGAGCCAGAGGAAGAAGGAGGATTCTAGGGAGTGGAAACAGCAGGTGAAAATCCATGAACTAGTTCAAGAACAGGACACAGCGGGAATCAGCAATGAGGGCAGAAGGGAAGGAAAAGACCCGTATGAAGAATGGGGTAAACTGAACGAGCGGTCTCTCTTCCTCATCACTCTGCGGAAGACTTACACACCTATTCTCTTGGCTTTGGGCCCGTGTACTTCTTTACCTTTTGGAGTTGGGCGTGTCCACAGCCATGTGACCTGCTTTGACCAATGAGATGTTAAAGGCAACAACATGGGCAGAGACTTGAAATAGGAATGGGTGGTTGGGTGCCCTGTTTTGTTTTCTGCCACTGCCATGAGGATTACATACTCTAGGAAACTCAGCCCTTCCAGCCAGGGCACCAGCAGAGCAGAACTGCCCCTGTATCCCACAGATATGTGGTGAAAAAAAATAATATTTATCGTTGTATCCTACTGAGATGTTTGTGGTTTGTTATGCAGCAAAAGCTGACTAGTACAGAGAGCACAGAGCAGTTCAGTTTGGCTAGAGCAAAAAGTACATACTTGAAGTGAAGCAGAAAATATGAAGTGGGACCATACAAAGATATCTTGCTGAGGTGGCATTAACCTTGAGTGGTATTTCTAGCACGATACCGTTACCCCAGACAAGGACTGAAATCCAACACAAGAATCTGATCAGATCTACTATACAGACCCTCCAATTAAGGGTTTCAAAATATTTTAAGCTACAGGAACAATTATATTAGCTTTCATGGCAAAAAAGGAGACAAAAATGGACTGTAGCCCTTGCTGACATCTTGACTCAATGTCGTGGAGGACCCTGAGTCAGAAGAACCCAGCTAGACCACTCCTGAATCCCTGACCCAGGAAAACCACGATCATACATGTTTTGTTGTTTTAAGTTGCTAAGTTTTAGGGTAACTTGTTATATAGTAAAAAGTCATTAACACATAGAGCTTCTCTCTGCAGCCATGTTGAATGTAAAGAGTCAGTTTGTAATAGAGGGACCAAAAAAAAAAAAAAAACCTTACAAAATAAAAGATGATACAACTTAAAAAGAAAAAGCATTCCTTTTCAATGCGATCAGGTTACTATACATTAGGAAAAAACAGTGCATCAAACCTTCAGAGAAAAATCTTGTTCCAAAGCACAAATTGGACTTTACCACATAGCAATTGGGTAAGAAAAGAGAAAGCTACCTCTATTTCTCTGGAGTTCATCTCTCAGGAGATGAGAGGCAGGGGATGAGAAAGAAACATACACGTCAGCAGATTTTTAACAGCGATGAAAAGACTATGCCATGTGCAACTGAATATCAGAGATAATACCACATCACAAGGAAGACTTGTAAATATTTAAGCCTCAACCAGCCAATTATTACAAGAGCCCTGCCAACCCTCTATCTTTAATCAAGTTGATCTGTCCCATAAAGATAATTTTTCCAGGAATAAGCCAGGATAAAAGGGCCTTTAAGAAGTTCCACAGATGCTTACCGTCGAGGCATCCCTGTCTGGCAACTGCTGTGCTTTTATTCAGCATTGGTGACCGAAGTTTTCAGCCAAATGTATCTTCGGTGCCAACAGCTTTTCAACCACAGAAATATCAAATGCAAGGACCCCACTTCTCTCTCCCAGCTTTGAATGGACTTGAGACCCAGGCTTCTCTCTAGCCTTCTCAGGCTTGTTGATTCACAGGTAAGGGGCATGAGCCTCAGGGACTCAGATTTAGCTTTGGGGGGGAATGCAGCCCTTCTCAGCTCTGACTGCCATTTCCCTATCTCCTAAGGGGGTTGTCACTGACTTCTGGCAACCAGAGTGTGGCTGAGTCCTTTTCTACCTGTGTCTGCTTTGGTGGGGCGGTGGGGGGGGTAGGCAAGGGGGAAGCTTGGTTGTGTGGCACCTTCTCATCCTTCTCACATCCCCCCTTTCTCGTTTTCTGGAACAAAGTCCATCTTTTTCAAATTAACCACAGAACCTTAGGACTGATATAAGAATTGATCCTTAAATCTTGTCTTTCTTTACATTCACTCTTTAGAAATTTGGTCTTCTGTGTCAGGGAAAGCTCAAGGGGAAAAATCTTCCAACTTCAAAAAGTCGTTCAGGGATTATATTCTCAAAGAACAATAAAAAATTAATCTGGGCAACACACAGAGTGGGGAAACTGCTCTCGCATCAAGCTCTTAAAAAAAAAAACAAGAAATTTTCTTGTGATTAAAGATGACATTCCAACACTGTTATTTTCTTTAAGCCTCAGCGATAATATTGCATACCAAGTATTTGATCCCACTGAGTCGGTATAAGGTGCTAATGACATTTATAGAAACCAGTGGGTTTCAATGGGGAAAATCTTTGGAAGGATACCTCCCAGTCATTTCCACTCAACTTTTTCCAGGCACTAGCATGGGTAAAGACATCGCCACTGTCGATGGGTGGGAGGAGATAGTTGTATAAGCCTTCTCTGGAGAGAGCCCCAGTAGGAAAAAGAAATATAGTGGAAAGCAGAGAGATCTGTTAACCAAGGAACAGGTGTCTGAAAACGCAGAAGATAATTTACAGTTATGTGCATAATGCTGATGATGTATGTGCTCTTACGATCTTCACTGTGAACACAATAGACACAAACGCAGAAAGACGTGTTATTGGTGAAGCTCAGCTACGTCAGTCTGAACTTGCGGCTGCTGCATTCTCAGTAATTATGTAATATAAATACCATTTGACTGCTTCATTATGTGTCCAGTGTAGTCATGCTGAGAATTTGCATACTGGAATAAACAATTTAACCAGAAATTACTTTAGTTTTACTTCTTTACATTACACTAGATGGCAGTCTAGTTTTTTTTTAATTATGTGTGAAGGCAGGTTATATGTATTATCTATGAATTTCATTTTAGAATAGTAAGAGAGATGTACATTATTTGTTGAAAAGGACACAATATGTTGACTACTATTGAGAATCATGGCTTTAGAGTTTTAAGCCCTTTCCCACCTCAGGATCTTTGCACACATTACCGCTGTCTGGCTTGAATGCTCTCCTCTGACTCTTTTATTGATAGGCCAAAGTCCTAAACTTTCAGGTCTCAGCTAAAACATCACTGACTTGCCAGAATAAGTCAGAGCCCCCTCTTCTACATTTGCATAGCATCGTGGATTTTTTCGTGGCACTTAAAACTAATGTATCTAAAGGAAAATGTTCATGTAGTTTTTGTGTCCATGCTAGGTACAGGAAAGGTGGGAAATGTATGCCCTGTTTACCGCTATGTCATTAACACTCAGAACCATGCCTGACATGTAGCAGATGCTTAATAAGTGCTGGTTAGATGAATGAATGAAGATACCAGATTAACTGTACAATTAAGCAGCCAAGATTACACAGCTAGTAAGTGGCCAAGTTCGGATCCTGACTCATATATGATTGATGCCTCCAACAACAACCGGTCCTGCTACTCAGGTAAGCAGCATCACAAACAGCAAAGTGAAATCGGTTTCTCTTCTAAAATATCACAAGTAAAACAAGATTGAATTACCTTGTTCCAGGTTTCTCCTCTATTTCCCCTAGGGGTAGATGTCATACTAGAAGTATAATTCTATAGGTGTACCCCAAGTTGTTGGATCCATGGCCAGCGTCCCCCCAGGTAGTTCCCCTATTTGGACTCTTCTATAGCTTGGGCACATGTTAAAATTCTAGAAAAACTTTTAAATGCCAAAATGTATAATCATGGAAAATGTTTTTATCACATTCATATTTATCCAACAAATCACCTCAAAGTTGGTCATTTGCTGGGTCAAGGATGTCCCAAGTCTCTCCCAAAACAGAACAGACTGTGCAGGGAGCTTGTGAGTAGTACAGCCATGACCCACTGTGACATTCTAGTCAGTTTAACTGTTCACTTGTTTGTGTGAACTGAGCCATGGTTAGTAGGAGCCATAATGAAATGGGGTCCACCAGACCCTGCACAGTTCTGGCCTGTCCCATGGGAGCCCCCCATTACGCAATGAATTCCAAGGTGACAAAAGGGTGGAGTGGAGCTGGCACAGATATTCTGGAATCATGCAGATGTGGACTTGAATTCTGGTCCTCTATGGTCCAGTGGTGTGACCTTGGACAACTAACAAACTAGCTGAGCCTCAGTTTCCTCACTTAAAAATGGAGCTGGGGTCACCTGGGTGGCTCACTCGGTTGAGCATATGACCCTTGGTTTCGGCTCAGGTCATGATCTTGGGGATCCTGGGATCGAGCCCCGTGTCTTGCTCTGCACTCAGCGGGGACTCTGCTTGAGATTCTCTCTCCCTCTGCCTCTGCCCCCTCTCATGCTCACGCACATGCTCTCTTGCAAATAAATAAATAAATAAATAAATAAATAAATAAATAATAAGTAAAATCCTTTTTAAAAAATGGAGCTAATACTGACCTCATAAGATTTTTATAAGCATTAATAATGTGCCAAGCAACTAACAATAGTTTAACAACACTAGTTGCTTAATAAATGCTGGCACCTCTTCTTTTCAAAGGCCACAGTGATGTCTTCCTCTAAATTCTGACAGCATTTACTTTCTACACAACTCACTTTGCATTTACTCTCCCAACTTGCACATTCAGTAATGTTTCACATTCCTTCCTTATCCAAACCATGTCTTCTGTTTTATCCAAATGAAAGAGTGTGTATATAGGACTGAACACAATATTGGCAGATACATTTAGTGCCTAATAAGTGAAAGCCATAAATAAATAGCATTATCTCACACACTGTCAACCCAAAAGCCTTATATGAATGCTGCATTCAATAAATATTTACGATTTATTGTACAAAATAAATCAGATATAAATTCCAGCTTTGTGGATGTACAATTTGAACATGAAAATCTTCAGTTCGTTGGCTCCTGTGATCCAATATTTTTTGGAGAATGATGGAAACCAAAGGAGTTGCATAAAGACTGAAATCAGGAAACAGTCCCAGTTCTTTTCAAGTAAATAAAGGAACTCAATTTGGCCAACTATAGACCAGCCAACTTATTTTTTGACTGGGTTAATAGAGGGTTCAAGACACCAGTGTGGAATATGAATGTTTCAATAAATGGAATAAGAAAACAGGAGATTAGTCATCCAGGAATGATTCCACAAAGATCAGAATTAGAAATGGAGTTCTCTTCTGGGGTCTAGTTAGAATCACACAAGGCTGTGATTGGAGAGTGAGTTCTGGTCAAAAAAGTCAGGACTCAGTTGTTTCAAGTCAGGGAACAAAAGAGGAACTTTAGAGGTTTTGTGAACTTTGGAAGCCAGGATACAGAGCCATTTACCTGAAGACAGTGCAGTGTTTAATGGGGACAGGCAACAAACCCGTAGCCCATGGAAGAACAGCTTTTCTTTGCTGTCCATGAGCCATGTAGAATAAGTGTCAAGAAGAAAAAGCAGGTGAGAAATTGGGCTGCATAACATCTTGCTTATGCTATGCAGATGGAACCTCTTTACTCCTGGGTGCTAATAATCAGACAAGTCCAAGTTGGAGTGCAAACCTTAGATAAACAGCATGAGCAACAGGAGTCCTTCAAATCCTTAAATTCTAAGGATCCTGTATATATTGTGATCCATGTGAGAACATAGCTAAATGACTATTCCCGATGAACTTATGAAAAATCCTTTGTTTAAGTTAAAGGAGACAAAGGGCTAATGAGAAGGAGGTAGCTAATCTGATGGAGGCCAAATTCAGTCTCTGTTGGGTGATAAGGAAAGTCTCTACTTCATGCTGCTGATGTGTGTGGGGGGGGTATTTCTAATTCCTCTTCTGTTCTCCTTAAATGCATAGTCTACGGCTAGTTTAATGATAACGGTTGGGTAAATCAGAGATTTTGTACTAGAACAGTGTAATTTGAACTGAGGTCATAAAATACAAGGTTGCCCCCCTCAGCCTTTTAATAGAAAAAAACAGGAAGCGATAGTAAGGACCAGTAGTATTTCTTTTTGCCTCAGTTATACAAGTTTGCACACATACGTTTGCATGTGCATACTACATTGTGATGCAAAATGTATTTCCTACTGTATATTCTCTGTAAAAAAGTTCAAAAAACTTTTGAAAAATTAGGGGCACCTGGCTGGCTCAGGCAGTGGAACATGCAATCCTTGATCTCAGGGTCGTGAGTTCAAGCCCTATAGGCGGAGAGCTTACTTAAGAATTTTTGAAAAATTATAATAGGGAAACCAGATGGAGCACTTCTAATGAAAAATTAGCCAAGTCAATGGAGCAGTGAATTTCTTTTAGGAAGACTCATGTGAGACACATAGGAAGCCTCTGAAGAAAGTGAGGTTCACTTAAACACTAGGCCAGATTCCTGAACGCCATATTTCTCTTTGCCTTGCTTTTGTAGTTTGGCATTTGTTTATATACACTTCTGAGTATCAATACTTATTTTTACTTACTACAATATAGTGTCCTTTCAAAATTATATTATAGAGCATTGTGATAATCATATTTTATACAGCAAAAACAACAACTCCACAATCTCTGGGTTTTATTTCTTGTCCTAATATTGGCTGATTTCAAGACTCTTTGGGCCTCAATATCTTCATCTGTTCTCCTTTACACAAAATGAGGGTAAGGAGAAGAGATGGCTGCAGTGTCTTCAGTTTTAAAATTCTATTGTTTTGATTTAGTGGAAAAGACATTTCTCTCTCTCAATACTTTCTGGGGGTTGGGACCACAAGATCAAACAAACAAACAAAAAATCATTGTCTTCTTTGCAGCCACAAATCCCAACTGCAACAGGACTGAAATACTTTGCTAGGAATGAAAAGTCCCTTGGGCCTTGACCTATAAATCCTGACCTTAAACGCAAAACCATTACCATCCATTGGTGATCATCTAAAAATCACTTTCCCTCATGCTCAAAGGGCATGTCTCACTCTGTGTCGCACTGTCATCCTCCATGGATTTGCAGGACAGGATTTTGCCTTGTCTACTACACTCTCTAGAATTCATGTATATCGATACGTAAGTCAGAAAATTATATCACGGAAATTCATATTTCAAAGGTTGTCTGGGCCACTGTTGGAGAATTCCTGGAAGACTTTACTCTGGTCTCGGCATTCAAGTCCTCTTGCGGAGCAGGAAAGACTCAGACTGGCAAAAACAAGAATAGGACTTCCAAAAAGAACAAACACAACTTGTGACTTGCTCAGAGTGACTCGGGTGCTGGCTCTGGGCCCCTGCATCACAGGTGATCCATCACCAACACCATCAGAGGCTGCCCGGCTGCCAGAGGTGGCCACCTTCCTGGCTGCCAGATCTTCCGTGTGCCATGAGGGAACTCTGCCCTTCTCATACCACTACAGTCCCCTGCTCTACCAACAGAGCTAGTCAAGGCTCTGCTATGCCCTTCTCCACAGCTGTTGATTTCGTGTCCTGGCACAGGAAAAACCTTCAGAAAGGAAAACCAGGACTGGGTTGCCATGAGAGCCAACAACTACTGAGTGAGGACCTATCATGTGCAATGCAGTTCAGAGCTGATCCTGCTCTTGGCAATCGAGCTGTTCACCTCCCCCTGATGAGTGCTAAAATGGGTGGGAAAGACAGTTAGTGCATCAGGGGTCCTGGGGGTGGAGGCATTTTGTGGTCTGGGGCAATCTACGAAAATGTTATTCCTGAAACAGCAGTTCAGCTGAGCCTTGCACTAAGACTAAGAACCCACATGGGAAAGCAAAGGACGTTTCCAAAGCAGGGAACAAGGCATATAAAAGCACAGAGACAGAAATGCACGCGGCCTGTTGGCACAGATCAAGAATGAACATAAAGTACTAACTTTGGAATCTGCATTTCACGTCTCCAATGTGATAAAAGGAACATATCCTACCCAGCTCACAAAAGTTAACAGGATTCACATGGCAAATAGATAATAATTAGCTTTTCCCCAGATCTACATTCTAGAAAATGGTGTCTTACAAAAAATACTTTTAATCAGTTGTCTTATTTCCCATCACTTTCTTTGTGGTTCATATGTAACCCCAACTTCCCACATCTCTTTAATCTGCTTCTGGAGTGGGAGATCTAGGTCGGTTATGGAGCTGGGTGAAATTCAATCATAGTCTTATTATTATAAAACACTGCTAAGTCCTGTAGGGGAAAACAGAAAAGGCTAAGTAGGATTTCTATGTTCAAGAAACTTTGATAGGAAAGACAAAACATTGGCCCATGAAACTATTAAATAAAATGCTGTCTTATAGGAAGATGAACCACAAACAATACTTTCATTTGAAGTTTATAGCTGGCACGGTCTACACAGGCATACGTAAATCATAAGTCGATGTGACCCATGACTCACCTAAGGGCTGCCACCAACTGTTGCCCACTATGGGCACTGGACAAAAAAGGCATTGGACCTAGGAAGTGAGCTCTCGGCTTACCAGGAAATATGTGTAATGACACATTTGTCCAGAGGAGGGCATCGTTTTCTAATGCTTCCATCTGGAAGGGGCACCTGTTCTTAGTTCCTCCATCTAGAGGGGATGCCTTTCTCTCATTAGCTCAAAAGCCCCTGAGAGGTGAGCTGGGGGTCCTGACCCTCCTTTCTCATATGGGTAAGTATGGCTCTTGATGAAATACTTTGTAGATTACTCCACTTACTCAATCTTGGAGATAAAAAAAATAAGCTAGAGAATAGATGGGGTGGCGTTAATGAACATTCATTATTTTGGACGTCATCATCATATAAGCACCACCGTTACATCGTGAGTCACTGTACACACCTCAGTGGCATTCCAATGAGAGAGGTGGCTCAGCTTACCTCGTTCTCCTGGGGTCCCTGGCACGCCTGCATTTCCTGGGAAGCCTGGGGTCCCTGGGGGTCCTTGTTCGCCAGGGGTTCCAGGGGACCCTGGTCTGCCAGGCTCCCCAGGAGGCCCTTGGATGGTCCGAACTGATGAGGATTGGCTGGGAAGCTGGTTGAGGATGGCTGTGTACCTGGCCATGTGACCTGAGACACAAAGGGCAGAGACATCCTTCAATGAACTATCACACGCAGAAAGGGAAGACTGGCGGTATTATCTATCAAGGCTCCGAAACATTCTGTTAGACAACCACAAGAGGAAAAGCACACCCCTCTGAAATATGTTGATTTCCAACTTAAAAATTATGACATTTTACTTTGGATGATACGAACAGCTGGACTGTATTCAAGGCGCATCTCAAGTGTTTGGAATTCCGCAGCTCATATCAGCATCTCGGTAAACATCATGGGCAGAAGTCATAAATTTGATCTTCACCCCCAACATTTATCTGACCCTTAAACCCTCACCCAGCTGCCCCTTTTCTCTAGTAACACCCACCCCCCAACTTATTTGTCTTTTTTCCAACCCACAAAGCCTGCTCCACCCTCTTGCTCACAAATCCCCAGACAAGTGTTTTGTTTCAATTCGACTCTTCATTGCCAAGCCTTTTTGCAGGAGCCTTTACTTGGGTCCCAGCTGCAGAAACTCCCACTAGCTTTATTTTTTTTTTTAATCTGGCTCCCCCTCCTCCCCCTAACTCAGTTGTGCCTGGTAGAATATATTTTAATAATCAGAAGTATAGATTGGTAAAGTGCTTGATACCATAACACCTCAGTTTACTAGCAACTTCAGAAGATAAGATTTTCCCACATGAGTGAGTTTTCTAGATGAAAACTTATCCCTTTTCAAACATTCAGATCTAAATAAAGAATAGTAACCATTTCTAGAGGGACTATTTCTAAAATATATTCAATGCCTTCTTAAACACAGGACCATGACTGCAACTGATGACTCGGGGGCCATCTGTAGGCATGTCCACGATTGTCTGAGTGAGGTTGACATTTCCACATCTGCTTTTCCAGGTTTTCCCCTTAACAAAAGGCCCTCCTTTGTCACTTCTGTAGCTGTCATCACTCTGGTCTCACACAGTTTCCCACGTCACCTTTCCTAGAGTAATTTTTCTGATCAGCTCTGGACTAAAAAACAGACAACTGAGCATGTGAAGAATTATATGCTACCTGATGAATCAAGTTCTGAGGAGAAACCTAAGCAATGGAATAAGGAACCCAGAGGAACCTGAAGAAGCACGTGGGAAGAATGCTGAGGTGCCAGCAACAGCCCCTGGGCAGCTTGGGTCTAGCTCATAAAGCTGCGTGCGATCTTTTCTATTTCTTCTCTCCCAACTGCATCCACAGACAGGGCCTCCCTATTCTACAGGCTTCTTTCCGCTTCCTTGCGTCACTGCCTGCTGGCTTCCATTTCCTCGAAGTCATTCACAAGAATCTGAGAATTCCCAAGGGGAAAAAAATGCAATTTCGAACTCTCAGTTTTTAGGGCATGTCTTAAATGATCATATATTTATATAAGATTTTTATTCTACAGTGGGATATGACAGCAACTATTGTGAAATCTGCCACATACTGTGGTCAGTGAGTCCTATCTGGATTTAACCCCTAGGATTCCTTAAAATAAGTCCCTGCTCATTAACACTGTATACTTGAAATGAGAAACCTACAAAATAATTCAAGGTACAGGTTAGCTTTGGACGTATTCCACTCAATGTTCAACTTAGATTTTATAATTTATTGTGTTTTTTAATATCTTGTTTTGGCATTAATCTCGAATAGTTTCATTTAAAACTGGTCAATTCTCTCAGATACACACATTTAATTTGGGCAATATAATATAAATGAAATAAAGTTAAAATATAGGGAGCATTACTGTTCTGTCTGAAGATGACAGCTTTGTACATGGTTTGCACAATTTATGTTTTAATGAAAACTCTCCCAAGGTGATATGCACCTTCACTCGATGCCCTCCCAAAGATGAGATCTGGGTTTATCTACTACAGATGGGATTTGGGAACTAGCCAATACACCTTCTTGGGACACTTATGGTTCTCCCAGACATTCCTGGGTTAAAAAAACGTAACCTTCCAAAGCTAGGGCAGTCACTCAGGGAATGAAGGTAGAGCGGTGTGCTTTCAGAGTAGGAGGCTTGACTGCAGAGCTAGGCCAGGAATGGCTGGGTTTGAATATTTCATCTCTACCCGGCCTTAGATCTTTCTGGAATTGAACAAATTACTGGCAAAGGGAAGAGCCCACACTAGTAACCCTCTGGTTAGATTACTGGGACAAAATGTCAATGGGCCTGGGGGAAACGCAAAATGGGTGGGTATGGAAGTGAATGAACACAAACCAGTAACTGAAATACTGTGCTGTTGGAAAGTTCAAGTTTAAAACGAAGTCATGGGGCATTACATCTGAAGCTAATGATGTACTATGTGTTGGCTAATTGAATTTAAATTTAAAAAAGAAGAATGAAGCAAAGGACCTTGGGCTAACAGAAAGAAAGTGATTTTTTTTTTAAAAAAAGCAGGTATTGGGGCACCTGGGTGGCACAGCGGTTAAGCGTCTGCCTTCGGCTCAGGGCGTGATCCCGGCGTTATGGGATCGAACCCCACATCAGGCTTTTCTGCTATGAGCCTGCTTCTTCCTCACCCACTCCCCCTGCTTGTATTCCCTCTCTCGCTGGCTGTCTCTATCTCTGTTAAATAAATAAATAAAATCTTTAAAAAAAAAAAAAAAGCAGGTATTGATTTAAATCTAGTGAGTTGATAGAAGTCAACACCATGAATCATCTGTTTGAAAGCAGCTTCTGATTCCTTAGTCTGACAACATTCAAGTGCTGAGTACTTGAGGGAAAAAAATCTATCCATTTGAAGACAGGGAAAGAATAAAAGAGCTAATCTGGGCAGTCAAGTTAAATCTATATGGGCCCAAGGAAACCTCTTGGACAGACGCCACAGAGGGTGGTCTGTAAGGACTTCTTACCTGGGTTAGTTATGGCCATCTGTGAGCTTACCTATCTGCACCAAGACAAAGCTTTTGTGGTGTTTTCCCGAGTCACTAACTTCTGGGCATGGCAGATCACCGTTTGGACAAGGAACAGAGAAGGACATCGGAAACAGGAACGCACTTACTCTGGATGAGCTGTTCGCACACCTGACGTGCCACCGCTCGCACCATGGCTTGAGACTGCAGGTCCCCCTGCGTGACAAGAAAGCATCCTCTGATTCTCGGCCACAAGCCCCGCCCCGTGGCAGGACTTGGCATGCAGAGCGGACTCAACCCACTGCTCCCACCTCATTGGCTCCCACAGCAGATAGGACCGCCCCCCACAGTGCAGAGAAGGAGGAAGCAATTCGATACTTGTGGCGCAAGGTACCTGGGAACCTTTATTAAATGACACATAAGTATTTCTGGTCCCAGAGTCTAAAAAAAATTCACAATTTTGACACAATCCCATATATATATTGGATACCTCGTTTATGGCTCTTTAGAGCTTATAAAACGTAGCATTTTCTCAAGCAGTGGCTTATTTCATATTAGCAACAACCCCAAGGAAAGACGTTAAACCCATTTTATAGATGAAGAGAGTTAAACACGTTGCCCAAGGGTTCGCAGAGGTGACTGGATGAGCCCAAAGTCACCGTTGTTTCTACTACAGGTGACAGCACAATTATATGAGCAGCTGCACAATTTCTCAAAAGAGACAGAAGCTCCCGAAAATAAACTGATTTAAGTTCCCCAGCCAGTTCCTTGACTCCGCGTCTGCCGATATCGGCCCATCAAGGAAAACACAAGCCCCTTTCTACTACTTGGCATTTGCATAGAGCTTTTATTTTTCTGAAGATTTTTTATGTCTGTTATATAATTTTGTCATCAAATCCACTTTGGGGTTAGCGGAGTTTGATTCTCTCCATTTTATCCTTAAAGAAAGGGGCCTAAGGTCATCTACCTGAACGGTAGCAGAGATGCAACTAGGAACCAGCTCTCCTGACTTCTAGCCCATGGGGGCGGGGGGGGGGGGGCGTTTCCACCTGACAACGTGCCTACAGTTCAGTGGTTTGAGGAGAGAGGGAACCGAATAAGAGCAATGAACAGTCACGACAGTAATCAAGAGTCACGACAGTAAATGGTCATCCAGTATCAGGCTTATGCAAGGAAAGGTGTGCAGCCAGCTGGGCCTGGTACACAGAGCCAGAGGATACTCACTCTTTCTCCTCGCTCTCCCTTGGCTCCAGGGATACCCTGTAAAAAATTTAAATCGTCAAGTTACTTATGACTCTGCCTTAGCTGGCCATAATGAGAGTGCGTCTTTTCTTATTTTATTAAGATGTTTTTCCTAGTTCTAGCGATTCTGCAGCAAAAATCGATACACAACAGGAATAAACGTACAGCAACCTGTAACCCCAGCAAACAGAAGGAGCTCTTTTAAACCTTTTACTCCCCCAGCCTTCTAATACATAGACACAGTATGTTTTCACACAAAATTGAGATCATGCAGCAATGCTGCTTTGTTACATCATTTCACTGAATAGCTCATTCACATCTTTCTGCCCTAAACACCACTCCATGAATTGTACTACCGATGCTTCAGGATTTATTTTACAAGCCTCTGCTGAATAGCTAAATTGTTTCCATTTTTAAAAGACTATCTCTCAAAGGAAGTAAATGATCTTCCATCCTAAGGGTTCAGGTAAGAGATGAGATTTGTGGGAATCCCATAATCCGACTCTGCTTTCTGTCGGCATGACAGCACACAGTTCTCCTCTCCGATTTCCCCCTGATAACAGAAACTCATATTGATACGAATTCTTAGCTGAATTATTATTTTGTTTTGTGGCTTAGCTACTCTTTGACCCATAAGAAACTATTAATTCCGTAAAAATTTCTACTGAAAAAAATAATGGAGATTTCAAGTGTTTCTGTAATGAAATTGCACTAATAAGCAAAACATGTGTCTTCAGAGCATTTCATTTTTTGGTTTCAACTCTGAAGCAATGTAATAGATTCATGGAACAACATTTTTACAGCCTTTACCAGAAGGATAGCAAATAGACTTTACAGATGGCATTTACCCACACCATCAGACTGTTACCTGTTGTTACAATAAACTCAACAGGTCCCAACCAAGTATCTTCTCTAGAACCTCTATTCAATTAACAGTCACCCAAATTCAAAATTCTGGTTTCACACCATTAGTGTGCAGGTAAATTGGCTTTCTGGAAAAATAAGATGCCCTGACTAGCAGTGTTTGCTGCTATTAGAGGCATAAATCCATCTACTATGGTTGATTTCAAGCTACTAAAGCTGTCACTGAAGACAGAGTTGAGAAAGGAAGAGAACACAAAACCTACTCTCCTGAGCAGGTGCAAACAGCTTGAACCCACCACTGGTTCTGTCTTTTCTCCTCCCTTCCCTTGCATCTTGTATGTCTATTACACACACACACACACACACACACACACACACACACACACACACATTCTTGCACTGCAATCTCTCACAGCCATTCCTTCTGTTCCATGACCCAAGTGCTACCCTCACTGTCTCACACCAGGGCATTTGCAACTTCGTTCTAACTGACTTCCCTAACTAAAGGCCTCCCTTCCAGTTCATTCCTCACATAACCACAAGTCCTTCCTCAGATACCAACAGCATACAACTTAGAAAGCTCAGTGACTACTGAGTGAAGTGACAGTGGCTCTTTCTCTATTCAGAACCACTCAGAGATTCTTAAAACTTCCATGTGACAAAGTTGGTTCTTCAGTTCAAAGTCTTTTGTTATTTTCCTTCAGCCTCCCTATCTTCTACTCCTCAAAATTACACTTTTACTTTGCCATAGACCTGATCTACTCAGTGTATGAAATATTTGAAATGTGAGAAAAATATTAAAGTATTTATAAACATAAATCTTATAAATTAAGTATCAACAGTAGGAATATCCTAGTGCAGTACTTAGTTCAAATATCAGTTATATGACACTGTATTTTTTTGTTCTCCAAGGTACTTAGCAGCAAGTCAACTCGTAGATGTCTCTTCTCTCTGTGTGGATGGTAAGATTTCTGAAACTGGAAACCATAACTTATATTACTTCATATTTCTAAAACCACCTAGCCTGTTTCCCACATAAAAGATTTACTCAAACATTCAACTAAGTCCAATATTAAATTGAAATAGTCATTATAAATCTAGGGCTGTTGTCTACTTCCTCTGACCTTGAGCTTCCTTTTGTTCTGATAATAAAGTTAGAAGAAAAATATTAACTGACTTCAACTAGAAGAATAAATCCACCCTTTAGTGTACCATAAGATAATTTTTCAAAATTACAAATGAGATCAATAATCAACAAAGTCCAAGAGAATGTTGTTGAAAAATAAACACACACTCATACACATAAAGTGGAACCTTAATACTGGGTATATAGATGTTCACTCTAAATTCTTCAAATTTTGTTCAATATTTTTCATACTGATATTTTGGGGGAAAAATAGATGACATAGAATCTGTAAGCCACTTAAACTCTCCGAGCTTCTTTGTAAGATCAGGCCATTAAGTTAAATGGTCTCCGGGGTTCCTTACAAGGATAACGTGTTAGCATCTCATAATGTCATCATTATTTGGAACGAGGTAGCCCCTGGAACAGAATTTATGAAAAATACAAAGGTGGACTGGCCGGGGGAGAATCTCTAACTCTACAAAGAAAGCATACCCTCTCTATAACTACTCTCAGCATGTAAGTTCCATAGGCAGTCTATGTCTAGCTCACAAACTCCTGTCTCCCCAGTTCCTAGGACTGTGCTTAGGCCAGAGTTGGTGCTCAAAGATATGTTAACTGAATGAATGAATGGCTGAATTTTACTGCAAGTCTGGATGGCAGCTTCATTTTAACTGCCTTGACTGAAAAAAATAAAGATATTTAAGACATTCTCAGGTCTTCTAGAGGATTAGAAAAAGAGTTGATGCTGTTAAAAGTGTCTAATAGTTGATGCTGTTAAAAACTATCCAATTACCTCTACGAAAAGAGTTTGCAAAAGTAAGATTTACAAGGCATCCTTCCCTCCCAATTCTTTTGAGATATAGATGCACTGGTGTCTCCTCCTCGTGTCTTAAACTCCAGAAGTGGCCAAATCCCTAAAGATGCAGTAATGTCCCCTTGTAGGTCTAACTGCAGAAAAGAGCTACTTATGTTACCATGAAATAAATCTTTAGTGGAACCAGCTTTTCAAGCATTAGATGCAAAACAAAATCCAAAAATCAGCAAACAAAAATAAGAAAATATTCTACATTTTAAATATATTCAGAAACTATCTGTAAATACTAGCAGTTTAACACTGAAGCTGCTTTTACCATGTTCCAAGCATTGTTCTCAGTGTATTAACCCATTTAACACTATCACAGCCCTATCAGATTAACTCATTTATTTAATCCTTATAAGACGCCTATAAAATAATCTAATTCATTCTTTGTAACAACCCTACAAGATGTTATTTCCACCTTACACATAAGAAAAGTGATTCACGAAGAGGTTAAATAACTCGCTCCCCATCACACAGTGAGAAAATAGAAATTTGGGATCAGAACCCAATCAGCTGGGCTCCAGAGCCCATGCTCTCCCCAACAAAGTGTGCTTTTAGCAAAGTGAACAAGAACACTCTTCAACAATTCTGCCAGCCAATANAATCAGCTGGGCTCCAGAGCCCATGCTCTCCCCAACAAAGTGTGCTTTTAGCAAAGTGAACAAGAACACTTCAACAATTCTGCCAGCCAATATCTTCAAATCCATTTCCTAGCTAATCAATAATAAAAAAGCAATCATGAGTCCCTCCACTCTAACCCTAGCAACTCAGAACTCGGTGTTAACCTGAGTCATTTCTTAAAAACCATTTGATCTCAAATATTTTTTTTCTGAACAAATATGCTATTTGATGTCACCATTGCTAGCTATCATTTATTAACTTGGCTTCCTTGAAATATTTCAAACTTAGAAAAAGAAATTAGAGGGTGAGCCCAAGAGATAAGGAAAAAGGCACAGCATCAGCCCCTTCTGGGATATAAGAATGGATGGCTTTAATCTGGTCTGAAATTCCTCAAACTCAGCCCCACCATGCTGGTTATTAAGTAGCCATAGGACACAGCTAGGTGGTCTCAGTGAAAGATCCACTTAGTAGAATATATCTGTACAGCAAGAAGTTATTTTTTTATTCCAACGTCTCTGACATCTTTCCTTTGATTTTTGCAAAGTAAAACAAAAACAAAATAAAAATTCCTGAGCAAGGGAAGGGCCATAACTCCACCAGAGTGTGCTTTGAGGGAAAACACAGATTCCCTGTAGATGTGGGCAAGAAAAATGGCACATTTTCCTATAATTTTAGGAACCCTTGAAATGTAAAGAAAAGAAACTACAGTAGCTATGTTCATAGATTCACAGAATTTTAATGCTGAGGAAGAGGAACGATCTCATCATGGTCCAGGTCCCACTTATTAAAGATGCCTGTTAACACAAATCAAAACATCCTAGCTCAGCTGTAAAGGTCTCCCATGTTAGACCATGGAGAGATGATCTTCTAAGAGTAATCTTCTAGTGCTCCCCTGCACATCAGCCTAACTAGAATGCAAGCATACCTTTACTCTTTCTTTCTTTTAACAAAGACCTATTAAGAGCCCTCTATGAAACGGAGCTGGGGTGTAGGAACAAAAACATGTGAGTACATGAGTATGATGTCATTTCTGCCCTTGAGGAATGGCTCATATCAATGGAGAGCTGGACATGGTCTCAGCCTGAGGAGGTGAGGGGAGCCTCAAGCAGGAATTGAACAGTTTTAAAGAGAGACTATCCAGAAGCTCACCAGATGGAGAAAGGAGGAGAAAAGAGCTCAGACAAATGGAAGGATGTCCTGAAGGCTAAACAAGTGTGGAACAGTATGGCATGTGCTGGGGGAGTGCTACATAATTTTAGGTGACTCAACTCCAAACGAAGGGGCGGTGGGAGGCCAGTTGGAAGGGAAAGGAAGGGACCATCATGAAGGGTCATGTACACCTGGCCGAATATTTGGGACCCATCCTCTGGTTACTGGAATCCAGTGAGGACATTCAAGGCAGGGAATGACACATCAAAGATGTACTAGGAGGATCACTCAACAGCTGGGGAATGGACAAGACCAGGGTGGGAGCAGAGGCAAGGAGGCCAGTTAGGGCTTCCTGTGATAAACTCTGTGAGAAACGAAGAGGGGTCAGAATAAAATTGTGGCAGTGTCATGAAGTAAGAGAAAGAGTTGAAAAATACTAAAATGTATAAAAGATGGGGTGACTTGTGTTTGCTTTATGTCTTACCATGAGCCCTATCAATGCCACCTTCCTGTCTTTGTGGGCAGAAATCACACCCCCCTTTCACGATCTGAGTGAAATGCTGCCTCGTTCAGGTGCTATTTTCCCCATCCCATCAGCTCAGGGGTATCTCCCTCTCTGTCCCTCTGTCTGTCTGTCCCTCTCTGTCTCTCTGTCTGTCCCTCTCTGTGTCTCTGTCTCTCAGTGGGGCTTTCATGGCAACTTCATTGTCTTTCCCTTAAGGCATTTCTCACTTTCCTGACTTTTATTATACCTACTTACAGAAAAAACATTATTCTCTCTAGATTTTCCATGGATGTGGAAAAATACCTTGGTCATCTTTTGTACCCCTAGGAACCCCTCTCCTCCATGTATCTGGTCCATATCATGGCTACCCAGTACATGTTTTTAAATGAATGAATTGGGAAACTGATGTCCTGAGAGCCTAGATAAATTGCTTAAGTGATGCGGCTGGCACAGCTAGGTAAGGTGACGGCAGGGCCACATCTAGAACCCAGGCATCCCTACTTCTAATGCAGTGCTCTTTAAATGCTGGAGTGGACCCATCTACTCATGTTGATTTCAAGCTAAATGCATGGCCACTTCGTCACCATCTGCTCCACTGCAGAGACGCACTGCATTTCAGCCTAGTCTCAAACCTCAGGTAGGAATGACGACTGCAGCAGCAGCAATGCACATTCCACCCCGGGAAGTTGGTGGCTGACAGCAGAGTGCATGAAAGCACATGTTCCTGGCATCGCCCCAGGAAACACGTTGCTATTTTCAGTGGGGCAGTCTGTCTTTCTTGGTCTCTTTCCCTTCTACCTTCCTAGACAGACATCCATGGGAAATCAATCAAGGCCTTAACACCAGGACACCGAGCCTGCTTTACTGGTCACGCCAGACTGGCGGCCAGCAGGCATCCGGCTGCTCACGTCCCAGAGCGCTAGGAAATGTCTGGGCTGGGCAGTTTGGAGAACAACTGGCTTTTGAGAGGATACCCAAAGCCTACGACTGGGGCAACCCCACCCAGGGCCTAAACACTAAATGGCTTCTGTCTCTGATAAAAATGCCAGTGGCACAGGGCCCCTCTCATGCCACCAGCAAGGGCCCTTTTCTGTTGATTTACAATCATTGAAGACAATATTATTAGTAAGCGCTTTATTTCTGGGAAAGAGTTTATCGGCATTTCGGTGTGCCCCATATTTAGAGTCTATTTGAGAGCTACAGGAGGCCAGGGGGATGAGTAGGGTGGGGTTCTACTTACCTAATGTGTTCTCCACCCCTCGTGCACCCCGTTTTCTTCCCCATAGGACCTCCCAGCCAGCTCTTTTTTCCCATTCCATTCCTCATGGTTCAGGATCAGCCCGGCTCGGGGTAAGGGAAACTGGTTCCAGGAGGTGTCCGCAAGAGTGCCAAGGAATGAAAAGGACGGCTGGGGCACATCATTGCCTAGTCAAGTTAAAGCTTTCGTTTTTTCTTATTCCACCTCAGGAGGCCTCAAAGCTTCTGATGTCCTAAAATCTCTCATGGCTTTCTGAGAAACAGGCTTTATATTCATGGTCTCTGACACTGCTTGAACGAGAAGCCCTTGCTCTCTGAGCCCTGTTGAAATATTCTGGAACTCTTGCTCCCAGAAGCACATTTTGGGAAGTTGACTGAAGCCCGGTAGCAGAGATAATGTTTTCAAATCTCTTTTCTGGTGAGAAATAGCCTAGAGCCAGATGAATAGAAAAGTTTGCAGTGAAAGAATGGTAAAGACAGGGGTGAGCGTGTGTGTGTGTGTGTGTGTGTGTGTGTATGCACATGTACATGCATGAGTGCTTACATATGATCACGTGTGAGTGTAGAGTATGTCCCCATGTGCATGACCATTCTCAGTAATATCGTTGTGTATTAAAAAAAAAAGATGTGTGAAGATTAAGCAATAAAATCTTTTTCTGTGACCCATTATCAGCTGGATTTAAAAAGAGGAGATATAAAAGTGTTTTCAACAAGGACATTGTACTTGGAGTGAGTATACCACTTTGCAAAGTGACTACTGAGGACAGCATTCATTTGGGTGTGCAAATAGGGACGTGCTGGATAAAATCTGGAGGCATTGCCTATGTTCATATCTTAGGAAAGGACTCTGAGGATGAAATTTTATTGAAATGAGTTTTGAGAAGAAAAATTAATATGGCTCTGTGGGTGGCAAGAGGGAGAGAGATGTCTTTCCAAACGAGAACCAATATTTCTGTTATGTTTTGTTCACTGTGATAGGCAGAAAACACATTCCCCTGAGAGTGCCCATGCCCTCATCCCCAGAACCTGTGAATATAGCACCTTAAGTGGCAAAAGGGACTTTGCAAATGTGACTTAGTCAAGCATCTCGAGGTTATCTAGGGACACTATCGAGGATTACCCAGTGACCCAGATACAATCATATAGGTCCTTGACCAAAGAACCTTTCTGGACTGTGTTCAGAGGGAAATGTGATTATGTAAGAATGGTCAGAGAGATGAAACACTGCTGGCTTTGAAGATGGAAGTGGGCCATGAGCCAAGGAACATGGGAAGTCTTTGGATGCTAGAGAAGACAGGGAAATAGATTCTCTCCTCTTAAAAGCTCCAGAAAGGCAATTGCCAACACCTTGATTTTAACCCAGTGAGATCACATCAGACCTCCAATCTACGGAACTTAAGTGAATACATTTGTGTAGTTTTAAGCCACTGAGATTGCAGCAACGTGTTATGGCAGCCATAGAAATTTCACTCATTAACCTCTCCTACCCTCACCCTTCAAATTTCACTCTTCCATAAATTCTTCACCTGTTCACAGTCATACAGACATTCTCCAGTTACTCTAGTGTATGGATACAGGCTCAGTATATCACAGATAATGTCAGAATGCTGACTGATACCTACACCTTGAAGAAACAACTTGAAAGTCACAGAAGACAAGAGATGTGGCTTTGGAGGCCATTTAATGCAACCACCTCAACTTATAGATGAGGAAATTGACCCAGATATGCTCATTTCTTTCTTCCTCATCCTATCTCTACCCCTCTCATTGATCACACTTAAACACCCAAAGAGATGAGAAGCACAAAAATGGGAGGTAATTAGTTCCATTCACTGGCTTTCACTTACATTTATTTGCTTATGTGCAAGTGTGTGTTTGATGGGAAATCCCATTATTCTCGTAGAACTTAGAAAGAAAAATCTATTACCATTCTTACTCATACTTGAATTTCTCAACTTTATATTTTTTTACCCAGGAGATAGACCTAATTAACACATAGCTATTATACCCAATCCCCGTAAAGATGACATTGAATTTACTTAGACAAATACAGAATAGAAAACAATGGAAATATACATAAACAGAAGCTTAGCTGATTATTCCCTGTTGGGGCCATCTGTCTCTAGCCATATGCACAGTCTGATCTCAATCTTTCCCCCAGGAGCTTCTCTGGTTTCCGTTATGGATGCCACCGAGTCCAGTACTGAATAAACATTTTTGTCCAACAGAGATGCTGGTAAATTTAAACACATAAATAAGCCAAGGATGCCTGGCTACTGCTGCATACTCACAGGTGGCCCCAGGGCACCTTGAGGTCCCATGCTTCCTGTGATCCCTGGGACTCCAGGGGCTCCAGGAATGCCCTAAATAGAGAGATAGGAAAATGGAGCAAAGGTGAGTACTCACACATTCTCATCGAAGACAACCAGCTCTCAAGAAGGAATAACAAACACACACAGTGATAGCTTCCCTCCCTCTCAACACCAAGACTTCAGGATCCATTGCTCATTCCTGTTCCCAACTACCAAGAAAATAGGGGAGACATTTTTTAGAAGTCACGCTATCAGGCAGGTGTAGTTCTTTCAAACCCAAACCTTACTTATGTTCAATAAAAACTACATCAGTGCAGGGGATGCTATGGACGAAGTGGCTCTGGTAGAATGAGGGAAAGCTCTGCACCAAAGAGTGAGTCATTACCCTACTGTCAAGACGGCTGCCCAGGTGAAACGTTGAGGAAAAGAAAATTTCTCAAAGAAATGAAATGCTTTAAAGCAGAGCACATCCTGGTAGTTTGTGGAAATACTTACAATTGGCCCTGGTGGTCCTGGAGGGCCAGAGGACCCGTCCTTTCCAGGAAAGCCCTGGAGAAAAGAAACACAATGTGTCAACTATGCAGTTGCTTTGTATGGTTTTCCGAATAGAGGTGCCTAATATTTGGGGGGCAAGTCCTATTGCTTGCTCTGGATTTCTAAGGATTCACTGCTTTTAAATCCTTAATGAGAATTGTTACTGGCAAGATTTTTGCATCTGTTGGCTCTATGAAATTATCCAGCACAAGAATTTTAGGTCTAAGACATGCCACTTACAAACTAAACAGGAACTTGTTTCCAGAAAGTGTTGTTGCTGTTGTTGTTTTTTCATTAAACCAAGCATAACAAATGAAAAAGGAGATGAAGTCTTGTTAATTAATCAGACAAAAAGACAAAAAGATGAGTTAGTGTCTTTCATGACCTGGAGTCAGTGAGAATTTGGGGCAAGGACTACTTATTAAAGAAACCTACCTTACAAATTACTACAAGATCTGAAAGTGCCACTCTTCAGAAGTGGCCTGTAGGAGACTATGGGGGGATTTCCTGTTGCAATGATACAGTTTTGACTACTGGGCAAGCTTGTTCAATGTATGTCATCACCAGCTTACAAATGAGTAGATGTTGGTTTCCCGTTAGGCACAAATTATGTTCTTTCTAAAAATATCTTCCTAAATTATTGAATGTGGGTATGTGTGTGTTAGTTTTATGTGAAAAATATGAGGGCCACAATGAGTTACTCTTATATGGTTATAGTTCTTAATTGTGGATGCTGGTATTTCCAATGCAGTTAAAAACACGAAAGAGGTTCTTCAATTAGAATTTATAATAGGTTAATAAAATATTGATCAAAACATCATCTTCTACATGGAAAAGTGAACTTTTTGTCTTGATATATGTCTCTTTTTGGAATAATCAATCCATTTCCATCTCAAACCAACTCAAACCAAGTCAAACCAACCCCTCTTTGCTCACTTGCTGCCTCTCCCAATTCCCTTTCTGAAATTCATGCCACTTTTCCAGTGAGCTGGTTTTTCCCACTTGTTCATGAAAATCATCTTCTTATGGCTCCCCATCCACATTCACATTATCTCTCTCTACCTCAAGGTGTCAAATAAAAGAGTAAAGATGAGGCCGGAAGAAAGGAAATGGTGTGTGAATGGGGAGAAAGCGATATAAGGCGCGCATGAAGAGACACTGGGATAAGTGTGTAGGAATAGTAGTGGGCAGCAAGGCCCTCTCACATTTGCTCAAACTCCAGTACTGGCAAGTCTGAAACCCAGATAAGGCTGACAATTCTAGAGCTTACCAATATTCATGATTTTCCTTTTCTCCCGGGCACGGTGTGAGGCAAAGTTCCCAGCCTCCCATTCCAGCAATCATGTTGGAGCCACAGGGCTGAACTCTGGCTAACAGAAAGGGGCCAATTATGGCTTATGAAAATTTCCTGTGGGTAATCCTCCACTTTCTTTTCCCCTTTTGTAGCAACTCCAGAGCCCATGTGTTGAAGATTAAAGTCTCTCAAGATGGAGAGACCCCAAGTTCCTCAATGACCATATAAAGCAGAGATCCGACCTCCCCGTTCCTCTCTCTATCCTGTTGACAGCATTGGGTTGTGAACCAACAATGGACTTTATTTTATTTCACTGCATTAAACCATTGAGATTTTAGGATTGCTTGTTATAGCAGTTATCCTTTGCTATTATACAAGCTAGTTGTTTGGGTTTTGTTTTGTTTTATTTTGTTTTTTTACTACCACTTCTCTTTTTTCATTTCAGATATTCAGTCAAAAACATTAAGTCAGGGGACACCTGACTGTCTCAGTCAGGAGAGTATGTGACTCTTGATCTTGGGGTCATTGAGTTCAAGCCTCACTTTGGGCTTAGAGGTTACTTTAAAAAAAAAAATGTCAGAAGGCTGCAGTCATAGACCCTGATACGATTAAGTTACACACACACACATTTTTTTGGATTTGTTAACTAAACAACAAAAATTAATGCTGACATAGTCTGAAAGAAATTATTTTGCATGTTGTTTAAATGTAGCATGTTCAGGAAGAGGGCATAAAAAATCAGAATACGTGAGAGACAAACAGGACCTGGGAACTCCTCCAGTTCAGTTCCTTCATGTTATAAGTGAGGAAACTTGGGGCCAAAAGAGACCTTGCCATTAAAAAAAAAAGGAATTAAAAAAATTTCTTAAAAAGGAATTTAAAAATCTATTATTTCCTCAAAGTTCACATAAGAAAAAATGGATTCTGGGCACATAGTTAATAGTTTAAGAAGATGTTTTTAAAAGGACATTTTTTGGCTTCCTGCCCTCAAACTCTTCCAGCAGTGGACGGGAAGCACACACGCACCCACGTGTGACCCCCACATGACACATGGCCAACATGACATCCGGAAATCAACACTGAGGCACGAAGACTGCCCCAAAACACGGGCGATTTGGTTCACAGGGGGAGGCAAGCCATGGCGTATTTTCTTAAAAGAACCCTGCATTATTCCAGGGAAGACCTGCAGGAAAGAACACACGTACGCTTCCTCCCAATCACATGGAGGGAGCTGAAAAAGCTGTGAGCTGTCAGGGCTCCCTTCCATGGGACGCTGAAGGATGTTCTTGTGAACTGCCCTGCCTTCCCCTGATTTCTAGACCCCATGTGTGAGTCATCTGGAAGGGAAGACAGAGAAGTGTTCTTACATGATAGGAGCTAAATTTGGCACAGGGGCTAGCACCTTAGGGTGATCAAAAGAGGATACCAGACAAGATGTTTGTTCACTTCGTGTTCCTCTACCTACCAGAAGCTGAGAGGGCAGAAATTACGTTTTGTTCCTTGTTCCATTTCTAATATTTTCCTAGCACATTGCTGGCACAAAATAGGTACTAACAAAATGTTTAATTTGAACAAAATTGAGGTTCCTGGAAGAAGTGTTCTGATTATCATGTCGACTAAATAAGTATTGGTCTCGGGTATCATTAGTCTGGAAATATTTAAGGCAGGGAGGCAATGCCATGACATCTCTCCTTGCTCCTGAGCCCTCCACGAGCACAGAGGAAAGGCATCAGGAGTCATGTACCCTCAGAAGCTGAAATTTCATTTCAGTGAGTATTTTAGGGGTAGTTTCCTAGAAGCAGATGGGATGTTATGTCTTTGATTTACAGAGAGTCTGTTTTTGGGAGAAACCAGCCAGGTAGTGAAGGAGGCAGGAGAGGGCAGGGGAAGAGGCATGGGAATTGGCTTTCTCTGAAGTCTGGCCATCAGCTTATCCCATGGGGAGAGTGGGAGTGTGAGTTATACTCCAGAGTTGACCCATGGTAAGGTTTTATTCATTCATATCAGTTAGTCATGGAAGGGGGCTAACGTGGCATTTCCAAGGGCAAGTCTCTGTGGAAGGGCCAATTCTGAATCATTAGCAGTCAGCATCCATAGCTTTTTCTGGATGCAATACACCTGCCAGGAAAGGAGGATCGGATTGGGGCACCGACAGTGTCCACACTGATGCATTTTACTCTAGCACCTTCTTTCATGGATTGTCATGAACAACTGTGCATTTTTAGACACAACAGTTCAAGAATAAAGGCATTAGGTGGCTGGAGGGGAGGCAGGCAGGGGGATGGGGTTAAGGAAGGCACGTGATGTGATGAGCTCTGGCTATTATAGGTAACTGATAAATTATTGAACAATGCATCTGAAACTAATGATGCACTATGTGTTGGCTAATTGAATTTAAATTAAACAAAATAATAAAGGCATGCTTAAGGTTACTGTGAGTTACCCATTTCCCTGATTGCAAATTAAAATGTACTCGTTTCATGTTGTTATAACTAAAAGGATGTTATTCTTACTACCATTGTAGAAACATCATCAAACCCATTTTTTCCAAAGTTTCTTCCTAACCCCAGAAAATAAAAACTTCACATTTCCATCATGTAAATAGTTTTACATTTTAACTTTTTAATCATACGAGTAAATTTACCTTTGAAAGATTTTTAGTTGTAAGCCACACATTTGTCACATTAGAAAAGTATTTGCAAAGCTACTCTGTGCTGTGCGTTCTGGTAGGATCTGGATAGCTGATGATGAACGAGACAGTCTTTCCAAGGAGTTTACAGTTTTGAGCAAAGCCAACAATCGAAAGAAAATGACAGAGGGCTATGATGATGGATGAGAGAGTTCCATGGGAATATGTAGAAAGAACAGCTCATCCCCACATGGGAAGGGAGAGAGGGCTTCACTGGAAAGATGTTTAAATCAAGGGACCTGGGAAGACTGGGCCATTGCAAGAGTCTCCCTGCTCATGAGCCACTGTGGCCCCACGTTATAGCCCATCCTTGCAAGTCGGCCAATGCTTAGCCAGGACTCATGTCCCTCTTCTCACCTCTTCATCTCAGGGTGAGGATCAAGAGCAGCAGTTTTCTATATAAAAGCAATAAACTTGGTGAAAAGAAAAACTCTGTAAGATGTCTGTATGTTACAAGGCAACGTAAATGGCAAATTCTAGCTTTGTGATTCTGCTTAATTTTAATCAAAGCTCACTGAATGAATGGTCTTCAACCCTTATCAGCTAAAAATGCGTTTTCATTTCCAAGAACATTTCTCTATCTATAAATTTTCCATTTCATATTAGCTAGCCAATCTGAGAAGATGTGTGTTTGTGGATTAAGCACCCTCATAAAAAGTGGAAACCCCAAGTAAGCAATGAAGAATGAATGGCAGGGAATAGAAGATTAAGTGAAAAGCATAATGTAGAAATTCACTTAAGCCGACAAATATATTTTTCAAGTGCTTGAAGTCAGCCACCCACAAACAGACATGTTTTATAATATGAACAGCTCCAGGCATTTTTGTTTCTGGGATTCCCACCTCAAAATATTAATATGCACCCACAACGCACATTACAAATAAGTTTTGCTCTAAAAACTTGAAAGGATTTTTATAATTTGTTTTTGAAAAGAGGTGGCTATGAGCAAGTTATTAAGTTATGGTTGGCTATGATTTATCAGCAAAGGGAAATCAACCCTAATATGTGCTTTCAAACCTCACTGTTACTTGAATGAATACTAAATTTACCTATGGCTGAAATCGGCAAAATGTACTGTTTTATAGACATTTAATTAACCATTCTTTAATGTCCATTTTGCAGTTTCCCTTGTCCTGCTCTGGAACATATATGTATGTATGTATTGAGGTCGAAGGCATCTACTGTAGGGTCTTAAAAAGTTTGTAGTTTCTAAGTTCTGTGTCTATGGCATTTAAAGGCTGAAACCGACACAAAAAGTGTTGTAATTAAAATTAAAATCAGAAGCTAGGATATTTACGTTTATGTAGCTATCACATAGCACTCAGAACTCGTGACTCAATCATGATACACACCACCCATGACTTTTTTGAAGCCTGGAATGGTGAGTCACAGATTATGAACCCTAAGATTCTAGAGCACACCAGTTGTTAAGGTCCTCTGACTTACACTACACCCTCGGGTAGAGTGGGATCTGTAAACGACTGGCATCCGCTGAGTTTGTTTAGAGGAAGCAAACCAAGCAGTGTGGGTTAGAGAAACACTAGAAAAAACTCCTGCTGTGTGATTTCCAGCCCGTGGCATGGCTCTGGACTGCTGTGAGCACCAGCAGACCGACCAGCGTGGCAGTCAGCCATAAGAAATAAGGCTGCTACTTGCAGCAAAGGATTAAGACCAACCACCAGATTAAGAGGCCAAGCACCAAAAAGCCACAGACTCTGTAAATACTGGCCCAGCCAAGATACCCAAGATCAGTCCTTATGTATGGTACCATGTTGAGCCACGCTGGGGTATTTTCAGACACTCACATAGTATCTATGTGTGCATATAAAGGTATATAGAAGCATGTGCACATATTTACATATACATTCACAATATACTTCTTAATATGTATATATTAACACATATAATTTAAATGTATATATAGAGAGAAATACGAGCATATTTTTAGTAACCTGAAGCAATGACTTGGGTGAATTGAAACAGCAGCAAAATTCTGTGCAGGGAAGTCCTCAGACATACAATAGGCCTAACCCACTGTACTATCCAGTGATTCCAACATTTAGCTGATTATCAGAAGCATGAAGCTTTTTAAAACGATAAATTCCAAAGTCACACCCAAGACCTTGCGTTATCTGAATCTCTGAGGTCGTAGCCCGGGAATCGGTGTGTTTAAAAACAAAGCAAATCTTGAAACAACAAGTTTTGACCCCTTAAGTTGAGGAACAGCTGGTTTGCAAATACAAAGCATCTGGCCTGACCCTGAAGGATGGCCCTGGAACCAGAGAGCAAGGCAGGCATTGTCTGCACCCTATGCTCCAACAGCAGTATCTGCAAAGCAGCGATAACATATAACAAATTCCCCCAAAGAACTGTTCTCAGAGGGGCTCAGATGGGCCCTCCTCCACATCAGTGTGAACAAGCATAGAAGCACATGTCTACGTGCGAACTACCAACTGCTACGTCACCAAGAAAGTAGCCCAAACTGGCTTCTTCCAGCCCCCAAATTCTAGGCAAGGTACCTTCCATCCAGTCTATTAAATATCTCAAATGGAAGACTTTCCTGCGTGAACAAAATCCCCTAGTGACCTTTATGAAACAGAATTTTGTGGAAAGAAAGAGCTCCGTGTTGGAGCCGAAAAGAAGGGTTATACTCCTGGCTCCACCACTCCTTAGCTGCAGGGCATTGTCCAAGTCCTCCCATTTTTTTTAAGCTCCAGATTCTTCATCTGTAAAATGGATTAACAGTGCCTGGCAGTTGTGGTTGTTCTGAGGATTATAGAACATAACGTGGTAAAGCACGTGCACTTAGTCGATAAGTAGTAATAGTGATGCCCGCTATTTTCATTCAAATAAGCTGCCATGTTCCAGTTGCATAAACTATCATCACTGTGGTTGATTTATAAAAATCATCTAGACTCACCAAAATGAAAATCAAATCATCCTCTCCACTAGCTTTGTGATGGGATTTTTACATTTCCTCTTCCGAATGAGGAAGATACTCAAGGGGGATATTATCTTGAATCTTCATATTTAACAAAATGTTCCTTAGATGAATCTCTCATCGCTGCTTAACATTTATGACAGGAGTTAAATCCAGATAATTGACTCAAGATCCATTTCTCAAGGATATTTTAAGTCCAACTCACTTTGATGAAATGAGACATTTCATCACAAAGAATGGCCTTTGTATACATCGGACCCACATCAAAAGGAAGGATGTTCCAAGTGTCCTTTCAACGTGGAATCCAAGAAAGTTAAACAACAGCAACAAACCAGTTGCTTTTTCTTCAGATTCCTTTTTTATAGTTCTATAAAATCTTCTAAGGCATCTTAATACATCAAGCACAGGCATTATAAAATATTATACTGCCCTGACTTATTAGGTTTACATTGAACATAGTGAATACTAAGATTAGCTAAAATTAAATTTTCATATAGAAATTCTTTATATGAATTAATTCCCACAGTAACCTGGGGAGTCAAATATTTTTTTCTACTTCACAGATTAGTAAGGTGAGGCTTGGAAATAGTAAGTAACTGGTCCAATGTCATTATGGTAAGGGTTCAGACTCAGGCCTGGCTAACAGCCCAAATCTATCATATTTACCACTGGCCCATCCTGCTTCTCATAACCTCACAAGTTCAGCAGAATTCATATGCAGAAGTTTTTTTGTTTTTTGTTTTTTGTTTTACTATTTCATCTTTTACAGCTGAGAAAGGGAGGCTGTGGTTATGGCATGAAAATGCAGGTTACAGTGACCTGGGGCAAAGGACGCATTCCAAATTCAGTTCACTTGGAATTTAAAAACGAATACCCTCTGTACAATGGAGGAATTACTATCTTTCAGTTGCCATAAAAGTTCTATCTCCTTGTCATTTTTATTTCCTGTCTCTCTGCCTCTTTTATATAGCCATATCAAGAATTGGAAAATAAAAATAATTTTTACAGTTTCTATTTGGAGAGTTTGACAGAAAGCTCATGGTCTTGGACATCAGTGAACCTCAGAACTGGAAAAGAGGTCGTGTTTTCTATGTTTTCTTCCCTTTTCAGTTCTTTCTCTCACTTCTATTAATCATCCATGTCTTGCCTGTTCTTCCTAGTTTCGCTAAGGACCACCTGATATCTAAGGGTGGGGACTCAGACCCACCCTTCATCAGAGGAACTCAAAGATCACAGGAGGGCCCTGGGGTCACAGACACCAAGGAAAGAAGGGGGAAGAACAAGAGGGAGGTGGCAAGACATGGGGGGCAAGGAGCCCTGAATGCTGTTGGCAGGAATGGCTGGGAATGAAGGTGACTGCCCTCAACTATTGAATCTCGACTGGGGCTGTTGCTTTCTACTTAAATTTACCTTCTTAAATTTTTTTTTAATTTTTTGAATATATAATTTCTTCTCAGCTTTATTAAGACATATTGGCATATGACCCCATATAAGTTTAAGGTACCAACATGCTGATTTGATACATTTATATACTGCAAAATGATCGCTATCCTAACCTCAGCTACCACCTCCATCCCACCTCATGATGACCGTTTCTTGTTTGTGGCATGAACATTCGAGACCTCCTCTCCTAGCCATTGTTGCCTTTTAAAAAGTGGTCAAGTACTGTGCTCTGTCACTTGCCAGCAAGAGACTTGTTCAGTGAAGAAGTCCAACTTTTGCTGGACGTGCTTATGGCCCCAGGCCCAGCTCTGAGTATGAGTTGCCTCTAAAAGTCAAAGATTCCCCATGGGAAAAGCCAGAAAAAGCCAGAAACATTAGAAAACATGTTCCCTGTTTAAAGAGGAGATGTTTAATCTTCTCCTTTTTATTTTTGCTAAGCTCTCTCTCCTTCCAGGCCAAATTAAGGGGTCACATTGACTCCGGCTCCAGGAAAGAGGTACTAACCTTTCCCTAAGCCGATAGTCAAGGTGAAGGGGCTACCTCTGGGCTGTGAGTTCTTACCTGTCAACAAGAGAAGACAAAGATGAAAAAGAAAGATGGATGAGTGGGAGGGAGTAACTGACCGCTCTTACAGCCTGCCTCATGCTCTCACCCCCGGAAAGATTCCAAGGACTGAGAAGCACTGGCTGGACACCATCACACAGATTTATTCCAGCCGCTCCCTCCTCTGTCTAGAGTGGGCTTTCTTCACTCAGAATCAGGGGCAATGAAGGTGCAGCAACAAGAAGTGATTTCAGGGGGTAGTGAGATGAAAAGATAAAATAGCTCTGCCTTCCCAATTCTCTGGACAGCCAAGCCTAAATGGGCAGTTTTCTGGATGTGGCTTTTCAGGCATTTCAGCAGGAAGTCTCATCATCCAGAGTCCGTTCTATACCATGGCAGTTACTGTCATTTCTTCTATTTTTAAAATTCTTTGCCTTTAAAGATGGCCTAAGGCAGAGGAGGAATGATCATGAAGTTTTGTCCCTGGTACTCTCAGCGACACTTCTCTCCCACTGCAAATCATGGACACCTGCTGTCCCAGAAAGACCTGGCCCCCATCAAGGTGCTCCATGTCTTGGATCTGCTATGACCCCCATAAATATTGGCTCTGGACCTCCTACTTTATAATCCTGCTGAGCAACTATCTCATTATTTTAGACTTTTACTTTCTTTAAGCCCCCACATATTTGACTAAAAAGATCAGAATCACCTAAATGAGTCTGTTTTCATCCACTTTTCCTTCCTTCTCTGCTGTTTCTGAGGAAGACCCATTTGTTTTCCTGGCCCAGGTTAAGAGTCATATTCCTGACACCACCACACCCTTCCATGTCCTCCAGGTAGATGGTCTAGGAATTGCCTCCTTTAGCTATTGAAAATCTCTCCTCTTCTGGCTCCTTCCCCTCTGGAGGCAGCAATGGACAACTGTCTCCAGGCTGAGCACAGCACATGGCACACAGAATGTGCTCAAAAAAGATAAGTGCTCAACGAATATCTTATTAAATAAAATCTATGCAGTCACTCCCTCAAGCAAGGCCACCACGTTACACAGTTCTAGAGGGCACCATTATACTTTATTCTGTGTGGATGGCACTCCCTAAAGCTCTACAGTGGAGTACCATTGTCCTTTTCCAAAACAATTGTCACAGAATTTTCACAATACTTTTTAAACATGACCCTGCAAAGAATGAGTATCTTCTGAAAGCCAGTTTTTAAAAGTAAGTCCATTTCCATCCAAGAATTTTTCAAAATAGGAATTGAACACATTCTGAAAGTTTTTTTGCCTCCAAACTGAGGGAGAGAGGACAATAAAATCTACTTTATTACAGCTCTAAGACTGTTCATTTTCTAGAAGAAAACATGTTTGAAGGAATAGCACAATAATTATAAAAAGTCTATGTCGGTATATTGGTTTTAAAAGGAAAAAAAAAAAGGATTTTTTAAAAATAAAGTATTCTAAAACCAAATGATCCAAACACCAACTCAATATGTTTGATTTGGAAGTTCTTTGCCAAGACTTGTCTCCACGCATCGATAAATCAAGTCAATTCATTGAACCAAACCTTCAGAATTGCCATTTTCAGAGCTCCAGGAATCATGGAAGAATCTAGGTGTGTAACCAAACAGGATCTTGGTCTAAGCCCTTTGCCAAAACATATAAATACTTCTAGACACTCCTTCCACATATACAAGAAACCTACATAAATCTAACTTTTAGAGAATGCCTCCTTTAGATATAGTTACGTGGACATGATTTCCGGACTGAGTAGTTCCATTTAATGGGCAAAGACTAAACAGATTTTAAGCAGATGAAAGTTTGGTGAAAAAAAAAAAAAAAAGAACATGGAAGGAATTTAAGGCCCCACACCTACACTTCTATAGAAAAACAATCTCCTTATTCTTGAGCCATATAGCCACCCGAGCTAATGGTGGGTCTTGTTTGAGTAGAGAAGTGAGTCTTCCAGCCAATCATTTGCTAACCCAGTGGGCAAGCTGTACCAAAAATAACCAGTGCATGCCAAATGTGCTGTCCTTCATTGGATTGGATCTAAGTGGTTGCCACTCCATATAATTCAGTCTTGAGGGAAACTGTGGAGCCACCCACATCCTAAATCAGTGACGGTTTAAGGGGGGGGGGAAGATTTACTTGAATTTGTGTTTACCTGTCCAGCTTCATTTCTTGACAGTCTTTCCAAACCTAAGTGTGTGCACATATGTGTACACAAGATACGCACACACACGTGCACACACGGCACCCTACTCTCCAGCCACACTGAACTCTGTGCAGTAGTGGAAATGGCCCACCTCCTCTTCATCTCCACGCCTTCATAGGTTCTGTTCTCTGCATGCAATTGTTTTCCTATCCTCATGCACCTGGCTAATTTTTGTCTCTTGTTGGAAACTCAGCCTGGATGGTGCCTCACCCAGAAAGCTTTCCCCACCCCTCTAAGTCTGGCTTAGTTATCTATTCTTTATACATACCCTCATAGGGCTCTGCAAATACCCCCATCATAGCACGCATTACAGTTTCTTCTTTGGCTCTGGTATTCTCCCACTAAGCTACAAACTCTTTGAAGATAAGAACTTTAAATCCGGCTTAGTGAAAACGTGTTGACAAACACTGGATGTTAACTCATTCCTGTCCTGACCATCCTTATAATTTCTTTCCCTGCTGTCCACATGAACAGGTTAAAAGACTAGACAACTGACATATATCAAATAAATGAAGAACACTGTGGATAGTCATAATACTTAAATTTCACTCCTAGGATCCTTGATTTTCTTTAGGTTTGTGCCTATAAAATGGAAAAAACTGGAAAATCTGCTAAACCAACGCACGCCATTCAGTGCAAATTGCATTCTGGCTATGGGAACATTCAGAAAGAGGTGTTGCCAATTTGGGAAGGTTTGATGAAAGGTCTCGGGTTTTGATGAAACTAATGGACATAGAAGATGTCAGTGAAGGGAAATAGACACAGGATAGGCAGAATGTAGACAGGCAGGAGAAATAAGAAGGGAAAAAACCACCTAGGTTGACTTCTTTGCATAGAAAAGTATCAGAAACAAAGAATGTCTTGGTAAGGAATCTATTGTGTTAACAACCTTGGGCCGGTCGGTCCTTACCCTCTGGCCTGGAGCGCCATCACGTCCTGGTGAACCAATGCCTCCCGGGACACCCTAGGTAGAGCAAGGACCAAAAAAAAAAGTCAGAGTCATGGAAACCAGAAATCAAGTGCCTTTCTACCCAGCTTCTCTGAAATAGATCAAGGCCTCTAAACAAACCTAATAGCATGAAGGTGAATTCAGAATCGAGAACTTATTTGTATGCAAGAAATGTCCCCCACCAACGCTCGCCCCCAGGAGCACCAGTATGACTCTCAGAAGTGACTCAAGTGAATGAACACAGGCTAACAGTCTTTAATAGAGAAACCCCTTACTGCTAAAATTACAGCTGACTCTAGAAGGTATAGCCTTCCCCTCCCACCCCACCCCCACCTTGGCAAGGCTCTTGAGCTAAGAGGATTTGGGGAAGGGGCAGAGGGAGAAAGAGACAGAGAATCTTAAGCAGGCTCCATGTGGAGCCTGGAGCCTGATGTGGGGCTCGATCCCACAACCCTGAGATCATGACCTGAGCGGAAATTAAGACTGGGACGCTTAACTGACTGAGCCACTCAGGCACCCCAAGCTAAAAGCATTTTTTATTTTTTAGCAGACTAAAAAGTAAAACTCATACCTGTGGGCCAGGAAGGCCAGTCTCTCCTTTTTCTCCTTTAGCACCCGTCATTCCCTGAATAGCCAAAAGCATTCGGGCTTAAGTTCACATAGGGTTAATTCTTCGTCTTTTCTTTCTCTCCACTGACTGTTCTAACATTTTCAACATTAACTGGCTTTCACACTAACATCCAAATACAGCATGTTTCACTTCTCACATATGCTACCCCCCCATGTAAGCATTCCTACGGAGCTGAACGTCTATACGGCAGAGCAGTTTAAACTCAGAACACAGAGTCTGATACGGCCGAGGCCACACTGTACATCTGCGGAGGAGAGATTCAGCAGTTTAATACTATTGATAGTTTAGATATCTACCTCGAGTTTGGGTTTTGTTTCAGCTAGAAAGATATGCGAATGGAATCTAGCAGGTAAGGCTACCAAAGGCTTAGTAGTAGTAGCAATTGTATAACTGGAATGCTAATGCTTTCTAAACTGTGAAAATAACCTTGGAACAGAAAACTTCACAGCAAGGGAGATATAATCACATGTGCCGAAAGATGGCTAAAAATGTGCTTAAAAGGCTTGTTTGTTTCAAATACTAATTTTGATTAATAGAAATTGGTTTTACTCTTGAAATCTTGATCCCTAGAGGAAGATCAATGAAAATCAATGAGTGGCATTAAATTTGCTTTCTGTGATACAAACAGAGTGGCTGTATCAAAGTACACTGTCTATAATCTGAAACTCCAACTAAGTGCACTGGCCTTTGATGCCCACGAGATAAAAAATCAGAAATAAATGGCTTCCATGAATCTATATCCATGAATACTACAAATAGATAATGAATAACTGGAATTTGTTACTTTTTAGATTTTATTACATCTATGAAGGATTTGATCCAACAAGAAAAAGGACAATAAATGTCATAGCCCTGTTTCTTTCCTTAGACAACTTGCTTATGGACAAACCTACCCTGTGTGGATGTATCTATTTGTAAAATACCCCCATCACTTAACAAAAAATTCACTAATGAGTGAACTCATGAACTTTCAGTTACTACTTTCATTTCTCAATTCTTTTTTTTTTTTTTTTTAAAGATTTTATTTATTTATTTGACAGAGATAGAGACAGCCAGCGAGAGAGGGAACACAAGCAGGGGGAGTGGGAGAGGAAGAAGCAGGCTCATAGCAGAGGAGCCTGATGTGGGGCTCGATCCCATAACGCCAGGATCACGCCCTGAGCCGAAGGCAGACGCTTAACCGCTGTGCCACCCAGGCGCCCCTCATTTCTCAATTCTTATCTTTAGGGGTTAGAAGGGACTGAGGTTCATTGTAAAGGGCACGGAAGACAAAAGTTCACTCTTTATAATTCATGAAAAAGTGAACACAATAAAATCCACCCAAATGTTTACACGCTACTCACAGGCATTCCTTGAATGGACAGACCACTTGGTCCTTGGGGTCCAGGGGGACCCTGAGGTCCTGGAGGGCCTGTGTCACCCCGAGGGCCCTCTGGTCCCTGGAACACAAGAGAAGAAAATCATTTCAGAGGTAAGTTAGAGTCTCGGTACTCAAAAGATATTTCTGCTTAGAGCACTTATAATTTATTTCCTTACAGAAATGTTCCTAAGGCACAAAACGCTGATAGGATAGCAAGACAAAATGCCTCAGATGGTGCGCTTCCCAGACAAGATGTCATCAGTAAGCCAAAAGAGTAAACACATGGGGGTTGTTCAACTATAATTTTTTTCTTCCGTAAATAAGAAGGCTATGCCAACTATGTGAGTAACTAGACCCCCCACACTCCGTAACAAATCCAAGAGACAGAAGTACTTTGAGACCACCCTCCTGGCCTGTGGCATGTTGGTTCATACCTTCCAGCTGAACTACATTCTCTCCACTTCCACCCCTGTCAGTTACTCATCTTGGGGGCACCCCTGCATTACTAAGACTTTGCCCCCAGTCCCTGTTTGCTTCTTCATCTTGATCCTACCATCCTTCTGTGCCTCTTTAATGTCTGCCTAATGACCTGCCCTTGTGCAATATTCCTTGATTTTCTTTCTTCTCAGGATCAGGCAGTCCTATCACATTAGCAACTCTTATTTCCATAGTTTGGACATTGTGGTTTAGCTAAAGCTCTCTCTCCTCCATAATCTTAGATTCAAAAAACTCTATCCTCAGCCTCTTCTTTCCTTTCTTTCATCCTGGGACTCCAGTGAAAACTAGTATAAGCTAAGACTTCCAACTCCTGGATATCATGTTAAATTTGAGGCTGACAAACCCACTACTTGGGGCAAGCAATACAGAAGATGATAATGAGCATAGTCAGCTAAGTTTTAGGTTCAAGGGAGCAACCATGTGGATATGTCCAATGGTCTGGGGATCAAGGGATGTCTGAGCTGGCATGGATTCTGGAGTAGCTGAAGATATGTTTGTGGGTGAGGTTCTTAAGGAGCCTGTTGAGAGAGTAACAGAGGAAATTGATAAAGACGCGATGAAAAGCTGGTAGAAGGGAGAGAAAGAGAAACCTGAGCAGTGTAGGAAAGGCCAAAGGGGGGGAAATTTCTAATAGAAAGGCCTCCAACCATATCAAATGCTGTAGAGATCTCAAGTAAGATAGGAATTAAACCATAGCCTGTGGATTTGATAACAAGGAGGTTATCAGTGATCTTAATAAGAAGAATTTTACAGGATTCTTATAGGAATAGAAGTCATGTGCAGGTTAAGTATGATTCTGGTTACATATAAATGGAATTCTATACTATGAACTTCATTGGTTCATGCTTCTTTCATGTGTCAGAGTGGTGTTGGGGTTCATACTTTTGTTGCATGTTTCCATAGTATGTTCCTTTCAATTGCTGAATGATATTCCATTGCATAGATACACAGAAAATTGTTCCTTCACCTATTGAACATTTGAATCATTTCCCATTTTTTGCTATTGTGAATAAAGGTGCTATGAACACTTATGTACCCCCCCCACCAAAAAAAAAACTATTTTGGAAGTAAGTATGCAGAAAACAAATGAAAACTATTCTTACAAGAGACATAGTGTAAGAGGAGGAAAGATAGAGGTAGATAGATCTAAAAAAATATGATGGAAGAGACAAGCCAGTAATTGACAAATATTAGTTAATGCTTATAATCATTTAATCATCTATCACTTCAATATTATTGAGGAACTGAAAATGGAGCAGAAGGGCAGAAAGTATATGGTCTCATTTTATTCTATACAGTATGAGACAAAAATGACTAGGAGAGCCCAGCAGCAGGGTTGCTTTAAGCTTCTAAATTCTCATTGTTTGCTACAACTAAAAGATGGACCCACAAAATGGAAAATAATACAGCGTAGGGCTTTCCATATGGAAGGTATCCTTTATCTGTTCCTACACTACGGCACTGGTGGACATGTGAGCATTCTTTGTCTAACAAGAATTTTCCTAAAACCACTTCATACTGATATCTGTGATTTATCAAAATCATCATGTAAAAATAACCACATCAGCAGTGGTCCTGTGGAAACGGATTATCAGAGGTAAGGGGTCAATGTTGGGATCATCAAACATCTTTGAACTCCTAACAAGCCTTCATGATCAGAATCATCATCCGGTGAGAATGTGGGAAAACCATGGGATCATGCGGGAACCCAATGGGAGGAGGAATGCAGAATCAACAGGAGCTCCTGGGCACTGTGCTGAGGTGGAACTGAGGAAGACCCAGTGTATTGCTGTCTGAAAAGAGGCTTTTAAATCACTGGCCTTCCTTGTAGGACCATAAGAGAGAGAGCCAGGTAAGAAGCATCAAGTCTATGCCTAAGATATGTGTTACAATCTCAGAAAATCACACAAACAACAAAGAAGATATCTCATGAGTTTTGAGTTGGCTAGTGACTCATTAGCTTCAGTCTTCTTTCATTTACTTCCTTCCTCCCCATATTAGCTCCTACCTTGCTTCACTTGTTTCCAGTTTTATAGTAAAAATTTTTGCAATGTTCTCTTCCCCATGAAAAAATACCATGCAAATTGAGTAAGTGACCATATTGAAGCAGTAAGTCAAGACTGCAAGGTGGGTGGAGAGGAGATCATGGGGCAACAGGTGAAAATGAAACAGGGGGTGAAATTATAGAGGGCCTTGAATGCCACGCCAAGGAAGGTGAATTGCATTCTCAAGACAATAGCATATGACTACAGATTTAAAGTATGATATGGCCCAGCATAACTTTAAAGAAATAAATCTGGGGGCAGATGTGAAGAATCCATCAGAAAATCAAAAGCACTGGAGCCAAGAGACCAGTTAGAAGATTTGCCAAAAGCCAGATAGAAGATGGTGAGACCTGAATTTGATTAGTGGCTGGGCTTCTGCCCATCCCTTCGGGCGCCTTTGTGCAAACTAGGAAAATGTGTGCCTGGACGTGGTTTGGCAAGGCTTGGTCGTCTCAGCTGGTGCCTTTGTGGCCTACCCCAGCACACATGGTGGCCCTGGGCAGTGAGAAAGGAAAACAGAGCTGTGTGTTTGATTATACATTGTGGGGAGGGAGTAGGACTCTAAAACTTGAGAAATCACCTGGAAAAGAGTGCTGCCTAGTTGTGATTCAGTTTTCTCTCTACTTTGTTGTAGGCAGAGAATGAGAAGAGTATACACGAAAGAACACTACCTTGGAAACTAAACCACTCAGAACACTGACATTCTATTTTTGACCTGGAAACCAACCTTTCTTTCACTGAGTTCTTAAGTATTTTTTGAAAAAACAGAAGTCTTTAAGAATAAAGGAAAAGACTTAGACACAACTTTCCACAAAAACATAAGGGGTTCTGGACTGCAAAGGGTAAACAGTACTGAACTCCAAAATTATATTATTGCTAGATATGAGAGAGACAGAGATACAGAGAGACAGAGAAAAAATTACCTTTGGACCCTGTTCACCTCGTTGGCCCTTTGGTCCTCGGAGTCCTGGACCACCCTGGCAAACAGATGTTAAGTATTAGCACAAAGACAAGTCTTAAACAACATATTTCATCCATTCTCTTCAAAAATATGGATTATGTAATTCTTATTTTGAATAAAGTCCAACTCATTGTGTAATGGTATATATTCATTATGATCCTTTACTGGAAATCTGCCACCTAGACTCACCTCTTCCTGCTGATGATTTCATAGTTTGAGAAAGCTTTCTAGGCCAAACGCTTTCAAATTAAAAAAAGCTTCAGTATTTTGAAATTTAGTGTGTAAGACAACTACTATTAATGGATACAAATAAAATACACTGCTAATCTAAAATTGTGTATCTTATACCACAACTTTGAGATTATTTAATTAAATTGTAAAAAGCATCTAAAAATAGTAACAATTTAATTTTATTTACACCATAAAAGGCTAATCAGTGTTACTGGAACTTGTTATTTGTATTTTCCCTAATATTTTTGCCCTATTAATGCGCCATCTGCACAATTACTTAATATCATTTTCTTTATCTAGATATATGTATGTGTATATGTATTCTTGCAAACATATTCTTTGTATATATGTGCATAAATATATACGTGTATACACTGAATATTTTTCAATTGACTCACTATTTCACTTAAATCTAATCTTAAAAGCAAATATTATAGCATTACAGTTAATGGAAAAATGCATTACTTATTAAGAATAGAAGGTAACCTTGAAAATATACTATAAATAATGTTGCTAAATTTAGCTAGATTTTGTTCCTATTGAAGTCTGTGAGCCATGGGCTTGTTCTTTGATAAAAAGGGAGACAAGTAAGTATTAGTGTGCACCAGACTGAGAATATCTCTTTCACCTGAGCAGAAGGATTAAAAGCTCATTGAAAATGGAATAGCTCTCCCAGTGTGCGATTTCGATTTATTTCCTGCTACACACGTGACTCCTGAAAAACATTTTGTGTACCGTCAGCAAAATACTTGCATCACTTGGGAGAAGACTAGATTGGATGAGCTTTAAGGTTTCTTCCAGTTTCTTTTAACCACTTAAATTCATTCCCCTCCCCAATAACACCTGGTTGCTTATCTTCCGGACTTTTTTTTTTTTTCAAGATTTTATTTATTGGAGGGGCACCTGGGTGGCTCAGTCCTTAAGCATCTGCCTTTGGCTCAGGGTGTGATCCCAGGGTCCTGGGATCGAGCCCCACGTCAGGCTCCCTGCTTTGCTGGGAGCCTGCTTCTTCCTCTCCCACTCTCCCAGCTTGTGTACCTCTCTCGCTAGCTGTCTCCCTGTCAAATAAATAATAAAATCTTAAAAAAAAAAAGATTTTATTTACTGGAGAGAGAATGCATGAGAGAGCACAAGCAGGGGGAAGGGCAGAGGGAGAGGGACAAGAAAACTCTCCCACTGAGCAGTGAGACCCATGTGGGCTGATCCCAGGACCCTGAGATTATGACCTGAGCTGAAGGCAGACGCTTAACCCACCAAGCCACCCAGGCGCCCCTCTTCCAGACTTTTAAAATACAATTATAAAATTGCATATATGTATGTACCTATAGAAAATATTACCTATAGTATTTTTGTGCTATTAGATGATATATTACAAATTACATATGCGACATCACACTTTTTACATACTTCTAAGTTTTTTAATTTAATGTATTTTAGAGGTTCTTTTCCAAGACATAACATATGATTTAACTTATTCTGAATGAGTTGTGTCGTTTTCCAAACCTTGGATTATATAATTGTTTGTTTAACCATTCTTCATTATTAGAAACATAGGGTTTTCTCACCCTTTTTTTTTTCCTGTTTAAACACAGCTGCAATTAACATCCTTATACAGCCCTTAAGTACAAACTTTAATATTTAAGTGCAAATATTAATATTTAGGATATCAACAAGTAGAATTACAAATGATATTTGATGGGTAGGCATATATAATATCAAACTGTGCTCCAAAAAAGCTGTGTCAGTTTACTCATCTACCAAGGGTTTAAGAGGGTTCCTCCTTCTCTAAACCTTAGTCACCACTTAATATTGAAGGGGAGCACAATTTGTTACCTCACACTGTGCCTCTTGGGCACAAGGATTATTTAAGAAACTGCAGACATAGGAGAAGCCCTGAAAACCAAAAACCGAGTAAAAGTTTTATGAGACATTTACATTTATAAGAGAAGTCTCCATTTGTAACAGTGTCTCCCTCTTTGTACCAGGAAGAAAGGGAGGGGTCTAAATCTCTAGAAACTTACTTATGAAGAAGACAGACTGGGGTCTGCATAATAGCCTCAGCCTTGTTTGCTATGCCTTTCCTGGTAACCTCCCCAACCCCCCCCCGCCATCTTTAGCTGAAGATGAGTTGCTTAGTTTTCCTGGGTATCTCCCACGTATACAGGAGGTATGCATGTTATTAAACTCTAGATTGTTTCTCTTCTGCTAATCTGTCTTTTTATTAAAGGGGTATCTTAGCCAGGAACCCAGAAGGGTAGAGAGAAAATTATTTTTCTTCCCCCACAATGTTGTCAAACTTTACATTATTATCAAACTAATTGGTAAAAATAATATTTTACTCTTATTTTAATTTTCATTTCCCTAAACACTACTCTAATGGGGCACCTTTTCATAACATTTTCCATTTGCATTTCATCTCAATGCAACTACCTATTTCTGTATTTTACTCAGTTTTCTAATGGGTTACATGTCTCCTTCTCTTTAATGTGTAGAAATTCTTCATATATTTGGATACCACACCTTTCACTGTTACATGGGATGCAAATATTTTTTCCCAGAGTGGCAGACACTTTTGGTTGGTTACCAAACAGTCTTTCCTGACTCCCTTCTCCATTTTATTTCTTCTACTACAAGACTAAAAAAGATGGATTTGCTTGCCCAGTCTCCTTTGCAACCAGGAATGGGCACATTAACCATTTTGGGCCAATGTGATCAACAGGCCACAAGCCTATAGAAAGGAAAGTGGGAAACTGGGACAAGCTTAGGTCCTTGGGATCATCCAACTCTAAATCTTTTGTTGAGCAAACAATAAATATTTAAACGTCTGTTTATACTACTGTATCAGTCAAATTTTCTGTTCCTTGAAGCAAGTGCAATTCATCCCAATTAATATACCATTCTGGCCTGAACTCTTTAAGTTTTTCTGTGCATCTTTAATGATTGGTTTTTAACTGCAGGTTTTGTTGAAATATAATTGTTTCACAGCTATTCATGCCAGAGGCACCGTGTCTAAAAGCCTCAAAACTTTTATATTTGTAACTTATTTTGCACCTTATCCTTAACTGTCAACACTGAGCCCATGACAAGAATTCAACACATTTTTGTGGATGTTAACTTCCAACCTTTTTTTTTTTTTTTTAAACTTCCATCCTTTTACTAAGAAAGGGTTAGTCTAGGCAAAGGGAATATGGTTCATTCACCCAGGCCTTCCTACGGCTCTTTTGTAGCTTTATTTGCACCAAACACCACTGTGTGAATTCTTGAATGAGAAAATAATCACAACTATATTAAATCATTAGACAGGGTTTATTGCATATTGTTTGGGATACCATTTCTTGAATAGTTTATTATACTTTAAATATTTGAAAATTTCAATAGCGTTTCTCCTGTTTTACATCTTTCTCTCCAAGTCAGAGCTCAAGTCTTCTCTTTCACTTCTCTGCTGCTTTTTTCTCATTACAAAGTTTGACTCTTAGGTCATATGTGAATATTTTATAACTTGTCCCAGCAGTATTGCAGATGAAAAAACTTGAAAACCCTCCAGCTAAAAAAGCTTATTAATGCTGCTTAAAATAAAATAAACATCATTGTAATTAAAAACTGAACGCATAAATACCAGGCAGGAAGAAGAAACAAAAACCAGAGAAGCAAGCATGTGCTCAGAGACTGCCCTGGGGGAGGATGGGGAAAATGGTTCAGGGTTGCTGCAAAGTTTGTATTTTATAGCCTACACAGAGCAAGGAAATATGAACTTGAGCCTATGATAGGTGGGGGCAGGGTGGAAAATGAAATGTTCTTTAAAGCTGAGGAACTTGAAAGTCTTTCCTGTGAATCAGATAGGAAAAAAAACAAAACAATAAAAAATAGCAGGTGGATGACCAAGATGTTGTTTCCAATGTAGCTATGGGAGGAGTAGGAAATGTCTTTGCTAAGAAATATTACCCAGAAGCTGATTCTCATACAATCCAGGGATCAGAATTCATATAGCCTGTCAGGAGCAAACAAAACTCCCAAGTCAAATGTCTAAGGTGGATTTCAGTTGGTTGTCTACTTGGGAGCTTACCAGAAGCAAGCACAGATATTCTCTGGAGGAATACAGCTCAAAACTGGCTCAAAATATCCCCCAAGATAAAATTTCAAGTAATACAAACTCAAATATACACCAAAAAAATTCACAAAATATATGTGGAAACAAGATAGCATGAGTAACATCAGCAGAAAAAAAATGGCACTCAGAACCACACACAATGCAGATATTGACATGATCAGATAAAAAATAAACTGTATTTAAAATATTGAAAGAAAAAATAGTTTTGAAGTGTTACAAGAGAAGAAAGACTATAGAAATGCCTGGAAGGTTTGAAAAGGAACCAAATATAACTTCTAGCTGTGCTAAATATAGTCATCAAAATCAGAAATACAATGGACAGGTTAAGTAGCATATTAAACATAGCTAAAGACAGAATACACTAGAAACTAAATTTGAAGAAATTACATAGAAGAAGCCTGGAGATACAAGCAGAAATAAATAAAAAAGGTTAAGAGACGGGAGAGTAAGAAAGTACATCAGTTGAGTTTCAGAAAAATGTAATAGAGATGATAGGAGAGAGGCAATTATCGAAGAGATAGTGACTAAGAAAACTCCAAATTTAACGAGAAACATTGCCACTCAAACTCATGAAGTCATAAGTTTTCCAAAATGGCAGATAATCTGCATCAAAAACCCCGCACCAGAGCAGAGCGTGGCGAAACTTTCGATCACTAAAGACAAAGGGATCTTGAAAATAAGATCTTCCCGTTTATTAGTTTGGAAAGTTGTCTCACTGCTTTAATTAAGGCCAATATTAAAAAATTTTTAAGCAAGACAGGAGGCTTATTACTCTCTTATAGTAAAACCCGAGCTGATAACTGGTTCGTTGTAGTAGAGTAGCTTTACCACACAAGGCAGACTGGAAGCTTCGGTGCTTTAATTCTATTGCTCTGCACTGCTTGCTAAAGTGAACCATTACCATGTGTTCCCAGAGCAGCATGTTGAGAGAGGTGAGAATGGATAAGGAAGTTATTTTGTTTTCATTTAAGAACAACTTCTAGGTTGATTGCATATCCTTTTTCTCTCACTGGCCAGAACTTGGTCATAAGGTGATAGCTACTTGTACAGATGCTAAGAAGTCAAGTCTCTAGCTGAATGGCCATGTGCTTAGCTAGAACTCGGGGAATTCTGCTACGAAAAAGAAGCAGTGGCAATGAGGGTACAATCAACGATCTCTGTAACAATCATCAAAACTATCTTTTGATAATATGGGAAATAAAATCATTTGGTGATGAAAAAAATTAAAAATTGACTATCAATAGTCTCTCATTAAAGGAACATCTTGGGGCACCTGGGTGGCACAGTGGGTTAAGTGTCCGACTCTTTGTTTTGGCTCTGGTCATGGCCTTGTGGTCCTGAGATGGAGCCATGTAGAGGGCTCTGAGCTCAGTGGGAAATCTGCTTGAGATTCTCTCTCTCCCTCTCTCTCTGTGCCTTCTCCTGCATGATTGCACTCTCTCTCTCTTATAAATGAATGAATGAATGAATGAATGAATGAATGAATGAACGAATAAATAAATGAATAAATGGAACATCCAAAGTGTGTATCCAGGGGAAATAAAAATGATACTGGAAGATACCATGAGCAAAGAAATAGCAAGTATGGAGACAAGTCTTAACACATAGTAATTTATGACAAGTACTAATAAAATGTCTAGTTTGTGATGTTAAAAAAAGTATCAAAATACCTGATAGCAATAGTGCATAAATTATAAAAAGGATGATCCAAGAGAAAAAAATTCCAAGAATATCATATCTGTTGAAATAAGGGTGAAAATCTTGATTCTTTTTAGACTTTGTCAAGCTAAATATGTTTGTTAAAATCTCTTGGTTGACTACTAAAAGAACAGCTATAGAGGGCAAAATTTCCAGATGAGTGGAGGGGAGAAGAAAAGAATAACAATGAAAAGCCAAAAAGTGTAAATAAGTAGACAAAACCTCAACCAACCAAGAAAACCACATATATATATATCATGTGGGATGAATAGAAAGCAAAAACTAAGGGGACAGATAATGGGATATTTGCCCAAAGAGGTTAATTATCACAAATAATAGAGTGAATGGACTAAACTCTAAAAAAAACAGCAAAACCAGACTGAAAATAAAACCTAGCCATATACTATTTAAACAGAACACATCTCAAACATCAAGACAACAGAAGGGCTGAAACTAAAGGATGAAGAAAATGGGCATTAAGGAGGGTACGTGATGTGATGAGCACTGGGTGTTATGTGCAACTGATGAATTAATTGAACTCTACATCTGAAACTAATGACATACTCTATGTTGGCTAATTGAATTTAAATTAAAAAATATATATATACCACAAAAATAATCCAAAAGAGAAAAGTCACTAGCAAGATGATTGTTCTCGATTTTTGTACACTGTAACACAGTCTCAGGATATACATACAAGGCAGAATTACAAACAAAATTTGACAGATTGACATTGAAGTAGAAAATTTTAAACATCTATCTCAGCAACTGAAAGATAAAGAATTAATGCAGATAAAGAAGATTCTAACCACACAATTGACAGTTTGACTTACTGGATATTTGCATTTAGAATTCTGAACTCCACAATTAGAAAACACACAGTCTTCTAAAGCATACATGGAACAGCTGTAAAACTTGACAAAAGGCCACAAAGCAAATGTCAAAGAATCAACAAATGTCCAAAAACTGGTACTATGCAGACTATCTTCCATAAAAACATGCAATAAAGTTAATATAAAAAATATATAAATTGCACATATGATCGGAAATTTAAAGAGACACTTCTAAGAGAAACATGGCTAAAAAGGAGTAAAGAAAAACATAAAAAATAATAGCTCACAGAAATATTAAATTTAACTACGCTGGCCTTAAAATTTCTAGACAATAAAAAGTCCCATAAACAACAACAAGCAAGCCACAGACCAGGAAATGATATTTGCAAACCATATCATTAATAAAGGATTAGTGTCCGGAATACATAAAACCACGGAACTAATAAGCAAAAAATCCGCACAACAAAATCCCAGAAAAGTTTATAAACAGGTATTTATAGAGAAAGGAATCCAAGTGACTCAGAGACAAATGAAAAACTGTTCCATCTTACTAGCACAAAGGGAAAGTCTTATTTAAAATATCAATCACAAGGGTGCCTGGGTGGCTCAGTTGGTTGACTCTTGATTTCAGCTCAGGTCATCATCTCAGGGTCTTGAGATCAAGCCTCAAGTTGCGCCCCGTGCTGGGCATGGAGTCTGCTTATGATTCTCTCTCTCCCTCTGCCCTTTCCTGCTTATTTTTTCTCTCTCTCTCTCTCAAGAAAAATAAATAAATGAATAAAATAAAACAAAAACCACAGGGTTTTACACTCATCAGATAAGGAATAGCTCTTGAATCTGGCAACATCACTGTGCTGGTGAGATGCAGGGAAACCAGACCTCTTCTAGAGTTTGTGGGAGAAGATATTGGGACAACCATCTGGAAAGGCAATTAGTGGTTTCTTCATGAAGTTGGAGATACACCCTCCTTATTCTCCAACAAATCTGATCCTGCGTGTTATTGTAAGGGCCCTCAACTCATGTTTGCAGAGACATACAAAGGATGTTCACTGTAATAATAGAGTAGTAGGGAAATACTCCAGAGTCATGGGTCAATAAACTCTAGTTTATATAATAGAACAATGTGCATTACCTTTGATAAGGTTCAAAGACATAACTTGTTTTAAAGATTTATCTATTTATTAGAGAGAAAGAGAGAGCACGAACGCAGAGGGGACCACACAGGGCTTGATCTCACAATTCTGAGGTCATGAGATGAGCTGAAACCAAGAGTCAGATGCTTAATTGCTCCACGCAGATGCTCCTCAAAGACATACTTTTGGGTTAAAAAAAAAAAAAAGCAAGCTATACACAGTTGAAAATAAATCTGTGTTTCCAATTCCAAGATTAAACTGAAGACAAACCCTTACATTTGATTGAAGTTTCATAATGCACAGAATACTTATATACATATTATCTTGTATATTTCTCAGAATGTCAGAGAGGTGGGTCCTAGTTTATGTATGAGGAAAGGGAGGCTCACAGCGGTTCAGAGACTTGCCTAGTCTTATGATTTAAATTTAATGCTTTTACCATCATTCCACATTGGCTTCTTTGGAATAAAGAGTTTTCTGTTCAAAAAAAAAAAAAAAAAAAAAAAAAAAAGACTTGGGTTCTACATCTGCACTTGAAAGAATGTTCTATGTGCCAAAGGTAAGGGAGAAGCTTCTGGGATGTATTTCAGATACATTCAGTAGGTTCTCTTCCTTTTTGTTCAGCTCAGGAAATGTGGTACACAGATGAGGGAAAATTCTGGTGGGCGGCCCAAGCTGGAGTGAACCTTCACGCTGCCTGTGTGATCTACTGCATGCATGTTGGCAGGCCTGCCTGCCTCCCGTCAGCCAGCGTGCAAGGGCTGGTGAGACATCAGAATACTCCTCCTACAAGGTCTGGATTTCTTTATTTGCTTGTGCTTCTCCTCCCTGGTTTTTCTGTCTTTCTGCCTTGATCCATTTACCAATTCCTAACCACAGACCAACTATATCGCCTTAAGGAAACACCCATAACCCCAGGTTAACAAGTCAGACAGAAAATGAGCACTTAAACCCATGAAATGGAAAGATTCATCACGTAAATTCAAAGAGCCAGGTAGTACAATTATATACATTTTTATATTTTACAAAAAATATTTTCTTTCTCTCTCTCCCTCCTTCCCTCCTTCTCCTTCTGCCTCACCCCCCATCAGGCCAATCTCCCTCTCTCTCCGTTTTTGCAGGAAGTTTCCAACAGCAGTGGAGAACTTCATGTTCGGATAGGGTGAGTTCAAAATCCTCCCTTTACGTATCAACTTTAGCACATACTAGGTGAAGGGAGGTACGTAAATCTTACAGGGGAAATAGAGGGCCACGTTTGAGACATTCATATTGAACATCAACCACAGGGGTTTAAAGCGAAGATTTTGAAATACGTAACAATTTGAAAGACAGTATGGCCTGAGGTTCCAGAGCATCACACACAGGAGTCAGAGAGAAGGGGATTTGAAGAGAAGCTGTGTTCTTTAGGCAAGTTGCTTTTTTTTTTCTTTTAAGATTTTATTTATTTATTTGACAGAGAGATAGAGAAAGCCAGACAGCACAAGTGGGGTGGGAAGGTGCAGAGGGAGAGGGAGAAGCAGATTCCCTGGGGAGCAGGGAGCCCGATGTGGGGCTCGATGGGGCTCGATCCCAGGACCCTGGGATCATGACCTGAGCTGAAGGCATATGCTTAACTGACTGAGCCACCCCGGTGCCTCTCTTTAGGCAAATTTCTTAAGATCTCTGGGCTTCAGTTTGCTATAGAATTAAGTATGTGTGTAGTACAATGGCAAGCGCATATTAGACACACAAGTGACAGCTATGAATATTATTAAAGAACATTGAAGTCTGAATGAGGCAAGACTTACTGGTGGGCCTGCTGGTCCCAGAGTCCCGGTATTGACTTCAGAACAGGAGCAGGAATGTGGTAGCTCTGGGCAGGTCTCCTCATCCCTCTGAAGACAGGGGGAAAAATAGCGTAACTGTTAACAAGACAATCTGTATAAATTGCTTTATGGACTCAAAGAAAACACTTTGATTTAAGACACTTAAAAAAAAAAAACCTTTCAAGTGAACATTGGTGTGGAAAGGCAAAGAATACTCTCTCCTGCCCACAAAATATTTTCCTTAAAGTAAAATGAATGAGTGTCTAGTGAGTCATTGAAAGTCATCATCACCAAAGGATGCTGATTAAATGAGCTTGAGGATGCAGGTGAAGAAAGAAAGGCAGAAGTGGGTGTAAAAGAGGTTCTGGTTCCTAATTCATTCGGTTTGAGTAGGAGTACTTTATGAACTAAAGGTCTTGAAAACTTCCTTCTTTCTATTTCAGAGGATTAAAAAAAGACCACGTCGGAATATAACAACTGTATCTACACTAAAACACATAAAACAAAATAAAACCAGTGCTTAAATGCATCATCAAGTCCCTGCAACAACCTTCATTATGACTCACGTTCTGTGGGTGAACACAAGGAAACAACACAGCATCCATCTAAAGCTTTGGGATAGGAGCTCATTTTTCTTTTCTTGCACAATTTTGTTGCCACATGACATTACAAGATAGATTATGAACATCAGGCTGAACATCTCTGCACGAGTCACTGGGGGATGAAGACCTGCTAACAGCTATCACAGAGTTTGTGACGATCCCATTTGAAGTACCGGCCAAAAAGAAGTCTGCACCGGGATTAGAAATTGCAGAACTCCATACGGTTCACCAGTCCCATTGGACAGGGAGAAAATAAGCTTCACTATTTAAGACTCGGGGGGAAAGTGAAGCTGGAACTGAATGGAGCACAGATGATAATTAAACGATCAAGTGGAAAATAATCTGTCTCTGAAATGTTCACAATGGAAAAATGTTGAGCAGAGGGCCCATGTCTACTGTATGTACTTTTCTTTAAATGTTGGACAATAGTCAAAGCTTTCAGCTCATTATAGGAAACCCCCCTGTTAACACATCTGGCCTGATACCTGGGCAGCTAGAGTGGAATACAAACTTGAGTATCTGGAAAGAGCCTCCGAATAAGGCTGATATCAGGCCTCCTGTGACCAGAGGCTCAATAACGGTTTTACCATTGCTGCCAACTGTATCTCCATCCAGGTCTTCCTACCATGGAATGGACATATCTTCAGTGATAAAAATAAGAAGACAAGCTCTCGTCAGGCCTGGGTCCTTCCTAGGAAAAGTGGTGATCACATTTTGCTCGATAGAGCGTGGGCTTCTGAATGTTTCTGCTTCCACATTCCAATCCATCTGGGCTTAAGCATAACATCACAGTGTCTCTGGTTTAATTCTTTTTTTTTTTTTTTAAGATTTTATTTATTTATGTGACAGAGAGACAGCCAGCGAGAGAGGGAACACAGCAGGGGGAGCAGGAGAGGAAGAAGCAGGCTCCCAGCAGAGGAGCCCGATGTGGGACTCGATCCCGGTATGCCAGGATCACGCCCTGAGCCAAAGGCAGACGCTTTAATGACTGCACTACACAGGCGCCCCTGATTTAATTCTTTATCAGAGTTTACTTGGAAATTAATTTTGATGAAGAAAGAGTAAGTTACAGTTAACTCTTGAACAACTTGGACTGTACTGGTCAGCTTACATGTGGACTTTTTTTTTCAATAAATGCAATCCAGCACTATAAATGTATTTTCTCTTCCTTATGATTTTCTTAACAAATCTTCTTTTCTTTAGACTTCCTTACTGTAAGAATATAGTATATAACACGTATTACATACGAAATATGTGTTAATCAACTGTTTATGTTATCAGTGAGGCTTCCTGTCAACAGTAAGTTTTGGGGGAGTCAAAAGTCATACACAGATTTTTGACTGAGTGGGAGGGAGGCTGGTGCCTCTAACTCCCATGTTGTTCAAGGGCCAACTGTATATCCTTCTCAAACAGAGTCACCATGAATTGAATGCCTGCAATAGATGATGTGATCTGGTGTAAGGTTAAAAAGACAAATCTCTGAGCCTTTATGAAGGCTGCTCTGTGCCCATTCTCCAAGTTTAATTATTAAGACATGACTACTGTCAACCATAACAGGGTCATCCAATTCAGCTCACTGTCCCTAAGAATGATAAGATATGAATCTGTTTTTCTATATACAGGTATGACCCCATGAATTATACTTGGTATTAATAATGATAAAAATATCGATTTTCTCTGGGGATGCACTGTATGGTGACTAATATAACAAAATAAAAATTATTTTAAAAAAAAAGATCGATTTTCTGGTAACATCACATAGTTTATACAGATTATGACTACAATTTCAGAACTGTGTGCCAAGATGCCCTGGGGCACCTCAACAAACTTATAAGGGCACCATGAATGTTTTAAAAACTCAACAGAAATAGCAGTATTCGACACCCATTGGACTTCGTATGAATAACTAGTTCAAGGTAGCTCACAGTCTTAACATTAAATATTGAAATACTTTTTTGATGATGTCACATACTTGCAAATCTGGGGTTCTGGCAGTTGCTATAACAGAAAGAAGCAAGTAACATGGAAAAAATCAATGTGGAAAAAGAAGTGAGGTGGTGACGTCCAATCAGATTCCAAGGTATGAAAAATTATGTACTCCCCAATAGGCCCATCCATCCCATTCGTAAGTAATCTTGGTTATTTAGGAATAAAATAACAATCCCATTTTCTTCTTTCCATTCATGTGTATTATTTTTTCATATGGCTACTGAGTTCTTAGAGCATAAACACTTAAGATTTTTGGACCTAATGGATTCATATATGGAATTGTTCGGCATTTTTTTTGACCTAAGGGTACCATGAAAAAAATTATTGCAACACCAAAGGTTTCCTGAACCAGGAAGTTTGAGAACCTCTGGACTCTGTGTAGATGGCACCCCCTGGAGGTGTGCAGCTCCCGCCATGCACATCAGTGTGTCTTGCTGATGTCAGACGCACCTCCTTCTTAACCTCTTCATTATCATCACAATGAATTAGCTTGTTATGAGTTTTATGAAATAGCATTTAATTTTCAGAGAAAATTAAATACAACTTTAGAACATTTCAATAAAGAACAGACCTACTAATAAAAGAATTCTTACCAGGCCTGGAAGTTCACAGCATTTGTCGCTATTGGCCCAGGACGTGGAACAGATAATATCAAACATCTGTAACTGGAACTGCAATTTAAAACAAAATTGTCATTCAATAAAAAATAGATACACACTGTCTATAATTATGATTTCATATCCTGTATCACATAATAGAACACTGATACATTTGTAACATAACTTTACCGTAAATAAATAAAGTCATTCTAACAATATCAAATTAATTTTGTTCCTCAGACACACAGTGATCTAAGATTTTGTCTAGTTACTCCATCCCGCCTCCAAACTCCTGGATTTATCACAACTTTCCCTCTCATCTCCGCCAAAAGGCACTTAGCACCTCTGTTGAAGCTCGCCTCGTTCTGCCCTCATGGTCATGACCAGTGTCTCTGTCACCCCACAACACCCCATGTATCTCTTTTCTGGCACATCTCCCACCATACAGTGTGATTATTTATATTAGCTCCTCCATAGACTGTGAGCTCTTCAAGGGACAGAGAACCACTTCTCCATCTTTGTGTCCCCATCGTATGTGGGAGGTAGTAGGGATTCACAAAGTCTTGTCAAATTAATTCTGACTTCAATCGCTTATGCAAATATTCAAGAAAATTTTCTTTAGTGTATAATGCAAGCAAGATACTACAGTGACATTTAAAATATGAAAATGAACAAAAACAAAATCCTGCCCTCAGAGATCTTACCAGGAGTGAGAGGTAGGCACATGAATGTTGTTTACAACACTGTAAGTGTCATGACAAATTCACAAATAGTATTGTGAAAATCCATGCTGAGTGTGTTTTCATCTAAGCCATTGATCATGCCATAAATATTTAGTCTTGTTCTACTCATGTATGTTGGCAAAACTCAATGTACATTTTTAAATATGCAGAAACATCATTATAATATTACTAAGGGCTAACATTACCTTCAGGACCCAACCATTTCTAATACTATATTTCTTCCAATATTATTTTCAAATATTACAAGTGTCACCAATTATAGAGCTGGGAGAAGGAGAAGGAGGAAATCTTTTCTTTTTAAATCTACAACCTTCCTTCAGCAAGTGGTGTTTTCGGCAAGTGCTAGAAACTCTCTGGGTGCCTTATTTTCTCCCAAGAAATACTGTTCATCCCTGTGAGGGGTCCCATGGGTGAAAATGAGAATGCCCAAGTAGAAAGCATTACAAAATAGTTACTCACAATGCTGCAGCATCACAGAAGACCCTACTTTAAATGACAGTAGAGAGAATAAAATCAGGCTTCCCCTTTAATATGTAAGAACTGTGCTTTGCTGCCAACATCCTTCCCCAAGGGGTTTTGCAAGATTAATAAAGTGGGGCACCTGGGTGGCGCAGTCGTTAAGCATCTGCCTTTGGCTCAGGGCGTGATCCCGGCGTTATGGGATCCGAGCCCCACATCAGGCTCCTCTGCTATGAGCCTGCTTCTTCCTCTCCCACTCCCCTTGCTTGTGTTCCCTCTCTCGCTGGCTGTCTCTATCTCTGTCAAATAAATAAATAAAATCTTTAAAAAAAATTAATAAAGTAAAGCTTAAATTTTGAAGGCAGATCCATGAATCAAGCCATCATGGGTTTTTTGTTGGCTTTTTTCTATATACAACTATTGGGTTGTTTGAAGAAATAATGTACATGGCTTGCTGCTCTTTTTTCCTCCAGATTAAAGAAAAAGTTCTCAATGGGTAGGATATTGTAGTCTGTGGAGGGTAACCATACAACAGAATAATGGTCATTAAAAAAAATTCAGTTTTTAAGGTTTTTGGACCAAGAAAAAATAGGTTTTTTCAAATTAAAACATTTTTAAGGAACGCAGATGCTGATTTTAGTGAACTAACAACAAAAGTATTTCAAGGACCATAGGTGTTAGGAGGCTATGGAGCTAGACTGCCTGGGTGTAAGCCTCGAATCCTCCACTCACAAACTAAGTCAAGTCCAAGTTTTCTTCATCTGTAAAATTAGTATAACAGTAGCTAGCTCTTTAATAATAGCTATTCATTGGTGTAATAATAGGAGCTATAACAATAAAATGAATTAATGTAGGGAAATACATATAAAAGTGCCTAGAATATAGTTATTATAAATAGTATTATTATTTAAAGATTGTATTTATTTATTTATTTGAGAGAGAGGGAGTGAGCGGGGAGAGGAGCAGAGGGAGAGGGACAAGGAGACTCCAGGCAGAGCATAGAACCCAACGTGGGGCTCAATCTCACCACCCTGAGATCATGACCTGAGCCAAATCACGAGTTGGATGCTTCACCAACTGAGCCACCCACGTGCCCCTAAATATTATTATTATTATTATTATTTTTTAAAGATTTTATTTATTTATTTGACAGAGATAGAGACAGCCAGCGAGAGAGGGAACACAAGCAGGGGGAGTGGGAGAGGAAGAAGCAGGCTCATAGGAGGAGCCTGATGTGGCTCGATCCCATAACACCAGGATCACGCCCTGAGCCGAAGGCAGACGCTTAACCGCTGTGCCACCCAGGCGCCCCCCTAAATATTATTTTAATGGAGCGTGTACAGCCCTGTGATTATTGAATTCCTTAAGACGCAGAAGAACATACTACAAAGGCCAAAAGAGTAGAATCTAAATAAAAGTGATGTGTACTGAGGGCAGAAATATAACAGTCGTTTGTTTCCACAATAATCATATCTGTTTAAGACTTTGGTTGAGAAAAATCTAAGCAAATAATAACAAGAGCAGTGGGCATTTGTTGAAAACCTACGATGTACCAGGCACTATCTTAAGGACCTTGCCTATACCATATAATCTTTAGATCACCACTATGAGGTAGAGAAAGTAAGGCCAACCCCATTCTGCAGATCGGGACCTGGGAAGATAGAGCCTAAGAAATGTAACCACATGCTGAAAGTGGAGTTCTCCTTGGGATCTGAAGAGCACATTTCATTGTCTTGTGGTTCATTTAGTAGTGAAAGGATCTTTGGTCTAATGTTTAAAATGCAGATACCCCAGCCTAAGTAACTTTACAATGCCATTTGTCTGGGGGCATTTATTAAATGGGGCCCATTATGACAGTATTAGATAGATTCAGTTCAATCTAAGTCATTCATCCATTAAGAAATTCCCCATTTCTGAATAGAGCCCTCAGTGCAAAAGCATTTTATTGAATGGAAAGATGTATGTAAAGGAAAGGACTTTCATTAGCCCCAGTAAGGACCAGGCTTTCTTGAAGTTTTTCGAATAAACACTCACCACCTAATCACTGTAACACTGTGATGTCTACATACACACCTTTGGCTAAACTTCTGTCCCATTGAGTTATCGGGATCCTTATGAGTTCATTTTCTTTACTCAGGGGGTTGAACGCCTACTAAGTGTTGAATGAAGCCAATACTATCATTTGAGGAATGCTTGTGGGCTGTCTTTTCTTTTTCAAGTTTGATGAAGTCAGCAGGCTTTTGTGTGAGTGTATGTGAGTACAACAAATTTATTCATAATTGTTTTGCATTCATAATAGCTTAGATTCCTCAGCCTTTAATTAGGGACTTCTTTCTGAGGATTGATTAAAAATCCCTCTGCCTTTTATTCCAAAAACAATGACATACATATTTGTAGAGAAATTATGTAGGAAATAGTACAGACATGTCAAAAGACTTTATATTTGAGAGCCTGAAAATGCAAGATGATGTAGTTCAAAATGAATGAGTCAGCCTCTTTTTAATTTTTGTAACTTCTTTCCTTTCTAACTAACTGAACATTATAAAAAATATATGTGCAAAAAGAGAACAAGAGAAAAAGGGATGCGTAAGCTCCTATTTTCACCTTTTATAATACCTTCCAAGGGAATGCTTAACCAATTACAAAGGCTTGTTTTTCATTATTGGACATTTTGGTCTGGGTGTAACACAAAAGGCAAGTCATTTGGGGTGAAATGTTAGCATGAAAATAAGATTAAAATATTTCTCATCAGTTGAGTCACTGTGATCTGTGAATGGGAATACAAATGTAGCCTGGCTCAACTTTCCACTCATTACCACATTCTAGCTTCTGATTTTTCTCCAGCATAGCATAAACTAAGTTTGTAATTTGAAGTCAAGCTATACCTAAAATTATGCAAATATTTAGAGAGATTTACATTGCACAGGAATACTGGAGTAAGACCACTGAGGACATTGGCCACCTTCTTCTTTAATTTGATATTTAACTTTTACTGACTCCATCTCAAAGCTAAGATTTATTAAGCATCTTACCCCGTTTACTTGCTCTCAATTTACTGAATTTAAGGGAAAGCATAATGGCACTAAATTCAATGAGGAGATGAAAATTAACAGCTGTTGTACCTATTGGTAGTCGTTAAAATGTTTAGGTGTAGGCATACTTTGTGGGGAACACTTTGACTGCATTTACTTTTAAGGTCAGAACTGAAATAATGGTGAGTCTCTGAACATGTCAGTGAACAGACAGGGCATATGCGCAGACCAAACTCCCTCCTCTGCTTTAAGTTCCTTAATGATCAGCTTGACCCAGTGGAAGAAAACAGCATGGTAGGCAGGTATCCTTGTGCAAGTCAGACACAGTCTCATATCTTACTTTCCACACTTTTTGAAAGGGGCACCTTCTCTAACTTCCTCAAGTCTCAGTTTCTTAATCTATAAAGTGGGGATAATCTAAGTATCTTTTCCCTGTGGTTATTAGAGGATTACACAAGATAATCTCAGAAAAGCACACACTGCCTGGTCCATCGTAGACGTGCAATAAATACTAGCTACTTCTTACCATTTTAAGGATTAAAATTCATAAATCATATGGAAACATGATCATTTTCTTATAGTTTAAAAACACTTGTTTCTACACTGTCATTGACTAGTCTGCTGTTGATTTCTACATAAAAGCTTTAACTCAGTAAATTATGTTATAAAAAACTCTGTAACATAACTTGTATTTGTCTTTATTTATAGCAGAGGACTAAACAAAAGTCAATTGGATAATCATAAAAGTGTTAGATTTGAAAAGGGGGAAGAAAGACCAAGAATATGATCACACGCCAGAAGCTCAAAATATTTCTAGGATCATCTCTGGCAGCATTATAATTTCATCAGAAATCAGAAAAGATAGAAGAAACTTCTTAGGAGACAGAAGAACAGAAAGGAGAAGCGCAGTCTGTTAAGTTTCTTCCCATGTGTGTTTTGACGGCTAAATTAAGCCAACTTCTTCGCTTAGTCCCACTAGGGACTTTCATTGTCTATAAAATCTCGCATTACTGAACACGAGTTGTTTTATTTTACAAATGTGAACAATTTCAATATAGTAATTACTGTATCCCCAAATCCATTAATCTCTCCTCCACTCAACTTTGGTTTAAAAAGAATTTATTTTTTTAAGGACTGAATATTTAGAGTTTTCCCATCATCTAGCATTTTTTGAACCATTGCTGAATTTGCCAGAGAATGCTGACCTATAAACTACTAATCTTTCTTCTATGATAATTACTCCTCCTGGAATAATCCAAAACTTGCACATTACATGTTCCCTTTTGCTGGATATTGGGGTACAGATGTAAATTAAGATTATGTTACCAGTTTGTGCCTTCTAATTGAAAACTGAAGACTGAAGCTTCTCTCTTGCTTTGCACTGAAACAAATTCATAACCCAAAAGAGCAAGTGAGTTTCCAATCACATTCTTGAGATCTAATCTAATATTATCCATTTAAACGTAATCAAATTCTTCAATAAGTGGGAAGACTGAAAATCTATTTAGCAATTCTTTGTAGACTTCTAGATTCTAACAAAAGCCACAACTTTTTTCTTAGTAGCCTTACAAAGAACTCTTTAATTATTGACTTCTATAAATTCCTCTTTGTCTACTACTGGCTGAAAGTTACCACAGAGCATGCTCTGTTTAATTGCTTTTCTTTCATGCCTCAAAGTAAAGATTTATTACCGGTAGAATGAAAGCCTACAGGCACTTCTGCTTTCAAGAATAAATTCCATGATATTTAATTGGTCATATATTTGGAGTACCATTATTACATGGAATATACTTTGAAATATAATTAATATAATTATAAAACTAATTTTAAAATACAAATTATAATTAGGAGAAGGTAGGATATATATAATTTGTCTATTATCAGTGCCACATATGGAATATAATATATACAAAACAACATTTTAAGAAAAGACATGATAAAATTCAAGTAGGTGACATTCTATTTAATTTCTATCAAGTGTTTCTTGAGAACTTGACCTGTCCATCTGAATTTATTAGATACTGTGATGTGGGGTAGAAGGAGGTAGTTGTAAATGAAGACCACGACCTGGTTTCTATTTTAAGGGATTTATACTCTGGCGAGAGAGGGAAAATGTAGATATATGGAAGAGCAAGAAAATAATAGATGGCTACAAATAATCAGGCGTTAAGCATTAGAGGTTTAGAAAAAGTGAGATGGAGAAGGTAATATTGACATCCTTCAGTAACAGCTGCTGTTCATTGAATGCTACTAAGTGTCAGGGATTTTATATGCATTATTTCTAAAAATAAAAAAATAATAATAATAATACTAAGTGATTTGGGCCCAGAATCTCAAATACCTAGAATTGTTTCCCTTTATTAAATCGGAGACTATTCATTCATCCATCCAAGCATCCATCTATATACATCCATTTATCCCTACAAGATAATCCCTTGTTTGCTCATTATGGAGCCTTATAAATTCTGGCGTGTGCTATCATAAAAGTCTCTTCTGTGAAGCAGAAGATGGTGTGTTTCTTAATCAGCATAAAATATAAAACATTAAGATCGACAACTCCTCAATATAATATAAATATTCTTTTTTTATGGTGAAAAAATTTATGCTTAGGTTTAGCCACTGGACTCAGTTTAGTGATCCCAATTTCATCGGCAATATTCTAAGCACAATAGTCAGGAGCCAGTCAAACATATGCCTTCTCTCCACTGGGCTTGATCAAGGCGCTGACCTTGGCCACGACCATGTCATAGAGCTTCTTCACAGCCTCTTTAATCTAGTACTTGTGGCCTTGACCCCTACAGTGAAGACAAGTGTGCTGTCTTCTATTTTCCTTATGGCTGACCTGGTAGTCAGAGGGAACTTGATGATGGCATAACAGTCAAGCTTGTTTCTTCTCGGGGTGCTCTTTCGAGGATATTTGGGCTACCTGCAGAAATGCAGCGCCTTGGGCCCTCAGAAGGTAGGTGGCATGTGGATCTTTGGTGTGTGTGTCTCTGCATGTGTGTGGATGCCTTTCAGCACCACTTTCTTGGCCTTCAAAGCTTTTGCTTTGGCTTCGGCTTTGGAAGAAGCATAGGCTTCCTTCTTCGCTTTTGGCACCGTCCTCATGAAAGGGTTATAATGTAAACATTCTTAAAAGTCCCTTACCATAACTGAAAACAAGAGAGCCTTCCATAGCTTTTATATTCTCTCTTTCCGAACATCTAATCCATGGTTCTCCAAAGGTAAGTAGAAACAAAAGTACTTTAAAAAATACATCAAAGCTAAGTGTTAAACTAATTAGCATACATCTATCAAGGTCTGAAAGCTTGAATGTTCGCCTATGTACACAAAGACTTCCCTTGTATTGTTACCACAAAAGGAAATGCCACTAAATACTGAAATGTCCCAAAGTAATTCATTTTACCATTCTGGGACTGTTTGCGGGTATATAAAGTGAATGGGTCATACTAGAATACCGGAATTAGAACTGCGCTCCTTGAAGTTCCCTTAGGACCTTCGGAGGGTGGGGTGACCTGCTACTCCATGTCCTCTCTCCCATTCAGTTAGCAAGGGTCTGTTTTAATCTTATTTGTTTATCTGACATACACTAGAAGATTTCATTTGTACAAAGCCATCTTCAGCTTAAAAAGACTCAGAACTACCAGGGCATTCTCCAGTTCCATATAGCTGGTTAGTTCTACAGACCTAGAAAGTGCAAGACAGTAATAGTGACTCATAATTAACCTGATGATTCTGTTACATAGAAATGTTCATTAAAATAGTTGGAATTATTTACAAGAATAAAATGCCCTTCAGGCTAATTGGTTCTAATTATGGAATGACTCAAATTAGAGAACATTGCTAATTAGCTGTGAACACATGGTGTTAAAACAAAAGCTTGTGTACACTATTCTTTTTTTGTGGGTAGTGAGAGAAAAGAATGTGATTTCTTTGCCAATTGGAAGTCCCCTAGTCTTAAATTCTATGTTATATGATGAAAAATACATTATCTTAGAATGATTTGTTACTTAAATAACTTATGATTAAAGGGTAAACTTCACATTAGCAATAACAAAAACCTAGTTTAAAAATGCCCAAATCTAACCCAAATGAGAAACTTACATAAATGTTCTGTGTATACTATGTATAATAGTCACATCATTTGCACGAATTTATATTTGCTTATTTAGAGTTCTGATTTACAGTTTTGACTCTCATTAACAAACCTTTTATGCCATAAACCATTTGGTAAGTATTTTACTATTTGCATTTTTAAATGCCTTTAGAAAACAAACTAGTCTAATTCCCAGAGCGTTCTTATTACAATATAGCAGAAGTATACTGCCAAGAACTTTGAATGTGTATTTTATTTCATTTAAAGAGGCTGTTATTTATCCATTTATCCAGCCAGCCAGCCATCATCCAACCATTCACCCATCTGTCTATCCATTCCCTTACCAAATTTTTCCCCTGGAAAACCCTTTTTTTTCCTATAATAACAACACGCTCCTCTTGTTTATCCACTTACTGGTGCAGAGTTTCCATTTGGTCCCCTTGATCTGACCATTCTCCCCAGGACTTCAACACCATCCGACGTAATATTAGCTGAGGCATTTACTGCCTTCTCGGCCACGTGCTTGCAGTCAATAATCACTTGGACCAAAGTCTTGCTGACAACAATGTGTATCTGGGTAAAAGTAAAGATGTTTAGATGTTTTAGGAGGTAGGAAGTAGGAAGAACTATCAAACTTCCGTAATTGCATGACTCATCACTAAAAAGCAGGAAAGAGAAGGAATTCTGTCACTAAGCATTTTCCTAGAAGAGACAGGCTCTGTGTTCACCACCCCCATGATTGTCTCCTATTCAGGTTGCACTTCTTTTTTTACTTAATTCTTTCTTTATTTGGGGCACCTGGGTGGCACAGTGGTTAAGCGTCTGCCTTCGGCTCAGGGCGTGATCCCGGCGTTATGGGATGGAGCCTCACATCAAGCTCCTCTGCTGGGAGCCTGCTTCTTCCTCTCCCACTCCCCCTGCTTGTGTTCCCTCTCTCGCTGGCTGTCTCTATCTCTGTCAAATAAATAAATAAAATCTTTAAAAAAAAATCTTTCTTTAAAACGACTTTGAAAGGAGTCAAAATCCAGCCTTCATCTAAAGCAGCAACATCCTGAAATTCCAGGGTTCGTGCACTGCTTTTGTCTTTTTGGAGTGCACATGAAGATGAACATGAAAATATTAAAATAAAAAACGCTAACTGATTTACCAGCAAAAGTTTTCTATGGTACTACCAGTTGTCGGCAAACCATGTTTTGATAATACTTAATTTAAGATGAGGAGAGGAGATCTAGAATCTGAAGGGGATGGAGGAACGCCTTCTGGTGACTCCAGGAGCGAAAGAAATACAGCTCTTTGGCTTCATGTGTGGTACAGTTTTCTCAAAATGAAATTTCTAGAATCTGCATGTCTATGGTAATATATTCAGTAGTCTACACATTCTTTGTGAGGGTTTGTAAAAATGTGCATTATCCTGGAGGTGAGAGTCAAAGGTAAGTGTATTCTAAATGAATCCCATTGTAAGCAAGTTCTGCCATGAAATTTCAGTGCTTATAATACGTTTCAATTTATGATGGTGTTTGCCTCATGAGTATTTCTTTTTTGTGGAAGGCTACTTTTAGTGAGCTTAAAGAGCGGAATTAATAGGCAAATAATGATTTCACATTAAGTGAAAGCCAAAAAGAGTTACAAATAGCTACATAAGGGAAGGTATGCTAGTTCAAAGATAAAAAAGTACGAGGCAATAATTATGGGAGTTAGAGCAGCTAGTACTGTATTTGTATTGTGAGCAGAGGTCGAGTATCAATGAAACATCATCTTTCATATTAAAATAGTGTTACTTTTAACTTTATTGTTTTTTTAATATTTATTTATTTTAGAGAAAGAGAGAGTGCATGAGCAGGGGGAGGGGCAGAGGAAGAGAGAGTGGGATAGCAGACGCCCCACTGAGCAGGGAGCTGGATGTGGAGCTGGACATGAGATCATAACCTGAGCTGAAACCAAGAGTCAGATGCTTAACTGAATGAGCCACCCAGGTGCCCCATTAACTTTATTGGTTTTATTCAACCTTTATTTTTGTTTCATAGTTGCATAGGAACTGAAAGCATAAGGATGTATATCAATTTTTATTTAATCTTTTATTTATGTTAAATCATGATAAAAACAATTTAAGTCAACGGTAGAAGCTCTTGAGAAATCTTTTTCCTGCGAAGAGGAGTTAAACCATTATTCAACTGGAGAAACACCACTGGAGTAAATCCCCTACATTACTTCCTTCCTACTAACAACTCTCTTATGATCATTTAGAAGGATTTAATTTGACTCTTGTATGTTTTTGAAACTTGGAATACTTTTCATTATTACAAATTACAGAAATATTCATGCTGGGTGCTAGACAACCTCGTATATAATATTCATGCTTTAAGAACCATTAACTTGTGGGGAGATTATTCAGGTTTTTTTTTTTTAAAACAACTTTTGCTTTACAACAGGAGACACTGAAAACTTTTCAAAAATATTTTGCTTCTTTAATTTCATTTAAGGATCTGTTTATGTAATTATCAACTTTTTGAAAGACCTTAAGGCCACACTTCCTATTAAAGCCAATTGAAAAACAAGAAATTAAGGTATTCAATTAAATACAGTTCTATGAGCAAATCAAATTTGATCTCAACATATTGAATTTGCATCAAGATTTTCGATTCATAGATCTATTAATGGAGTAGTTGACTACATGATAAGACTTTTCTTTTTGGTTTGTTTGGCTGTTTGGCTTTATTAACAATACTGAAAAGAGTAGAGGAAGGCTTTTTTTAAGTAACTTTGAAAAACTGGAGGTTTTTTTTATAAATTTAAAACCAGTTTTTTAATTACCCTGACTTATAAGCTCTTTAAGATCTTCTCGTAAGGTGAGTAAAGCTTAACATTCATCTAAGACTCATAAATGATTCTTTGGAATGAGAATTACAAGTTCATGTTATGATGGCAATATGTTTTTAACACTTATGATATCTCACATCTGCCTCATAATTTTTCTTGACCACTTTGCAATAGACTCTGCTTAACCAAGAAAGAATTGTTTCAAGACAAGAGGATCTTGGTGAGTAAATGACAATATCTCCACAAAGAGACGCTAAAAGGACTATTTTGAACCATGAACTAATAAATCTCTGAATGGATCTTGTGGTTTTAAGATAATATACTTCTGGTTGTACAGTCCTATTAAACAACAACAAAATTTTGTATGTAAATTTTCTTGTGCAAAAAAGACTAAGAATCTTGGTATATAGTTGTTCTTATGCAGGTAGGGTATTCAAAACCCCAGAAAGTAACAACCATGTGTAAATTAGATGGACTTGACCATGTTCTAGGTCAGGAGGCAGGAGCAGAGATGAAGACTGCTCTGCAACATCCCTTCCTTCACTCAACACTCGGATGTGGGAGGGTGAAGAGGCAAGGTTACTTGCAGCACCACGTATAAATGCTCTGCTCTACCTGCAGCCTTGGCAGGTTGCATCCTTAACAGCCCAGAGATCAGCAGGATCATTTGCAAGACACAAAGGAAACAAGAAGAAATGTTGGAAGAAAGCATGGCTACTTGAGTGATCACAAAAACTAAGTGTTTCAGAGATTATGAAGTTGTAAGGAACAGAGTTCTATCACATAAAAACCACAGTCAGATTTTACAACATTCCTCCTCAGAATAACTTTTATAATGGTAGTGATGGGTTGTCTGTATATATATAAATATATCAGTACAAACTATCTTCTACAAACTAACATGAATTGGCTGATTGTGCTTTCATGTGCAGTGGCGGCTGGGTAGACCAGCAATCCTTTCCACATCACACATAATGTGGCCAATTAACAACTGTCCTTTTAGTAATGCAGTATCATCTATTACACTGTTACTCAAAGTGTGAACCTGGACCACTTCTTTCAACATCTCTTGGGATACCTGGTAAAAATGCACACTTCACTGTTGCATTTAGAACTACCAAATTGGAAGAAGCCCACAGATAATTCTTACTCCAGTTGAAATATGAAATCCAAAGCTCTATGGGATTTATTTTACACTTCTCTGTTGCTTGGCCCATAGCAAATAGAATAAAGAATGTATGTCTCTGTTGCTTTGCATATAGCAAATAGAGTAAAGAATATATGTAGATAAGGCACTACTCACCTTGTGAAAGCTACCATGGAAAATTTTCCTAATTTCTGGTCCTTCAAAAGTAACCGTTTGAAAATCCCCACTGTAGTCATAGTTGAAATATGTTAAGGTTTTACCACCATCTAATCAAAGAAAAATAGAAACAGTTTAGTATTATAATGGGTAAATAATTTTTATGAAATTCAATTGAAGACAGAATAATGCATCCTTTGTTTTGAGGCTGTGTTTAGAACAAAATGATGAGTAAGTAAGGAAATGATCTATAGTCCTTGCGTTGCCCCAGGCTTTCAGCTGGCCAATTAACTGACTTAACCATGTAGTGATGACAGTGAAGTAAGGACCCCTACATATACTCTTCCTCTGTACTTCCTTGCCTACACTCTCATCCCCAATGCCCTCCTTGGAGATGGTTGTCTAAAGTCGGGAGTAAACGCAGAAAAAAAAAAAGGGAGAATAAAGTTAATCACATCTTAAGACCTAGAAACCAAACATTTGCTTTTTTAACCCCCTGGAGCAACCAGCTTTTCCAGGACATGCAATTATACCACCCCCAAAGTAATATTCCAATATGTCTTTTATTATGAACAAACTAAATCCACAAACAAACTAAATCTTCCTAATCCTTGGGACAAGGAATTACAAAAAAGAAAAAAAGGAATATTTTTTCACTAACTAATTCCAAGGTTACAATTTAATTATTCACTGTGATTTCAAAGGGAATAAGCTAGTCCTTTTTTAAAAAAAGATTTTATTTATTTATTCATTTTAGAGAGAGAGAACGTGTGAAAGTGTGATGGGGGAGGGGCAGAGGAAGAGACAAAGAAGCAGACTCCTTGCTGAGCATGGAGCCTGATGTGGGGCTCCATCCCAGGACCCCGAGATCATGACCTAAGCCAAAACCAAGAGTCAGATGCTTAACCAACTGAGCGACCCAGGTGCTCTGGGAACAAGCTAGTCTTAATCATTTTCTTTGTTTTCAAGTCCCACGTGAATATAGAGTTAATTATTTATACCCTTTTAATCTACAGCTTTCCCTTAGTTTCAGTATATATACAAAACGCTTTCACAATATCATATTTAGTTATTGTTTCATTTCCATGTACTGAAAAGTCCTTTCACAAATACTAGTTGGAGATAAGCTTAAACTCATTCCTTATCCAAATATGTGAGTTAGCACCTAACAAAAGCCACCCGATTTTGGTTCCTAGCTTGATTGGAATCCTAAACAAAAAAGATATATAGAAAACTCAATGACAGGGACGCCTGGGTATCGCAGTCGTTAGGCTTCTGCCTTCGGCTCAGGGCGTGATCCCGGCGTTCCGGGATCAAGTCCCACATCGGGCTCTTCTGCTGGGAGCCTGCTTCTTCCTCTCCCACTCCCCCTGCTTGTGTTCCCTCTCTCGCTGTCTATCTCTGTCAAATAAATAAATAAATAATCTTTTAAAAAAAGAAAGAAAGAAACCTCAGTGACATTAACTGAAAACTTGATGATCCTCTTAAATGATCATCATGTGTGACATCCAAGAACATGTGATTGAGAATCTTCCTTCACTGGTTCCCCTCATCTTTCCAACCTCCAAACAATGGAATGTCCTCCTCAGACCTATTCTCTTCTCTTTCCAGATTCAATCCCTAGATGATCTCACATAGTATCATGGCTTATACACCACACATATACAACTTGCCAATTTATATCCCCATCCCAGAATTCTTCCCAAAATATGCTGCTGCAAATCTGGTATTTTTTCTGGGACATGAAATAGACATTGTGATATTGCGATTTATAAGAAATATATATTTGGTCATTCAAATATATATGAAAAATATGCATTTGGTCCTGGTCCATGGTTCCTGGCTCACAGCTCCAAAAACCTTTGGAATTTTCTGTGATAAGAGCTATAAAGATGTTTTTTTGTTATGTTAATAAGGTAACTTTCAGAAAGCTCTTATATAACCTAAGGATGGAGGGCTGGTTGCTAAGGGAGCCAACCCTGTGATTAGAGGGTTGGAACTTTCAATCCCACTTCTTCCCACCACCTCTAGGGAGTTGAGAGTAGCTAGAGATTGAGTTCAGTTGCCAATGGCCAATAATTTAATGAATCATGCCTATTTAATGAAGCCTCAATAAAAAGCCAAAGGATGGGGTTCAGAGAGCTTTTGGGTTGCTGAATACATGGAGACAAGGGAGGGTGGCTTGCCTGGAGAGGCATGGACCCTCTATGCCTCTTCCCACATACCTTGCCTTATGCATCTCTTCTAGCTGGCTACTCCTGAGTTATATCCTTTTATAATAAAGCAGTAATCTAGTGAGCAAAATGTTTCTCTAAGTTCTGTGAGCCAGCTAGCAAATTAATCGAGCCCAAGGAAGAGCTCACAGGAACCTCTGATTGATTAATTGATTGATTGATTTTTTGTTTGTTTGTTTGTTTTTTGTTTTTGGAAGCTCTGACTTATAACCAGTCAATCAAAAACACAGGTAACAGCCTGGCTTCCAACTGGAGTCTGAAGCGGGGGTGGGAGGGACTGAACCTTTAACCTATGGAATCTGATGTTATCTCTGGGTAGATAGTGTTAGAATTGAGTTGAATTCTCAGCATCCTGCTGGCATCTGAGAACTGTCTGGTGTTGTGTTAAAACTCTCTGCCCTCCTCATATTCCCCAACACACACATTGGAATTGGGTCAAGGAACTCAAAAGACAAATCTTATACTTATATCCATGTGCAAAAAATGATTCTGGTTCCTCCCCTCCTAGTGACCCTCCAGACTCCTCCTGTCATCAACTTTGCTCTTCCTGAAATCTTTACTACCCCAGTAATTGTCTTCTTTCTGCCTTGCTCACTGTGGAATCCCAGGTCCTAGTGCTGGCACACAGCAGAAACTCAGTGAATATGTGCTGAAGAATGAGTGGAAGAATGAATGAAACAACTGTTACATCATTTATTGCTAGTATTTACTCATGGCTTAAGATAAATGAGTTACTTTACAATATATAGTTGACCCTTGAACAATGTGGGGGTTAAGGGCACCAACACCCCAAGTAGTTGAAAATCCACGTGTAACTTCTGACTCCCAAAATCTTTATAAATAACCTATTGTTGACCAGAAGCCTTACTTATAACATAAGCAGTTGATCAACATATATTCCGTATATTGTATATATTATGTATTATATTCCTACAATAAAGTAGGCTAGAGAAAATAAAATGTTATTAAGAAAATTATAAGGAAAATACATTTACAATATTTTACCACATTTATCAAAAAAATATCCTTGTAGAAGTGGACTCATGCATATCAAACCCATGCTGTTCAAGGGTCTAGTGTACACAAGCCAGGCAAGATGGCATCCATACATATACTTACTCATACATGTGTATGCAAATATATAAGTAAATATACTTACTATCTAAAATGACTCCAACTAATGGGTCAGAATTTTTATTTAAAATCTCCCAAAGAGCAAATGGTTCCTCTGGAGTGTCAGGAAGAATCCGGAATAGAAAACTCATTGTGTAGTCAGAGGGCAATCCTTCTGGATGCAAATACCTGAAAAATGGAAACAAGTGGAATGAAAATAATATTTCATTGCATCCCTTTCAAAAAGTTATTTATCTCATTATAAAAGCAAATACACTTTAATTACAAAATTTGAAAAACAGAAAAAAAAATAACAGAGGACTATCCCATCCAGAGGTGACCACTGTTTTGATGTGGTATATTTCCCTCCAGTTTTTAAAGAATGTCTGTAAGTATTTCTCCAATTTATATAATGCTGCCCCTTTTCTTAGCACCATTTACTACACAGTTTATATTTCCTCAAATATTTTTTAAAAGTATGATATTTAATGTTTGCATGATCTTTTTTTATCTGGCTACTGTATAATTTGTCTAACCAGTCACTTCTTCTCAAACATTTAAGTCATTTCACAAGTTTTGGTATTATAAATAATGTTTCTCTAAAGTCTTTTTATAAAACTTAAGACATTGTCACTTTCTACTATAGGTTGTAGTTAGTTGCATTCCTGTCCATGCTTCGTGCTGGGATGCACCATCTAGACCTTCAAGAGTTAAGAATATATTACTCCTGCTGCTGGGAGTGAGGTCTGTAGACAGCTCACAAATCCCAACTCCCTTCAGAGACTGCCTCAGCGAAGGAAGGGCTCTCCCAAAGTCATGCCAACTTTTTTATGGCACCCGTTTTCAACGACTGGTCTTTGAGGGCGTATGAGGACCAGAGCCTCTCATTCTAATGGAGGTAGCTCCATTTTCAGAACTCCTGTATGTGGGCCACCTGAGACTTTCAGTGAGATTGTTTCATGGCTTGATTCTTCTCTTTCATCTCATCTCAACTCCTTCTGTTCCCTTCCACAAGAGCACATCCACATCAGTTTCCTCAAACACTCATCTCCACCTCTGGATCTGCCTCTGGGGAACCGAGACTGCTATACCAACTTATCTCTCTCTAACAATTAAGTGGATCACTTATGTACTTTTAAATTGTTCCCTGAAGCAACAAATATAGTCCTTTACATATATAGGAGCCCTATAATAGTTATTAAGTGGATAAATTTGTGAATATGGCAATTTAGTATGAATTTGAAAATGAAAGTTTGATTTGCATAGATAAAAATATTTCATTCACTTTGGTTATATATTAGTTCATTCATTCATTCATTCAACAAATATTTATTGTGTGCCTACTATGTGCCAGACATTGTACCAGGCACTTAAGATACATCAATGAATAAAACCAACAATGTTCCTATCCTTGTAGAAGCACTTAAATTGTAGCAGGGTGAATAATATAGTGTATTAGAAGGTAAACATGCCATAAAAAAAAAAACACAAGAAAAATAGAGCAGTTTAATGGGGATTGGGAATGCTAGAATGTATTGTTTTACAGTGTTAATTGAAGTCATCACCACTGGCTTCACTTAGAAGTCTCCTTGAGAAGGTTACATTTGAGCAAAGGTTCATTGAGAAGGCTACATTCGAAGAAAACCTCAAAAGAGACAAAGCCATCCAGCTCGTACAAAGACACCAAAGTGGAGTGTGCCTGGTATGTCTGGAGAATGGACTGAAGGAGACAAGAGATGAAGTCAAAGGGGTAATAGGTACCCCAATAATGTAGAGCCAATGGGCCATTCAAGAGTTTTGACTTTTAATGCAAGGGGAATGGAGAATCATTGTCAGATTTTGGAGTGACATGATTTACATTTTAAAAGAATCATCTAACTGCAACTTGGAGAATAGACTCTGGGAAGGCAAGGGTCTGAGCAGGAAAACCAATTAGAAGCCTGCTGCAATGAGCTTGGGAAAAGATGACAGCCCCATATGGGGTTAAGGAAGCGGAGATTGTGAGAAGGCACAGACAGCTGTACTCCTTGGTAGAATGGATGTGGGACATGAAAGAAAGAGCCAAATTTTTTTGCCTGAGAAACTAGTTAGATGTAGTTGTCAGTAAGATGGAAAACGTTGTAAGTGAAGCTGGTTCTGGAGCAAAGGTCAGCATGGTCTTGAACATGCAAAGTTTGAAATGCCCATTAGATATCCAAGCAAGATGTCTAGTATGCAATTAGATATGCTAGTCTAAATATGGGGAAATGGGTCTGGACTGGAAATACAAATTTAGGAGTCATTGGCTTATAGACAATGCTGAATACTACTCAAATGATCACCAGGGAGTAGATATAGACAGGGAAGACAAGAATGTCAAGGCTCCAGGCCTAATCCCTCTTGCATGAAGAAGTAGAGATGAGAAGAAGAGGGAACACTGAAAAGGAACAGCTGGTAATGTAGGCAGACGCTCAAAAGAGTGTGTGTCCCAGAAGCCCAGTGAGGAGAGAGAACCCAGGAGGAGGAAGTGAGCAACTGCATTACAATGAGGGCTGGGAGCCAGTGAATGGATTTTGCAAGGTGGACAGCATTGTTCACTGGATAAGCCATTTCAGTGGGGTAGGGAGGATTTTCCCTTTGGCAATTCTCATTTCTGGCTAGGACTCAATGGAGGGTTTTTCAACTAGAAGTCCTAGCAACAGCAATCAGACAACAAAAAGAAATAAAAAGTACTCAAATTGGCAAAGAAGAAGTCAAATTCTCTCTCTTCGCAGATGACATGATACTTTACATGGAAAACCCAAAAGACTCCACCTCCAAATTACTAGAATTCATACAGCAATTCAGTAATGTGGCAGGATACAAAGTCAATGCACAGAAATCAGTTGCATTTCTATACACTAATAATGAGATTGAAGAAAGAGAAATTAGGGAATCGATTCAATTTCACCAAAAACCGTAAGATATCTCGGAATAAACCTAACCAAAGGGGTAAAGGATCTATATTCTAGAAACTACAGAACACTGATGAAAGACATTGAGAAAGACACAGAAAGATGGAAAAACATTCCGTGCTCATGGATCAGAAGAATAAACATAGTTAAAACGTCTATGCTACCCAGAGCAATCTATACTTTCAACGCCATCTTGATCAAAATACCAATGCCATTTTTCAAAGTGCTGGAACAAATGATCAAACACCCATTTTAATATTCATCCCTAGACTGTGTAAAAAGAAAACCTGCTAAAAGATAACACCAGATATTGGCTTTTTCTAAAAGCACATACATTCTATAAGTCAAAGGCATTTATAATAATTTTCTAGGAAATGAAGCTACACTTATAACAGCAAATACTTTGCATTATTAATAGAGGTCTACTTATTTCAAATATTATCCTCCCAGATGAAGCACAATAAAATAATTCGGATAGTACTGTAATAGGCTAGAATTTAATAAATAATATTTTGAAGAAGCTAGCAAAGCAACTTGTGCGCACATTAGATAGATGAGTTTAATACTCTAATACAATCTCTCCCATTGGTCCGTGCACATGTGCGTACTACATCAACATCTGGATACTGAAAATGTTTCATGTTGGAATGTAAAATAACATAACATCTTGAGAGGTGATCCCTTGCACCAGGAATTTGCTGCATGCGGGCCCAAGAATCCCCTGTGCATTACGAACTATAAAGCCAGTAGATAATGTGGTTTGTACGTACACCCAGTAGTACTGTTCTACTATATAGAGTTCCTGTTGTGACTTCTCGAAGATTAAAAATGAGCCGAACTGATGGCATGAAATGGTTCAGGGTGTGGGCTCTGGGGCCTGATTGCCAGATGCAAATCTCAGCATTTTCACTAAACAAACCATGTGATCTCACTCAAGTCATTTAGCTTCTTCGTGCTTTAGTTTCATTATTTCTAGAACTGAGATAGTAAGTGAATCTAATGCATAGAGCTGTTTGGAGCTTTGAGTGAGTTAATGTACATAAGCACTTAGAACAATGCCTGGTGTATAGTAGCACTGGGTAAGGATCAACTATCCTTAAATATTTTCTCAGACTAACAGATATTAAAGTTCAACCAGCATTATGTGTGAGTCCGATGTTTTTAAACAAAGAAATCTAATCATTTGCTCTTATCATCATGGAAAATCCTACTGGGAACTATTACAGTGTATTTCAAGTTGACATCATTTTCACATTGAGATACAATAACAAATGACTGGCTTTAATATCTTGCAAGGGAAACATACTTGGTTGGCTGGGAAACCAGGGCATCTTTATGAATTCGGTAACAGGGATACACATTGAAGGTACCAGGCTCCATGGAAACCCCTTCCACAGATGAAAAATCCTTTTCAACCAAACCAAACATTTCCATCATCTTAAATCCTAAAAAGAGAGAGAGACAGAGAGAGAAAACAGGCATTTTAGGATTTTAAATTTCAAAATTAGTCTTTGAAAGATTAAAAAAAAAAACCGTGGACTGTTTTGTATTTCCCAAATGTATTTGGAAAAATGGCGGTAACGCATACCTGCAAGATCAACGCCATCCTTGTACACCAGCGGGCAGGCTAGGAAACAAAACAAACAATATAAAACCCTAATTCAGAGATTTTCCAAACATATTCTTTCCCTGTCCTGAGAACAGGAAGCTAACATAATCTTTGCGGAAGTCAGCTGTGAAGGGAATCCAAACCAGATGTAGCTATGGTTTTCTGTGGATTCCTGAAGACTGAAATGCTTTCCCTTGGACATGGCTTCCTTCTCCTCTCATGGGTCTATTAAAATCTATGGTGGTCTCTCGAGAGCATGTTTTGGGCGAAGTCTCACTGCTAATGTGTTACCCTGATGAGCAGTCTTATGCTACAGCTGTTTAGGCGAGTTGCTTTCAGACATAGACTCTCGTCTCATTAGGGAAAGTTTTTATCCACCTAAAACCCTAAACGGGGGAGAGTGGAGGTTTATTTCCAAATGCTCAAAACCACACAACTTAATGTCTGCATAATAAACAGCTCTGCAAGTCCATCTTCTTTTCTCAGATCAAGATGGGACTCATTATTTAACTGGTATGAAATAGTTCAGCCATTAAGCAACATGAGTTAAGCACAAATTCCAAAGAACTAACTTGCTGATGCGGTTTCACAGACAAAAGTAATCAACTCATCTTCAATTTTCTTAAAGGCGTCAAAGTCATCCACAAAGAAGACGTGCCGAGAACTGGGCTTGCTGCCAATGCTAACCAGCTCTGAGTAATCTGCGTCAGCCACACCAACGGCAAAGATGTTGTAGCCTATGGCAGGAGGGGAAGAGATTTCTGATTATTTTAAACTGCACAAAATACAAATAATGCAATGTAAGACATGTCCCAGTGTTTAACGTGTGTTTATGAAGGAGGCCTGGTGGGGGTGGATAATTCATTTTTTACAGCCCACAAGAATTCTACAAGGGCACATGCCACTATACGATAATTATTCCATCATCCCCTAAGCAATTTTCCATTTTAAAGAAAACTCAAGGCGGCCAATGCCCCAATTAGTGCTTGAGACGAAATAGTTGCTGTCGGAGGAACATCTTTGTGCTATATACGTCTAATAATTATTTTAAGGTTTATGGGGTGAAATGTAGTTGAGACAGAGAAACGTTATCTCAGGTGTCTTTTGTTTTTTTGTTTTGTTTTGTTTTGTTTTTACATGTAAACCCTGAGATATTAATAGGCTGGCAGCTTGAGGGGGGTCATGGTTCCACGCTTGGCAAATAAATATTAAACAAGTGTTTGCCAGGCACGTCTGAAAAAATGTAATCTTCATGATAATCTTATGAGAATCTCCATTTTATAGACGAGGAGACTGAGGAGCTTTTGTGTTCCCTCCCTGGCCCTTCATAATGATCCTTTTCAGAGGATTGCACTTAGTTGCTATAATGTCTTACACAGGGCATCCTATATGTAACAAAAGTGTTAGAGAAAATACAGCAAAATATTAGATTTGTAACTTGGAACTTTTTTTTTTAAATCACACTGTCTAGTTAATATTAAGAAAGATTTAGATTAAATATTAAGAAAGACTTAGAACACTTAGGTCATTCCGATGTGGCCTATAAATTTGTATTCAGAAAACAATGGCAACATTACTATCCATGGCTTACTATTTGATTGCATCTGTGTGAAACTTACCATTTGATTGCATCTCCCCGGAGATTTTGTTCACATCATCTTGTGACCTGCCATCAGTTATAACCACGATGACCTTTGGGATGCCTCTTCTGGTCCCTGACTCTGCAGTGAACAAACTATCTCGGACATGCTTGATTGCTTTTCCTGAAACAAAGGAAGGCCAACTGTTCAATTTCATTCCTCCCCTTGTTTGTTTCACTGGGGAGGGAAGGGTGAAAGTTCTTAGGTCAATGAAGAATCTTTTCAAAAAATCTATATTCCTATGCCTCCAAAAAAGGCATTTCAGTAATTACTAATGATGAATTACTCTGGGTCTTTGCTGAGTTTTGTTGTTGCTGTTGTTGTTACCTGTTTTTGTATTTCCTCCTTTATACGAAATACGTTTAATTGCATCAAGAAGAGTCTCTTTGGTGTTGTAGGCATTTAGTTTAAATTCTGTTCTGGGGTCATCAGTGAACTGAACCATTGCAACCTGGAGAGAAATAATGTATTTGTTTTCATGTATATAAAGACTTCTTCCGGAGAGCACACACAATGGCATGATTACACCTACAATTTAAATTTCTTTTTTAACCCAAACCACAGCTTAAAATTTCACACAAGTTGCATAGCAAACACGACAACACATTAAACAGCATTTTTTATTTCCTAAGTATTTTTCAGGAAGCAGTTTATTTTTAAAATTTTCTCTCAGTCTCATAATAATCGCTTTCAAAAAGTGTGTAGGCCTTTTGCTACCTCGTTTGACAAATGGAAAAAAAAAAAGGCAGCCTTGTAATTTGACAAAGGTCAGAGAATTGGAGGTGGTTTCTTTACAAGGATGTCCTCATGAAACAAACCTGTTAAGAAATTACTACTCTTCCAACCTTCTAACACATGAGAAGGCATAGGCACTCAAAGTCACGTGCCTTGCACAAAATCCCGAGAGCGGCCACTGACAGAACCCACAGTTGAAGCCAAGTAAATCCTACTTCAAAATCTATGTTCTTTTCTTTATTTTTAAGATTTTATTTATTTATTTATTTAGGGACTGAGCAAGGGGAGAGGCAGAGGGAGAAAGAGTCTCAAGCAGACTCCCCGCTGAGCACGGAGCCCACGCAAAGCTCCATCTCAAGACCCTGGGACCAGGACCTGAGCTGAAATCAAGAGTCAGACGCTCAACCGACTGAGCCACCCAGGCACCCCCAAAATCTATGTTTTTAACCACTACAATAAAAGCCATCCCGGCTTCATTTCCTATAGTTTGCTTCTCTTCAAGTAGAATTTAGGGGCCATCTTTAATTTATTGGGTTTTTTGGTTTTGTTTTCAGAACGATCATGAGAGGGAATAAATAAAGTATCTTCAAAGTGCTTTCTTTGATTGTGTGAGCCTTCAGCTGCTACCAGCTTATCAAGGGCCACTGCTGTACATGTCACCATCTCTAGGGAACCACATCTGACCCCTCTATCCAAAACAAATTTCTCCTCTCCCCCCGAAATGCCTCAGCACTTTCTCCATTTTTCTCTTACGGTTCCCCTTACATCCAAATTTTCTCAGCCATTCCTCCGTGATACATTCTGAAACTGTTCCTACCCATGCATCTCCTTGCTGCACCCACACCCAGGCCTCCAACTCATCTCTGCATTAGACTATGGTCTCTCTGCATCCATTCTTACCCGTGTTACTATTCACGCTCCACAAAGCAGTCAGAATGACCTTTTTAAAAAAGAAAATCAGATCTTCTCTCCTTAAAACTTTCCGGTGGCAGGGGTGCCTGGGTGGCTCAGTTGGTTGAGCATCTGACTCTTGGTTGCGGCTCAGGTCACGATGTCAGGGTTCTTCGATCAAGCCCTGTGTGGGCTCTGCACTCAGCAGGGAGTCTACTTGGGAGTCTCTCCATCTGCCCCTCCCCCCATCTCATGCGCATGCACTCTTTCTCTCTCAAATAAATAAATCTTTAAAAACAAAACTTTCCAGTGGCTTCCCACTGTATTTATGATAACATCAACTCCTTCAGTGGTTCACGAGAGTCAAGATGATCTGGCTTTCTCTTTTGCTTCCACATCTTTTCCTATACCCCCCCACCCCACCACATTCATTTACTATGTTCCAGCCACAAGTTTTAGCATCTGAAGACTCAAAACTCATTTTCATCTTGGTCTCTTTGCACTTACGATCTTCCCTTCCTGAAAATTCTACTCGCAGCATTCCCCACATCATCTACATCTCAGTTCAAAGGCCACCTTCTCAAAGGGGTCTTTGCTGACCGCACAATTTAAAATAACCCCCACACACAATTTAAAATAACCTTCAGTGAATTTAAAATCACATAACTCTTTTCTTAGTTTGCATCCCTACCTTGTGAATTTATTTGATGTCTATTTTACATCTGTCTCCCATCCTCATCCTCTCCCAACCTTTAAAATTCTGAGCACTCTGAAACTGGGGACATTGTTATAAGCATTATGACAGTACTCTACCTGACCAGAATAAATTCTCAATAAATATTTATTTGACTGAATGGATAAATTAGATTTATGTTTTATGTGCTACTTGATCTACAAGAATTTATGGGCATAATCTTTCTCTTTTAAGATTTTAATGTCCTTGAGGGCAAGGAAAATATTGGGTGTATACTTAAAGGAGTTACTCTGTTGTTGTACATAAAAGAAACATCTACTCATGTGGCCATTCTAATTTTTCTTAGTTTGCTGAACTCAATAGCTTTTAAGGATCAGCATCTTCTCAAACTCTATCAGGCATCAGTAAGCTGTTTCCAAACCCAGACTTGTCTATTCTCTCATTTAGGGTCATATCTGATCACTATATTACCCATATCAACTGACAAGTAGCCATAACAATAGCTTGGGATATTTTTTAAATATTTTATTTATTTCTTTGAGAGAGAGAGAATGAGAGAGAGCAAGCATGAGGGGGAGAGGGCCAGAGGGAGAAAGAGACTCCCCGCTGAGCAGGGAGCATGATGTGGGACTCCAAGATCATGACCTGAGCCGAAGGCAGATGCTTAACCAACTGAGCCACCCAGGCGCCCACTTGGGATAATTTTTTAATACATAGAATGAATTAAAGAGCCTTACTTGAGTTCCATCTGCACCGATCTTGTTCAGAGCGCCAACAGTGCTGTAGAGAAAGTTAATGATCTTATTGAAATTTTCATCTCCAATACTCCAGGATCCATCCACCATAAACACCAGGTCAGCCTTGGCAGCTCTGCATACTGAAGACCAGAAATGATTTTGAGTTAGCGATAAGAGGAAAAGAAAGTAGTTATTACAACCAGCAAAGCAGATGATGGTTTCCTTCTGGTAACTACAGCTCCTTCCCAAAGGAAAGGTATAAATCACATTCCAAGCTCTTGCTCATTACACTTCCTGACAATCATTTCTTTCCTGTAGTCAAGGAGAAGATTGACTTCATGACTGAGAAGCTTTTATCAAACATGTGGAATTACAGAGGAAAAAAAGTCCACCGATCTCAGTCCTCCAAAATAGAAAATGAAATAATAGAAAAATGAGGAACTAAAGTGATTTAGAAATAGAAGTAGTAACAAATACTCTCAAATACCCACTTATTAGAAGAAAGTCCAAGCTTTTACTCTAGGTACCCTATCCTCTGCTTATTGAGCCCGTAACTTCAGAGAGATTCAAATCCAGAAGGAAGGCACAAGACATAATGGAAGCAGATGAATCTACAACTTGATATGCATTTGGGCTAAGGCTGTAAGCCAACTTCCAGCCTTGCTCTTAAATTCTGTCTATGCCTTTCTTCCACTCTTTGGTACTTGTTAAGAAATGTACACTAATGCCAACCCGGGGAGACTATTATCAGTAGTTACTACTGATACCAACATAACAAGCAAGAAACACACCAACAGAAACCCACTCTACTATAAGCAGTTTTCAGTAGTCCTTGGTTGGTGTCCCTGTGCTGTTTCAGATTCTCTATGCCTGTCTTCCCCTTATTAGTGTGGATCATTGTGGTTGACTCTGTCTTATGATGAAACAATTTACTCATCAATAATCTGAATCTTTTAATCTTTGGCCAGTTGCACACAAATATTCTATGAGATAATGTGCCTTCCTCCTTTCTTTAGGAAAAAAAACATGCTTGGTTTTATTTTATTAAGTGCAACTTCATTCCCTTAAAGCTATTTATAATACAGAATAAACCATCTCCAGGTGTGGTAATATTCCAGAGACAATAAGGATCTGGTAAGGTTGTTCTTCTAAGTTCTGAGATTCATAAAATTTTACAAATTTATGGTTTGAATTTAGAGCTGAAAAGGATCACAAGATCTGCTAATTATAAGCTTATTAAAGAAAATCTGGTCCTCTGTTACCAAGGAAAAATGAAATCAAGATTGGATTTCAACTTTGAAATGAGAGCAAAATCTATGTGAAAATATACTCAAAATGAAAATTTTCCTTAATAAATCAGAGAAAAAAATACATCAAAATGCATGAAGGAATTACCTCTGGGATATGAAACTGTGTTCTTAATTTTCTTCTTTGTACTCTTTTCTACATTTTAATGTTTAAGAAACAAAACCAACAGAAACCCTGAACCTAAAATCACCGCATTATCATATTCTTTTACCTTCCTTTGCTGGTGGAATGGTCGGAGGAAAAGTAGGTGGTTGAGTAGGAGGTGACTCTGTAAAGCAGAGGGAAAAGGGACATTGATTAGCCACCACATCTGCGGTGAAGAGAGGGAGGTCATGGAGTAATAATTCTTCAGGGAAGTCAATGATTTTCACCATTGTCTTCTTGGAGAATTTAGTAAAGTTAGCGACTACTATAAATCAGCCACAGCCTGTGAAAACTGGCTCCATCCATCCCCTAAAACTCAGACTGAAAGCCTGAGATGCCATTTTGCCACAATTCAGTTTACACAGCAGGAGTCAATGCAATCAAACTGTCAACTACAAAGTAGTTTTAATGCTGATTTAAGGCAAGACTCTTGCCAACCCATTTCAGATTAGTCTCTGGCTGCTTTCACACATATAATAAACTTCATTTCCATTCTCCCTGACTAAGGACTGACCATCAATCCTTGTTCAATATCACTTTCCCCCCTTCTCACCCTGCTTCCCCAGGATGTGGTCCCCAGTGGAATCTAATTTGTTCTCTGTTCTGCTCAGACTCTATCTGGAAAACTTTCACTGCTGTGGATGTGTATCCAGATCAATTCAACCTGGATGATGAGGGATGAGAAGTTCATGTAATATGCAAAGTGTGATTGGCTAAAGGAACAGGGGATAGCTACATGAGAGAGGTGACTTTCACAGCAGTTCATGTGGCAAAGAGCAAGGAAATTATGGAGTCATTAGGTAAACATCCTCAATGTTACTATATTCTTTTCTTGTTCTTATTTGGTGCTAAAAATTTAAGAAAAACTGAGAAAATTCTTTTTATTATCTCTAATTGATATGAGTGAAAACTCTTGACTAATCATAGTCATTCACTCTGGAGACAGGTGAGCATCAAATAGCTGGAAAGATCTGAGGTTAGGCAGACTGATTACATGGTCAGGAATGTTGTAAAGGGAATTCCTTCACTGGCAGGAAGGTTGGAAGAGATGAATTTTAATTTTAAGGTCTCTTCCAATTCTAAGAGGCAACAAAATAAAATTATTTGAGTAAAATAATTCAACATTTTACAAAATCAGATAACTTGATTACCAATATGGAAAAATGTTTGAAATTAATTAGTATGTGAAATGACACAAGTCACAGAATACCATGGTATGATCTTATTTGTGAAACAAAAAAAATCTATCAGATATATATGCACCTGATATATAAAATATATATCTCCATATCTCTATATAGATATAGATTAGATAGATTAATAAGTAGGTAGGTAGGTAGATAGATAGATAGATAGATGGATAGATAGATAGATAGATAGATAGATAGATAGATAGATAGATAAAGGGAGAATTTCTTGAAGGAGACCAAGCTGGTACAAATGGGCACTTATGGGAAGGAAGAATGGGGGAAGAGGGAAGTCAACAAAACACTTTTTACCTTCTGTTCCATTATTATGGATATATATCACTTTTATCTTTTAAAGGCAATTTTTGAAGCTGAAAAGTGTCAAAAGTAAAGTAAAAATTGAGAAATATTAATACCAAAACTAGGACAGTAAAACTGTCTTGAAAGTACCATAAAATACTTCTAAAGCCAGATGTATTTATCTTAAAATCTGTGGAAGTAGTGGGTCATCTTTATAATTGCCCATCTTCCTTAATGTGAAAATTGAGGCATATCCTAAGTTCTAAATCCTAAGAACCAAATCAATGAGAAGCAATGGCAGACAGATCAATATGTTTGGGCAGAACATCTGGCCAAAGACTCTTTTGGGTAGGAAGAACCACAATGAACTGGTGACACATGTTTATATCCTCTATGTGGCTTTCAGATGGTCCCTGTCTTTAATATGTGAGGGGTTGTCACACAGAAGAGGGAGCAGTCTTCATCTGCACTGATTCAGAAGGTTGAACTTCAGCCGGTGGGTAGAATCTACAAGAAGACAGATATCTTCAACATAAGGGAAACACATCAAAGAGAGCTACCCAAATCAACCCTGGGTTGGTAGTTAACACTTGCAGAGTTAAGGTTAGGGGATGGGAGGTTGAAGTAGACCAGGGATCGCAAACTCAAAGATTTTTAAAGGTCAAGCAAGTAATGAAAATGAGCAAAGAACTAGCCCAGACACTAACAAGGAGCAAACTTGAGCACACATATACTATGTAAAAGAGACAGCAGTTGGTTTCAGCAGATTGGCACCCTGATATGTGTGTCCTGTGTTGCCAAAACTTTTAAACTTTCAACAAATTCTTTAAAGCCTGGGGGAAAAATGTATGGCTCAGAGAAAACCTATTTCATGGCGATATTTAACCCATGGCCATCACTTTGTGACTTCTAAGAAGATAGCCATGGTGATACCCAATATTTGTTCAGTAAGATACAGATAGAAAATTTCCTCAAAGATTCTCTTGGATGTTTACCACCACCACATGGGATAAGAAAGCAAGTATTAAATTTTACTGCTAAGTGAAAAGAAGCTCAGAGATGTGGAACTGCCCAAAGCCACAATGTTAGAAAGGTTCCCAATGAAGTCTGTTTGACTTTAAATCTTGTGCACTACAAGGCCCCTAGTAACTTCAAAATTATATGATCCTCTATCCATAAAACAGAATTCCCATCAGCAATAAAAAGAAACATACTATTGATACAGCCTACAAGATAAATAAACCTCAAAAACATATGCTAAGTAAAAGATGCCAGGTGCATCTTTGAAATGTCCAGAAAAAGCAAATGTATAAGAAAAGAAAGCAAATAGCCTGGGACTGAAGATGGGACAAAGAATTGTGAATGAATGAGTATGAAAGATCTCCTTGGGTTGATGGAAATGTTGTAAAATTGGATTGTGGTAATGACTATACAACTCTTTAAATGTACGAAAAATCATTTAATTATACACTTAAAATTGGTGAATTTTATGATATATAGTTTATACCTCAAAACTATATATGCAATATAAGATGTGGAATATTTTAGCGTTACAAAATAAAATCTTCATATTAGAAAAAAAATTGGATGATTCCATTTATTATGCCTTCACTGTTTTTGAAGGTCACACATTGCTGATGATTTCTTCCTGCCTGTGCCAGACCAACTGAAAGACCTATATACATCGACAGAACTTTCCAAATGTCAGATATATGAGAGAGGGGCCAACCAAGAAAACCCATTGCTCACCACCTATTCAGATACAAATCCTCAGGGACTTTGAGTCTAAGTTCAAGATACTGAGTTAAGTACACAAACTTCCCCAGAATTCACTACAATTAAAACCATTTTCATGTTTGTGGCCCTTACGTCAGGAATGCTTGATTAAAAGCCATTCCAAGAAGTTGACACTCTCCTTGGTCTTTAGAACATGTCAAAAGTGCTTTGTTTTAATTTTATACTTTGCTTTTCCTTTCAGTACATCAGATCTGCAGCCAACTTGGAAAAAGTGCAAGGGCCTCTTAAGTAGGCAATAACTTGAGGGTCAGCCATTTGGAACATCTTGGCTCCATTCCCACCTCAGAGCTGTGGTAATATGCCATTGTTTGAATGTCAGGACCCGGTCCTTAAACTTCATTTCGCACTCTGCATACCACAAAAGTTCCTTATGGATATAGATCACAATAAAGGTCATTGTTTCAAGTACTGCGCTATCATATGGCCTTATGGTCCCTTGTGAAACATATGGAGGATGGAAAAAAACCCATGCAGATGACATCAGTGGGCCACATGCAGTGAATTATGGGACTGGAGAAGAGGAAGAAAACTTGTATTACAGATATTCCTGGGCAGCAATAGCTAACATTTTTCTAACTGGAATAAATTTTTTGAACCAAAACAGGATGCCTGAAATACTATTTGTCCATGGAGACGGGGATCAGGAGAGGACACACTTGACTTACGTGTTTTTTCCATTATGCTCACACTGGGTCCCTCGATCTCCTGAAGCTTTGTGTAAACACTGATTTTATATTCTGAATCAGGCTGAAGTCCATAGAAGCAATGCCTGGTTGTCCCTCCACCCACAGTGGATTCTTGCTTTTTTGTGTCTATAATAAAACAAAACATACACACATGAATTTTTAAAAACAGCCATCGGTAGATGATTTGCTTCTAAAATGCTTAATATGCGTGGCCTAATCAGATAACTTCAGGATGGATTTTACTTGTTTAGGTACTGTACCTTTTTCTAAAGAGTTAATACATCCACTAATTTTTTTTTAATAATTGAAAATCACATTTTCACATGTTCAAAAATGAGAATAAAAGACTTCTGAGATCAACACTTTAATGGAAAATTATTAGTGTATATAATTGTGTGTACATGTCATAATTGATCTTTTGGACAGGTGTGGAGGTGAACGTATTTACTTTTTAAAAATTAGAATATTTGTTTATCAACATGGATCTCCAGAACACAGTCAACCAATTACAAATTGACAAAAAGACACATCCTTTTGGCCCCATACAACTTATTACCATGCGACGAGATGCCCTTCCTGGCAGTGGCCTAAAAACATAGGTATGCTGGGACGCCTGGCTGGCTCAGGCAGGAGAACATGCGTCTCTTAATCCTAGGGCGGTGAGTTCAAACCCCACACTGGGTGTGGAGCCTACTTAATAAAATTAAAATATAGGTATAGAGTTAGGGATTATAGAATTCCAGGCAGTCCTTACACCTGTGGATGAAACCTCCACTTCCTGGGTCTCAGAAACTTCATCCATGGGTCCAGATGATTTTCAGAACTGCCACAAAGGCAGGCAAGACTTTGGAGTGGCACTGAGACAGCCAGGAAGTCCCCAGAATGCCCAATTTCCAGCCTTCATTTTTTTTTCCTCTTTTCTTATAATAATATTTTTTATTATATTATGTTAGTCACCATACAGTACATCCCTGGTTTTTTATGTAAAGTTCGATGATTCATTAGTTGCGTATAACACCCAGTGCACCATGCAATACGTGCCCTCCTTACTACCCATCACCAGCCTATCCCATTCCCCCACCCTCCTCCCCTCTGAAGCCCTCAGTCTGTTTCTCTGAGTCCATAGTCTTTTGTGTTTCAGACACATGAAAAGATGTTCAAAATCATTAGCCATCAGGGAAATTCAAATCAAACCCACACTAAGATACCACCTTATGCCAGTTAGAATGGCAAAAATTGGCAAGGCAAGAAACAACAATTGTTGGAGAGGATGTGGAGAAAGGGGATCCCTCCTACATTGTTGGTGGGAATTCAAGTTGGTACAGCCACTCTGGAAATCAGTGTGGAGGTCCCTTAAAAAGTTAAAAATTGAGCTACCCTATGACCCAGCCATTGCACTACTGGGTATTTACCCCAAAGATACAGACGTAGTGAAGAGAATGGCCATATGCACCCCATTGCTCATAGCAGCATTGTCCACAATAGCTAAATCGTGGAAGGAGCTGAGATGCCCTTCAACAGATGACTGGATTAAGAAGATGTGGTCCATATGTACAACGGAATATTACTCAGATATCAAAAAGAACGATTTCTCAACATTTGCTGCAACATGGACGGCACTGGAGGAGATAATGCTAAGTGAAATAAGTCATCCACCCCTCATTTCTAACTGACACTCATGATTTCTTTTAATGGCAATGAAGACTCGTAAGAAGTTCCGAGGAGGCTCGATCCACTCTGAGAATCATTTTCTATCCTTTCAAAATCATAACTGAGTAAGCACATTCTGTAGAACTGTTTCCCAACTCCTGGTTCCAAAGTTCTTTTCCTACCAAAGAGACAGCCATATACAGCCCTCTCCACAAAGGACCTTCTCTTTCTTGTCTCCACCATGGCAGAAGCACAAAGAACCTAGTAGACCCAGTTTAACTGTTGGCTACTTTCTTCATTCCCATATTCACAGCAAGATGGCTTTGCCTTCCTGGAGAAATTAGTGCTGGCTTTTGGGTCTGGAGTCTAAGGTGGTTGGATTAATGATATTCATCATTTTCTGAGAGCTTACTGTGTGCCAGGTTCTGTGCTTTGTATTTCATGAAACAACAACAAGAACGATAATAATAGCCAATATTTAATGAGCATCTATCAAGTGCCAGGCACTATTCTAAAGATTTTATGTGTAACGACTCATTTGATCCTTATGATATGTATAATTATCCCCAATCTAAGGACAAGAAACTGAAGGCCAGAAAAGTTAGTCACTTAATCAAGTCCATATGCTAAGTAGCAGAACTGAAATTAAATTCAGAGCTCTAACTCACAGTCTCAGAGGACACTGCTTTAATTTCCATTAATATTTCATAAAATAGTGAAAGCTACATGTATGGTGTTTCTAAATAAAGCAGTTTGAGAGCTGCGGAATGCATATGAAATAAGCAAATGTGAGAGCTGGCAGAGATCCGATGAGGATCCCTTATGATTCAGTGCTTTATCTCTCCACTGGATAAAGTTGCCTCCTTTGGCAGCTTTAATTACTGAAGGGTTTCAAATGGGTTTTCTTCATTGGCATAGAGTGTTTCTTTTTCTTTTTTTTGGTAACCACGTGGATAATTGGTTAAAAGGAAGAATCAGCGCCAACACAAAAAGAACAATTACTTTAAAAGATCTAGATTGAGCTTTATTTCACCCATAAGTTGTATCTTCTATAGCTTTACTTCTAAGAATTTAAAAGCCTGTGTTTAAAACTACATTGATTGATCCATTACATATATTATTTAGTGGTTAAAAAGAACTCCTTCAAAGTGTTAGTTGCACTTTATTAACTATAAACCAAATATAGAACACTTAAAAACAGAACAGTACAAAATACAAAAAATATCAAGTAGTAACTTTTCTATTTTAAATGTATAATACCTATTAAATTTCAATCTATATTGTAATATGTATTGGAACAAAACATACATCTATTACAACACACACATATCGGAACAAACATGACATATGTCATTTAAAATTTGTCTGGACAAAATCCTTTTTTAAAAAATATAAATAAGATTTTAAAAATATAAATAAATGAAAGCCACTTGTTAAACGGAATTTGAAATTTTTTTTTGTTTTTATGATTGAGAATATAAAGGAGTTTCAAAAGTAAACTTTATAATACAATCTTTAGTAATATATTTGTTCAGAATGAATTAAGGTCTACTTCAGAAATTTTCTTATCATATATATTACCAAATGATGAAATAAAAAAAAAGTTGTTCAGGTGTTTGTGAAATTACATCTCATTGTGACAGGAATTTGATAGTAAGAAAATGTTTATAAACCCTGCACTCTCCTTTGCTCATGTCCAAGTTCAGTCTGTGGTTCCCATGCTCAGGACCCCACATGAACTGCTTCTTTCTAAACTTTACCCACAATTTTGGAATCTCTTGAAAGCTTTTGTGAGTCACCTGTTAAACAAACATTCTATGGCATGGATATTAATCCATCTCCATAAAAGCTTCCAGGAACTCTCCAGGAATCAATTCTAGAAAGTGCTTTTCTGTCATCTCTATTTCTCGTGATACTCATGCCCTTTATAGACCCTCAACAATTGAATATAAATGGATTTTATTGCTAAAACAAAAAAAAAATCTCAAAACATTGGAAAACTGGAATAAGCACTATAAAATTATTGGGAAACAGCATTGCTTTAATTTCCAATAATAACAAAGAGGGGTTACATGAATGGGGATGTATCCATGTTGCTTTTGGCATGTGTGATTTAGGCCTAATGGCTTTGCCTTAAAGGAAAACATTTAAACTGATCAAATGATGACTAATTTCCTCAACCCCTTGTGCCAAAAGCAGGGAGTTAATTTATTTTTTTGGAAAAGAAGAAATTCTGTCTTTGTGCTTTCATTCTTATGAAGCAAGGCTAAATACATCGTCTGGGTTATTATTCTGTTAAGCTCTCCACTATGCTGTCGTTTTGTTTGTCAATGATACTGCAAAACTGGCATTTCAACACCCAAAGAAAGAAGACAAGTTGAGCATCCTTTAAACCTTCCTTAAGCTCTCTAGAAAGAAATTCACCAAGTTATGGAGATTAAGAAGGGAATAAAGTATTTGGGACCATGTGGAATTTAAATACGTGAACTTAAAAGTAAATACAGTACCCAACGTTGGGTGCCAAGTCAACTCAACAACAGCTGGATAGAGAGACAGAATCCCAGAGCATCCGCAGATCTAATGGAGGCTCTCACGGGGCTCTGAGCCACCCAAGACCAACCAAAAGTCGCTGACTTTGGTCTGTCCTACCATTAACCAAAAGCCTACAATTTAATTTGGCAAGTGGGTGAGTGACTCAAACACAGATTTATTTCTGTCTCTACTAAGAGGACCTCATCCTTCTGCTATCTTTCTTTCTTTTTTTTTCTTCTTGGCTATAAAAAAAGTCATAATATTTATATGAGTAGAGGACATCTGTTGTTTCTGCCTGTTTTTCATCTATTCCCTCTTTCTTTGAATCCGTTCTTCCCCACTCTTGGTCTATGATTTGGGAAGAACTGAATAACAACCCTCCTCTCCTCCAGATACAGAGATGGGAGGCAACCAAGTCTGACCAGTCCGTTTGTTTCATGCCCTTGAACCCAATGACAGATTTAGGGGCATGTGACCCAAGCCAAGCCAATATGACTCAGTTCCTGGACTTTTGTTGGAATTATTGAGAAAGAGAAGCTCTCTTTTCACTCAGACTGGTTAAGCTGTAAGCTGGGAGGATGTCATTCCGGATCTGACTGGAGCCAACTCAGAGAATCTGGAGGAGCATAAGCACAGAGCAGAAGAGCGCAAGACTTCGTCTTGATGGCATTGTTTAAACACTTAGATCCAGATGTGCCTGGTGCTAGACACTTCCAAACTTCCCAGTATATCAGTCAATTAATTGACTATTCACTTAAGTCCCTTTTATCTGCATTTCTACCATTTACAAACAAACCTGAATGCTACAGCCTACTTTAGTCACAAAAACCTTGGAAATTTGTAGGTATTGCCTCAGATAAAACCCTCAAAAAAAGTAATTTTAGGGGAACCGAAGCCCAGAGAGTTGACCAGCAATTATGGTTAAAACAGAGGCCTCTCCACTGACTTCATCTCAGAATACAAATGCGTACGACCAGACCATGGGGACTACCTTTAAAAAAAGAGAGAGAAAAACAACTGGAAAAAATTACCTGTCAAACAGGAGGAATTTGTCAGAAGCATTCAAAAATAGGTCACTCTGGGACAAAGCTTATCTCTATCTCATGGAGGAATTAGATCCCATTTCTCTCTAGTATCTCCTCAGGGGTGGATAGGACTAAAATTTCTGCACAGGCAACGTATGTAGCCAATGGGAGCTATTACCAAGTTAAAACAAAGGGGGCTCTGAAACGCATCTGCCTATGGAAGATTCTGCATCTGACCAGAAGTCCTTCAAAGGCACCAATCTGAATAATGGTTGCGTTTCTTTGGAAAGTAACAGAACTCCACCTAAAATCAAGCTCATAGATACAGAGAATAGATTCCTGGTTGCCAGAGGCAGGAGTTGGGCTTGGGGGTTAAGGGCGGAGGGGTCATAGGAGAACTCAGTGAAGGAGGTCAAAATATTAACAAAAGAAAGAAAAGAAACACAACATAATTCTTCCCGACTCTAGGGTAGGAAGACTATTCCTTGATCGAAACTATATATTAAAATATTTAAACATACTCCCTACAGCTATCCCTACGCTCCCTCCCCACCCCTAACACTCCTCTTTGAGGCTGTGAATTAGAAACTGTTGTTGTCCGTTAATTAATATTATTCAGTTAGACAACTGGGTGAATGAGATGTAAGCTAATTGGACTCATAAATCTCCCAGCTATAAATGCTGATGAAAAATCAATTGAGCAACACTTTGTTCATTCTTGTTTAATTGAGGCTATCAAGACTCAGCTGAAGAGGTTTTTGGCAGCCTGGAAATAATACTGAGGGAGTACAAGTTAACCTCACTTGAAGATAAGAAAGAAATGTGGACTCATGTTTTTTTTTTTCTAACAAGGGTCTTAGCTTCAAAAAGAGCTTTTTGAGGTTTTAGACTACCAGATCAACGTTATCAGACACATCCATCCTCTGATAAAAATCCCAATGCTAGTTTGCAAATATGCTAAAGACATTTAATTTAAAAAAGACTTATGGAGCTCCCTAATTCCATTGATAAGGCCAGTTTTGATATATCTTTTTGTCAGTCTATATAATTTTTATGAAAGACAATGAATACCCATAGGAGCCTATGTCCCTTCATCACAACTTCTTAAATGATATTCTTGGATTGAATCTCTGGAAAAGTAAATAATTTAATTAACTGAATTTAAAAAAATAAAAAAAAATAGAAGGTTAAAAAAATTGTGGGGTAGTTTGGGAGTGTGACTTTTATCCTTAGTATTTTTTAAAAAGCCTAACAAATACCACTAAATGTCAGCCCTTCTATATGAAAATGTGACTTAAGTGGTTTTATAACGATAGATGAAATATAACTCCTCAAGATTTTATACTTGTTTCTCCAACAATTGCATGGCTTTTATGTGCTTTTGCTTAAACATCCCATAAATCATTAAATACAACCACAAAATCCATATGACTTGTCCTGACTTTTCCTTACTCAGTGTTTATTACAGAATAGTGCCACTCCCATATGTTTAGTCATGCCAGCCTAAAGAGATCCTTATAGGTTCACACATAGGGAATCAAGGAGTTAGTGGCTTAGCACTTCTATTGAGACAATGCCTTGGCTGGGTTTGGCAGGAGTCTCTTCTCGTGTTGCTTATGTCCTATTCTCACAGTCTCCATGTATTTCCAAATGCTCTCACCGCCCTCCTAATCTGTGCTTTCCCCTCTCTGGATTGGACCAAAAGTGAGACTTCTGCACTTTGGATGTAGTTATAGCCCAAGATATGGGCTACTAAGCCCAGTCCCATTCAGACCCCCAAGTTAGCTCCTTCTGCTTTTTTAAATGAGGAAACCACGATCACTTGTCCAGAAAAAAAGTTTTTTATGAATTTTATTGCCAAATTTGAAAGATTAGAAGAATCACTTGGGATTCTCCAGTGTCTCCTAGAGTCTCCCCCAAATAACAAGACACATCTTTTCTACTGATAATACAAATCATATCGAAGTAATCTTCATTATTTGATCTTATCTTCTGAATACTATCCAAGGTGCTAATGTGTTATCAGGATTAACAGTCCTTAGAAACTCACTTTTTGGGAATCAGCCTTTTGTTGTTGTTCTTGAAACTTTTAATTGAAATTAGCAGACATTTTTAGTGTTTCAACTTTGAAACTAAGTCCCAAATTGTAGCTGGACTTGAGAATGGTAATACTGGAAAACCTGCCCATGATGGCATAGATACATTAAACCGTAAACAACAAGTTTGTTGTTCCCAACTATCCCCCAAAATAAAAAGAAAAACATTAAAGGCAAATTGAGCTCCCCATAGAGTATATACCAAAGTAATAGCACCATATAATTTTACCGTGTGTTGTCTTGGCTGTCTCCTACTACCAAGAGCAACTAACATTTCTCTGGAGCTTAATATGTGCAAAGTACCATTGCAAGAATGTCTTATGGGTTTATCTCAGTGTAAGCCTCTGAGAATGCCACAAGATTGGCATGGTTATACCCGTTAAACAGATGAGAAAAGGATCATTTAGAGAGATTAAAGAATTGGCTTAACTAGCCATTCTGACTCCGTATTCTGTATGATCCATAATATAAACGTGAGGGCTCTGGTCTAATGTTACCTACATGTTGTCCACAGAGACTGGCACAGAACCAAGTACATGAATGTCTGACAAAGTCAGGTTGTACTTACCCTGGAGTGATTCTATAACCACCCTATAGGCAGTGGCGTGACGATGTACCTGCCACCGAGCACACAGGCTGGTCATTTGAATCTGGTCTGCTTGAAGATTGGTCACACCCAAAAACACTAGAAGGAAATAGAAACATACCTATGTCACGCTACAGACAATGGCACAAATGTCCCCAAGTCTGAAGTGAACTTTAACACAGCACAACTCTAATTCAAAGTTCCCATAGCCAATGAAGGGAAATTCACCAACTCAATAAATCAGTGCACAAAAGATAACTATTTTATTACTGGAAAGAGCAGTTGCAAAACATTATGGATATTATGGCCTGTTTGATATTTGTACACAAAAAAGGAACTATCTATTCACACGGAAAAGACCAGATTTTTAACCTTCTCTCTTTATTTATTTGTGTTTTCTAAATATTCCACAACTAATATATAATGCTTTTATAACTAAAAAAATTAAATACAATATACACTTATCAACCACTGAAGGATGGCCTTGGCTTAAATAAAAGAGACCGAAAAAAAGACAAAAGGGAAGTCTTACTCAAACAGGTGCAATTTCACAAGGACAGGCCTTCAAAATGTGATTGAAGGAGATGAACAAATTTTTGAAAATGTAAAAATGAAAGATTTAATACATAAAAAATTATAAAAAGCAAATACACAGATTCCTATTCATCGTAGAACACTGTGATACAAAAATGAGTCCCAGAAATGTTCTTTGGGGAAGCAATAAAAATGGTGTTTCTCCAATACAAGAAAGGAGTATCTGGTATTTATCATTCAGACTCAAGCAGAAAAAGTAGAAAATTAATATTTATTTTCTCTGATGACATCTGATTTTTATCCACATCATTTTCTCTTACTTTTCCCTCTCTCTTAGCTCTCTCATATGATAAAAATAGTTTAAAATTCTTTTTCAGGATGGTAAAAATAATCTTGTCTAATCAAAATGTACATCTTTACATTGTTCCTTTCTGTTAAATGAGAGAGACCTCTTTTCCTCAGGCCAAAAAAATAAGCCCTTCTGTTCCATAAAAAAAAAAAAAAAAGGAAATTGTTGATGATTTATGTCACCGCGCTAAATTTAAAAAACACTTTAAATTCATTTATTTGCCTTGTATGGGCTTTTACTTTGCTTGGAAGAAAGAGAAAATAAACTAGAAGCCCATCTAATTTTTACTTTAAGGACAGAATATAAAAAAATTCAATACTCTCTTTTAAGATATATTTGGAATACCCAATGTATTTATTGAAGGAGAGAAGAGGGATGGAACAGAAGGAGGAGAGAAGCAGAGAAAAGAGGATAGAAAGAGACAGGACAGAGCAGAGAGAACAGTGGTCAATAAAAAACTCATAGAGACAGAAAAAGTGGCCCAGAGAGAAAGAGTGATCTAGAGAGGAAAATGAAGGTACGCCAGTGAAGGGAAGAGGGGGGGTGGGAAAATGAGCAGGGGAATCTAGGGTGCTCCTAAGGAAAGACGGTGGGATTGCTAAACTAGATCCCTTGGAGGTTACCCTAGCGCCTGGAATGGCATTACTTCACCAGCCAAGTACAAGATCAGAACCACAGGCCAAAGTCTTTCTAGATCTGTTGAAGACAGACTATTTCTTTTGAGATTAAATTGATTCCATAATCCAGCCTTTAAGGTCTTAAAATAATCCATGAAAAAACAATTCAAGAAGCCTCCTCTAATGAAAAGCCTGGCCCTGTCTAAAATGTTGGTGGCCAAATATAGGTGGCTTGGGGTCTGGTTTAATATATGCCCCATTCTTGCATCATTCCATTCATCAAATAAATTATTTGATAGGGATGAGAGTAATTTATGGGCCAACGGTATAAAGCACAATTATTACAATAATAATAATGGTTATTCACTAGTGCTTGCCATAGGGTAGACACTTTTACCCATTGTTTCTGCAAGCCTCACAATCAGCCTGTTATCTTCGTTTTAGAGTTGAGAAAACTTGGGCTCAGAGAAGTTAAGCCCTTTGCTCAAGGTTACAGCTAATAAGTGGCAGATTTAAGGCTTTTACTTTTGACTACCCTTCTTTTTTTTTTTTAATGATTTTTTATTATATTATGTTAGTCACCATTACCCTTCTGAAGTGTGGGGCACGCACAGCATGATTTTAATTAGCACACAGCCACACCATGTTTATTTTCATTATTCATGTATTATCTTGAATGTGTATTAAAAATACTGGCCTTCTGTTTAGGATAACGATGTGGGTTTTGAAAAGTATTTAAGTTAAAAAAAATCTAAGTCGATTTAAAGAAATCTATTAAACAGATGGTGTGGAAGGATAACAAACATGAGGAATATGGAACATACATGCTGCAGTTTGGAAAACATTGCATTATACCATGGGTGTCTGCAAGTTGTATATGCCAATGAGAAGTCCCAGATGGTGTGCAGACAGCATGAAAACCCTTAAAAGGTACAGAAGAAAGTCCTTTTTGTATCTTTCATGGATGGCAAGTGTGTGTGTGCGTACATGTGTGTATGTACACACGTATGTGCATGTTCACGTAAGGGGGGAGGGGCAGAGACTTCGAGAAAAGGCAAACCTCCCCCACCCTCACCCCCCTCCGGTCCAACTTTGACTGGTGTTGGCCATGTCAGGCCACAGGCTGGTTGGAAAATTTCACTTAATGTGAAAAATGCCAACAAAGACTTTCCAGAAGGAAATCCTACCCGCCACCATCAAGTATATTTGAATGTCAGGTTCTGACATTCAGTCTGCCAACCCAGACGCTGAACTACAGCCCTGAGTGAGGAGCACACCTTTCTTTCCATGAAACACCATCCAGAAAGGGCAATGCTGAGGAAAATAAAAACCAACCGCCAAGTTGAAGCAGGGGTTGAGTTACAGTGAAAACAAAGCAGCAAAACCACATGCAGGGGCTGAGGCAACGGGACATCAGTCTTACATGTTTTCACCACGCCTGTCAGAGCATCGCCGAAGCCCGAAGCCTGGGAGGCAAATATTTTCACATTGTAGTCCATTCCGCTGAGGAGGTTTGTGATAAGAATGGTATTAATGCCAGCTCCCACAAAAGTTTCCAGGGTTGGGCCAGCAACTAGGGGAGAAAGAGTGATTTCAGTTACACTGGAAAACGGAAAAATGGAAACACTCCTGACGGGAATTGTACTGGTTCGACTGTGTTTCAGTTGCTCAGGATTACATAGAAGAGAAACAGCAGAGCTGGATTTGAACCCCATCTGGCTCTGAGGCTTAAATACCTGACTACCATGCTAGGGCTCTTTTTAGGAATCTAGTCCTTTTCCTCAAATACAGTTCTTTCCCTAGTGCTAACTCAGAGAAGCTGGTCCACCTCACGATCCCCTAGCTACCATTTTGTAAGGTCTTCACAGTGAAGCTACTCCATTGCCATAGGCTTTGGGGCACTTGCCAAACTGAAGAAGTCATTCTCAAGTGTTCCTTCTCAGACACGCAGGCTTGTCCCCAGCAGGCATGCAAGAGGCAGTAGCAGCAAATTTTATCATGGATACTACGCTATACCTTGCCACATGGGAGTCTAGCATAAATGTTACCACTATGAGTTCTAGCCCCTCCTCTTAGCATTTTTAAGAACAGACAGATGACACTATTATTCCAAGGTCTTTGACCAGTTGGCTTCTTCGGGTCTTTACATTTTCACCTCTTTTTCAGCTCAATGGAGTATTTGATTTAGCAGTAAAAACATTCCTTGCTAAGTCCTATCCAAACTTATTTACCTCCTGCGTTTTCCCATCTGTGCTCATTCTTTAAGAGTTTTGAGTTACTAACGAATTCCTAAAATACTCTTTACTTTACTTCAGAACCCCCTTCCCACAATGTATTTATATATTTCTGTGTGTACATGTTAGCTCAGTAGTGATTTTCTCATGCACCAAAATCTCTATTCAAATGACCACGTACAGTTCTTCCACTTAACTCAGAGCAAGATTTCTCAGCCTCAGTGCTATGGACATTTTGGGCTGGATAATTCTTAATTCTGCGGTGGTGGGAGGCAGGTACTGTGATGTGTCAGATGCCTCACAGTACCTGTCAGATGCCAATAGCAACCCCCCACCCTCCCAAGTTGTAGCAATCAAAAATCTCTCTGTTGGGCAGCCAAACTGCATCAACTGACTACCACCGGCCTAAAACAAAACTATTTTCCCTCAGAAAATCTGATAAATATTTATAAAATGGTCCAAAGAATGACTCTAGCAAGGCTGTTTCATGAATTAACACATGCCTCGGGCCTAAAGAAAAGCAACCAAAAAATTGATGATGGATCATAAAGAATCAGTCTGGAGCAGACCAGTGCATCTGTGGTATAGTCTTGCTATTTTATTTCAGTTCATAGAGGTGTTTGTCTGGAGAAATTGGAGGTGGGGGTATTTTACTTGTATGGACCTGGATAGTAGGACACAACAGAAAAAGCTGCGAAGTGTTCCAGGGGCAAGAGCAACACCTCAGAGGACACATTGAGCCTAATGTGCTCTTTGAGGGCAGAAAAAGTTTTTGAATGGCCCAAAGAACGTTCTTTAAATTTTCTTGCCAAATCAATAAACACAATTAGAGAACCCCTTTCTTATGAATAATCAGAAATGAAGGCCTAGGTCCAGAAAATGGACAAGACCCCTTTAATATCTATTTTTAGTTTCCTGTTTAAACTTCACAGAATTACTGAATGTCAAGAGTTGATAGTATAACAGGTGCCTCATCTCTCCAGACATACAGACCAAGGCCACGACCGCCCCTTTTGGCGCCATTCTCTTGCTTTCAGGATGGAAAGATGTGGCAGGTAAGGAGAGACAGATCTCACCAAGGTGGCTAAGAGGTTGACAGAAAACACCTTTTACTACCACAACCTTAGGGCTTTGATGAATTTTATACAGTTTCCAAATTTTATAATTTCCAATATACTTTCCAAAATGAAGAAACTAAGAAGCTAGTAAGTCAGCTTTTTCCTACTAATCCAAGAAGTAAGTCAACATCTTCCTTCTAACCCAAGAAGTAAAAGGTAGAAGAGGAATTAGAAATTAGAAATTCTGAATAGTTAAGGCTTATATATCCACTGAGCCATAGAAGCTTCTTATTCCTACCGAGTCAAGGCTTCCTTCGGCTGGCTCCTTTTCTGGGGTGTGCCTAGGTTAGGTGTATAACAAGTATGTATTCTGCCCATAAACATCATTTTTTAGGTGGGATCATAACTTCATTGTTCTGATAATATCTACCCTAACACTGAACATACAAGGAAAAAACATCTTTTTTTCAAAAAAGGTAAGACCCTTCCCACTTCTCAAAACTAGAGACAAAAGCAAAGACAGATAGAAAATCAAAACAAAAACAACTTATCTTAAAAACTATTTCAGATGCCTAATCATGGTAACAACATTTTTTACTGAGCATTACTTACCACTAACAGGTTTGTAGACAATCCTATAGCCCTTTACGGGGGAAGGTGGGGGATCCCAAGTAATGCGCAACCTGTTATACCATTCTTCTGACACCCGCAAGTTTTTGGGACCCGAGAGTGGCACTGAGCAGAGAAAAGGAAAAACAGTGGTTTAGTGTGGTTTCCATCTTTACAAAATACACTGTTAACAAAATGTAAGCTAGCTTCCCATATGTTAAGAATATTTACAAGTAAAAATGTATTAAAACACACAGTGAGATTTTGAGAGTCTCTGGTTGTTCTAAAAATCAAATATATAGAAAATAAATTCTTGTGATGGAACACCTTCATGTGAAGATCAGTAGTTCGTTCAAGGTCATTCTCATTCCTATTTCTTCAGTTTATTTTGAGTAAAACCGAACTGAATAGTGTTTACTACACATTTCTGTCTCTACACCACTGTGTTCCACTATCAAAGTATGTTTGTACAGCGATATCAAGGGTGCTCACACCGTGGTAATGATGGTGATTCTAGGAGGGAAGATTCTGGTGGTGTTTTGTTTTTTTTTTTTGCTTTCATCTTCATATTGCCTATATTGTTAGAATTATATATTATCATTTACCAATTTTTTATCAAAACATTAAGCCGTTTATGTGGAGAACCTTTGTAAACCATTGCGCATATTGACAGATACTATCATCATCATTTTGGTTACTGTTGATGGAACGTAGTTGTGTTGACCACTGCTTAGAATAAGAAGATCATCCACTAACACCTGGAAATAATTTTACTCTATAGATATTGTTACATGTGGTGGTATTTCTGCAATAAGATTTAAGTCATAGTTCCATAGTAAAAGTCTTTAAATGGTTTTTATTTGTACGAGTGTGTATATTTGCTCATCATGGAAGCCTTTTACATAGTATGCTCATTTTTTACATATGAAAGTTAAAACCAGATATTTGAGCCCAGGTCAGAAGCAGTTAGATGGAGCCCCTTTGACTTCCCATAGCCTCCCTCCCCTCCCTTTTCCTTCTCTTCCTACAGTGGCAGGCTTTACGGTGACCTTATGGAACATTAAAGGTTAAAAATAATCCAAAACTGACTTAGAACTGCAGAATTCATTAGGCTTATCTTAAACCAGCAGCAACAGAATTTTAATGACTTGCTCACTTACTTGAAAAATCCACATTTAAGTGCCCAAATACAGAATTCAGGCCTTGCCACCATTCTGCACCTAGTCGTACGTATTTGTTTGGTAACTGCGGTGGATTAAAGATGGGTGCAGGATTTTTAACCCTCCTCCCACTGAGTGGCTGAGGCTATGGCCCTCCCTTCGAATTTGGGTAGGTTCTATGAACACCTCGCCCAACAGACTATAGCAGAAGTCACCCTGTACCAGCACCAAACATAGCCCTTAACTGTCCTGACAGTTTCCACTCTCTACCTCTTGGACTCTTGCTCTTAGAGTCCTGAGTCATCACATAAGAACTATGACTCTCCTGCTGGAAACAGCACATGGAGAGGCTTGGAGACCACATGGAAAGAGAGAGGCTCAGCTGAGGCCAGCCTTCCAAGCATCCCCACCAACATGCCAGACATGTGGGTAAAGTTGTGTTGGATGCTCTAGACCGACCCAACCACCAGGTGACCTTCATACCATGTGGAGCAGAATTTCCAGCAAGCCCGGCCTAATTTCCTGACCTATAAAATCAGGCACTAGAAGAAAATCGTTCCTATTTTAAGCCACTGGGTTCTGGGGTAGTTCATGCAAGTACAGACAACCACACTGTAATGCAGATGGCTAAGACTTTGCAGTGCCTTTAACCAACGGTGTGCTCCTTGGTGCACGCTCCTCACTCGACCGTCACGGCCAATTCACCCAAAACAGACACTTAGTGGTGCCCCCCTGTGCCACCCAGCGCTGCAGAAGCTTTGCATGAAGAGGCAAACAGTATGGATGAGGTCCTGGCCTCTTACGATGTTGCTCTCCAAGGAAGGGAGACAGACAATGGACTCAGAAACACATGAGTAAATAAGAAAATATCAGACAGTCATTAGTGCCATAACATGATAAAACAACAACAACAAAGCAACAACTAAAAAAACAGGCTGATAGCTCAGAGAGTGGGCGCTACTTTGCCGGGAGTGGTCAGAAAAGTCTGAGGAGGTGACTTTGAGCTGGAACCAAAATGACAAGAAAAAGCCCCAAATGCAAACATCTGGGGAAGGATTTTCTGTACAGGAGGAATGGTTAGTACATTGGTCCTAAGGCAGGAGCAAGCTGAAAATGTCCAGGGAAGAGCAGGAAAGGAGGTATGGCTGGGGCATTTGTTAGGAGGTGAGATTAAGGAAATTGGCAGGCTCCAGGTCTCAGAGCACCTTGTAGGGACACGGGAAGGATGTTGGATTGTATCCTGAGTACAATGGGAGGCCACTGGAAGGCTTGACACAGAGGTCTGACATGAGATAATTTGTATTTTGAGAAGCTTCTTGGGCTGCTGGGAGGAGAACGAAGGATCCAAGAGTAGAAACGCTCATTTTAGTGACCAGAAAGTGAGGCGTGGATCAGGGCGGAGCCTACAGATGAGATGAGACAAGAGGACTGGCCCGCAGAACACATCTTGGAGAATCAACAGGACTTACGATGAATTAGATGTTGGAAGAAGAAAACGTAGTTTGCTAAGTCTTAGCTTTTACACATGAGAAAACTGAAGCCCAGAGTTCTTGCTCCCCCCCAGAGCCATACAGCTTGCCTGGGTGGAGACAGGATTCAAACAGATTTTTCTGTCTTCCCATCACTTTTGCTCCTTTCACCACACCACACCATGGCTTTCGGGGCACATTGCAAGGGCGGGGCATTTTCGATTAATTAGTCAGCGAGTAGGCACAGGGAGAAGGCTTCACTCACAGGTTTTTCCAGGGGCAGAGACGCTGACACCTTCTCCATCATCGTAGATGGGAGTCACCGTGACTTTGTACTCAGTGTCAGGAAGCAGAGTTTTCAGAATGAGATTGTTCTGATTTCCGGGCACCATAACCTGAAGAGAAAAGCAAAAGACCATGGTCTTAGTTAAGACCTTTGTTCCTGTTGGTGTACTAATGGAGCAGGACTATAGGGACTTGGAAATAATCAGAAGCAAGGCAATGTGCTTGGGCAGAGATGAGAAAAATAGGCATCCATGCAAAAGCTTCCTCTCTGGAATTCCCCTCACAGCAGCCCTCAGCTTATAACCTCGAAAGCAGGCTTAAATTTGAAGCAATTAGGCTCTGAGGAATAGTCTTCTCTCAACATCTTTTCAGCATTTGTAAAGTACCCAGAAGTGAGAATAATCATCTATTTTGGAAAGCAGGTGTTTATAGCTTAGGAGGGTTCATTCTATAACCCAGCCTGCTTATCATTTTTTATTCTACTTAAGTATCCTCTTGAAAATTCAGCCTCCCAATCCCAGCACTTTAGAAAAGAATGGAAGCTAGCCAAGAGCAACAGAACCACACATTAAATCTGCCTTTTCCAGAGCAAAACATATTTACCAGTAATACTAAAAACTGTGGCAGCTTTTTTATTTCTAAAAGGAGAAATAATCCTCAATCTAAAATCACCATCAAGGCTGCAAAAACCGAAATGCAGTGGTGAGGTCCACACCTCACCATCGGTGTAACAAGTCAGGTGGCTCAGGAGTGCAAATTCTGGTATCCCCCAAAAGAGCATATGGACCAGAAAAGCCACATGTTCTCAATGTTAAAACCACAAGACTTTCGGCCTCTGCTTCGGCAGTCAGATGCTGGCACACCTCTGGGCCATTTGAAGAACTTAATCATGGCTGGAAAAATGCTAAGATCTAAGAACTGACCCAAACGTATTTAAAGGAGTCACAAGACTGGAACAGCTGGAGATGCTTTTTGATTCAAGGGCTGGGTAAAATGCCAGCAGGGAAAGGGCTGTGTTGTCTACTTCTGGATGAGGGACGAGACCTATAAATCATGGACTAAGCCCTGGGCAGCCTCGAGTTGAACCCAGAAGAAGCTGTTGCTAAGATACTGCTAAGCTCTAAAAGCAATTTTCTAAAATATACTGTTAAAAGGGAAGTCAGAATTCGGTGATTTTATATCGAATTAGTTTGATTTTACTTCTTGGAAAAAAGGGACATTGAAATATACTACACTATTGTGTTGATGCGGACCCGGGAGGGAGATTTTTTTTAAAAGAGCTCTGCTTTATTTTACCTAACTGAGTTACGTAAGTCTGGCACTAAGGACAGGTAAAGGAAAAACAGTGGTTGCCCTGACTTGCATTACCCTGTGAATGTCGCTTCCTTCAGGGCACTGCTTTTAAATAGAACTCCTCTGAAGCACAGAGCCTGGCATTCGGTCCAAGCTGTCTGTTTAGCAAACCACCCATGTTGCTACTCCTTCAATAAGGTCATCTCTCAAACTGAGAAATGCATGGGCTTGGAACCAATCACATTCAGACTGTGGAATTCTGAAAAGCAGTAGAGCCATTTTGGAGGAATCACTGAGCTTGCTAGGAAGTCGTTGCTGTGGTTTATAATAATCGTCATCTTTTACCCAGCAATTATTAAGGGCCAGGTGCTACCCTAATTATTTTAATATAGCAATTCACTTACTCTTCACCCCAACCCTTTGAGGTAAGGAGTAACTTTACATTAATTTTACATGTGGGGAAACTGAGGCCCGCACAGCTTTTGAGTAAAGAAGCCATCCTGAAATCCTGGCTATCTAGCCTGAGCCTTGCTTTAACTACTATGCTCTGCTCCATGTGGCCACACCGCTTGAACCTTTTTACCCTAATGATATTCACTTCCAAGAATAAAATGTAAATCTCCTCTTGGGAATGCAAAGCTCCTTCTGCTTGGCCTGTGCTTGTTTGCACAAAGCAGGGTAAAGATGGGCTCTTACCAAAAACAGATGCTGTAGATCACAGCAGATGGTGATTCTGTTTATATAACAATTCTATAAAAGACACTTATGGTTACATGAGATGCAAATCTAACCAGTGAACTTTCGCATTTTTAAATTTTCTTCTAGAAATGGAACTTCATGTCTGGCTCCATTATTGCCCAAAGCTGTTCAGATCAGCCTGGATCTCATCGGTAGAAATAGGGTTCCCTGTGTCTCACTGTGTTCGCATCTTATAAAACTGTGTCTAGATAGTGAGTCCGATGCTATCCGTGGCAAGGGGCTGGGTAGTGTTGGCTCTGCCGTTTTAATTTCAATCTATCGAAGATGAATATTTTTATAAAATACAATAAAACAAAATTTCTGGAAAAAATGTTCATGTCCTTGGGATGTTGTAGCAATGTCAAATTGCTATAAATATTTCTAAAAGCTTAATCTTAATATCTGAACTTATCTTGTAGGAGACAGAGTCACACACTGAGTATACGTGTTCTGGAACATTTCTTGCAAATCAGAATTTGGGCCATGGTTATGGATGTTGACATCTAAGCTCTAGAAAATTCTGAACTCCTGATCAGCCTTTCACAAATAAAGAAGTGTGAGACCTCCATACCCTGACAACAAATTCAGAGCAAAGTCATTGCCGGTCAAGTAGCTTTACTTTCTAAAAGTTCAAAAGCTTTTTACTGGAAATATTTGGTATATTTGATTAGGTTTAGAATATATATGAATACTTCACCTACTCAATTGGAGAAGGAAATGGAATTCTCCTTGTTTTCCATATACTGAAGTTTTACTTTGGTTTACAAATGTTCTAGATATATGCCATTCTCTCACTCGATCATTTCCTCAAGCAAATCTAATTGACTTTTTTAGTTAAGGAAAATTTGGTAAGATGGTAAGAGCCATTTCTTTTATCTGGACATATCTCCTTTCTCATTTTTATAATATGCTTTAGCTCTCTGCCTTTCTCTGTCATGCATTATTACTTAAAGATATTCATTTGGTGTTGGGGGTTCAAGGCCTTTGGATTTTGATACAGATCTGTCACTGCCTGCCCTATTTTTGTTTTATAATCTAAATCTAGATGCAACCACTTTCCATCTCTAATAATAATAATACACTTATGTAGAAGTAACATTTCCTAAACACTGAGATATAAATTCTCAATTAATCCTCAGTTGGGTTCCTGAAAATATGCCTATAAATTAAGTGTGCACAAATCCAATGCAAGTGGAATTTGGTAGAGGAGCTTGATATTTAAAGAATTCTACAGTACTTTCTTCGGTTTAGCAAAAACACTTCAGCACAGTAAATAATCACCACCAAATTTATCAATATTTTTCATTTTTATGAAGGGTTTGCTTAACTGGGGCACATGTGTGTTTCAGACTTTTGATCTTTTTTTTCCCTTCATGTAGGTGTCCAAGTGTTTCAAAATAAACAGTGTGAAATGAAAGAAACTAGCAAAGGGAATATTATCTAGAGACAACCCAAAGTAAATATTATTATTATTTTACCTTGCATAGCTTACAAGTGCATGCATGAGATTAAATTGTTAGTCTTTCCAAATTAACAAGAATAATTTAGCAAGAAGTTTAATATGTTTCTTGGAAAGAGTAGAAACAAAAAACAAAAAACAAAACTCTTACTCCGGGAAGTTTTTATGGGTCTCACTTTTAGGAACTAAATTAAAATATGAGACAATAACAGGGAAAATTAAACATTCAAATTGTGTCCCCAGTTACCATTCTTAGGTACAATTTTATTTTGAATTTTTCAATCATGGGTCATTTGAAATATATGATCTGAGTGAATTTATAACTCAATTTATTGTGTTCAAGTGTCCATTAACTTTCTAAAAGTATTCCCAGACCAATTTCATGGACCTTCTGGTTATTCACCGGGGACGTGACTATTCCCAAGGCTATCATTGTGCTCTGTAACAAATCTTCTATCAGCCTGAAATTAAGTACTTTCCTGAGACAATTTTGGGCTCAAATAATTGCTTATGCAAGCACATAAATAAAAATAATTTTCCATCAAAGGCTTTATATGTAAGGAGGAGGAACAAAGGGTAATAATGTTATTCTTGAGCAACAATGAATTTGGAGATGTCTCTCCTAGAGTGTCTCAAAATAATGCAGCAGGGGGCAAGAAATGCAAGTAATGAGGTTAAATAAGGCATAGTCCATGACTAAAAAGGAAAATTTCCTTTAGATGCAAACTGGAGTTATCTGCTCTGATGGGAAGCATGCCGAGGAAACAATGTTCAGGTTCTAGAATAAAAGGAATGATATGGGGTAAATTAAGAAAACACAGGAAGACCATGACTCAAAGTGTACCCAGGTTTCTAATAGAGAAAAACAAATCAGATGAAACAAAGAAAACTCAGCATATAAAAATCCAATCCCCTTAGCGAACCAGTCATATTTAAGAATCAGTTAGAAATGACTATAGAACCACTCAAAATGAGTTGATGTCAGTGAAAAACATAACTATGTATTAATGGATGCTATCTTATTAGGAACACTTCAACTACGTAAAGACAACCTTTCATGCATGCTTTGCATAGAAACTTTTAATCATATTCCCAAGGGCAAAGAAGTTTAGTATATGCACATATATTAAAAGTTTATATGTTAGAAGTTTATATATGTGTGTGGTTGATCCTTGAACAACACAGGATTTAGGGCTGCTGAGCCCCTGCATAGTCCAAAATCCGTGTATAACTTAAAACTTAACTGCCAATAGGTTTCTGTTGACCAAAAGCCTTACTGATTTGTGTAAATAGTTGAGTAACATATTTTTGTATGTTACATGTATTAAAAAGTGTATTCTTACTATAATCTCAGCTAGAAAAAAAATGTTATCAGGAAAATCACAAGGAAGAGAAAATACATACACAGGACTGTACTGTATTTATCGAAAAAAATCCACATATAAGTGGACCCATGCCATTCAAACCTCTGTTGTCCAAGGGTCAACTGTATACACACACAGTGACAGTGCACAGTGCACTACGTATGACCCACTTTGGTGCTCTAACGAATTGTCAAGGCAGCAGAAGCAGCATGGGAGACGACGTTCAGAAGCTTTATCAATTTGAAGCAAGTCATATGTGGAGCAAGTTTTGGAGAGAGAAAGGTCATCAAGAAACCAGTAGTGAAGTTTAGATGAACAGAAAACATTAGTTTTCAGGGAGGGTAGAGTCACCCAGAAATCAGCAGTCAAGCTTGCACGGATCTCTGGAGACAGCCTCGTTAGGTCCATTAGTCAGGGAACTGCGTGGTTTCTAGGCAGTTGTACATATACAGACCGTTCCTACCACTTCTTCCACATGGTCCCCTTGAGCAGTCAGGTAGGTCACCCTGAACTGCTGCACGCTGCTGTCTGAAATGTCCCATGTTACCCGCAGGCTAGAAGTGGTTTCGTCATCTACAACCAGGTTTCTGATTCCTGTTCGGAGAACTGGAATAAGGACAACCAAGGATTAAAGAACTTTTAACCAATCATATTCCAAAATGAGCTCTAGAGACCGTCTGTGGACATGATGACAACGATCACTTAACGTATCTCTCTAATGTGGAACCATAAGAAGCACAGGTCAGCTTTAGCGGCTCATGGCAGGGGTAGGGGTGGGCATCATACCTACTGGTAGCAAGTAGAAATGAGATAAGAGATGGACCATGGACCCCTCAAAACTATCAGCCCTGTATATCTATCTATCTATCTATCTATCTATCTACCTATCTATCTATCTATCTATCTACATCAGTAAGGAGAACTGGGGAGAAGCCCTTGGACCGGGGAAGCCTCCAGGGGAGCATGCCCATGAACACCTCCCACCAGTGCTCTGCTGGAGAAGCAAAAATGAGGGGCAACCTCTGTCTGCAATCCAGCATCCAACATATATCCTTTTCACCCACTCCCTCATTTCTCCTACAGCACTCATCACTCAAAGCACATTTCTCTCACCATGGCTACCTCTATCCATTCATCCCACATGGATATTCTCCCTTCTCTGATATCTGTATGAACTCCTTCACCCATGCTCTCTGACACATTCCTTCTCCTCTCCTGAGAGGCCAGCTCCCTCTTTTATCCCATCTGACTTCCTTTCATTCTCTCCATCTCCAGTGACTCTTCTCTTCATTCATCCATTCATTCAGCAAACATTCACTGAGTGTTTCCTTTATGCCAGACTGTGTTAGGCCTTTAAGATATACAGGGATGAACACTCGACAAAAATACTAAAAGTGTCACAGAGGAGGCAGGAGAGTGACATTTAGCAGGCAAAATTGGGAGAGGGTACCAGGCAATGGGAATGGGAGGCAATGTCTCACCTTCAGGGCTAGGAGTTCCAGATGGCAGGAGGAAATGAGACAGCTTGAAAAATATGGTTGAGTCCAAGAAGAAAAGCAGAAGGATCTTGGATGTTATGATAAAGAGATTTGGGGGCACTATGCTAAAGAAGGGCGGGATAAAAGATTAACTGGAGAATGAATGAATCAGTGAATGAATGATTGGGTGACAGAGAGCCATGGTAGGGTTTTAGGTAGGAAAATAAATGGTGCAATCAAACTTGTGTTTCACCTAGTTGACTCTGATAGCTGGTTGGAAGGTGTATCATAATGGGGCGGGGGGTTAAGTTGAAAGAGAAAATAGCTGAGGTGGGAAGTCTATTAGACCAGCCAGGTCTCGGCTACCCACAGAAACGCAAGGACACCATGATGTGAGTAATTCTCAACAGATAACAATGGAAGTCACCGTGATCAAGAGAAGGGACAGATTCCTGGTGCGTGCTATGTGAACATCCTCTGCAAGACTAAATAGGAACCCAAAACAAAGATGGCACAGGTAGAGATGTCACAGTGAGGTCCAAAGACTCACTGGCATTTAGGGCTAAGAAAAGGTTGAGAGGTTCTAAGAAGAGTAAACTTTGAATTGAAAGGCTCCATTCCTAAATAACAATATAAAATAAATAAAACTGGGATAACATAACTTGTTTAAATCAAACTTTTCTTACAGGGAAATGGGGACAAATTCTATTTGTCCTTACCTGACGTCACAGGTGTGGTGGGGGCTATGGTCGTAGATGGTTCAGGCCAAAAACTGTCAACTAAAAAAATACCCATTACTTTAAAATTCTACAATGCTTGTAACTACACATTTGTCTATAGCATTTTATAGTTTTCAAAGAAAATTTCACCTATATTATCTCAACTTGCTCCTCCCAACCACCTGGACTATGGTTGCAAGAATGAAGAAATGAGCTGTAAGTAAAGCAGACGTGATATCTATTCCGCTGATAAGGAAACTGAAACCCAAGGAAGAGAATGTTTCTAATCACAGATACCAGCCTTCACATAAACGTTTGTATTACACATATAACTTTGTGAAACCTCCCAGTTACTGTGAAATGGGGCATAACCATGGTAATTAAAGGAAAATAAACAGTGCTGTAGACCACGCTGTGAAAGGGCTGCCAAACGAGACCACCAAGGAAGAGAACAAGCGTCTTTTCTAGGTCGTGTGCTCAACCTGGGCATCCAGCACACTGGAGCAGTTGTGTGGCTCTCCGCCCAGAGCCCCTCTCCGGGGTCAACACACTCATCACCAGCTTCTGGAATACTGGCTGCCAATGGCTCAGAGCTCTGGGAACTGTCTCTGCCTGAGGTCACAGACTCTGTCAGGGGATGGCCCACCTCCAATGACTGGGGATGCAGGGATACAAAGGGTTCAGCCCCATTGGCTCAGTTTGGGACAACTGTGGAGGGTCGTTCCAGGTCCAGGACTCTTCATGGAATTAGCCAAAGGCTCAGTTGTAGCTTCTCCCTACACCTCATTCTGCCATCCTTACTTCCTTACAGATGTATCTCTCAACTACAGTCTTAAATTAACCTTCTGGATGCAATTTTCTGTCTCAGAATCTGATTCCAGGGAACCTCATCAAAGAAAACTTAATATGTGGTTAATACCTCATATTTAAAAAATGAAGGGATGAATGAATCAGCAAGTGAATTTTATACAAGATTCTTGGAACCAAGATTGACTTGGGAAATTCCAAAAGCTCTTGGACATGCTTGCCCTCAGCTTGTTTGTTCGCTCATTTATTCACTTATAAATTATTTTACCCATCCATCCTTCCATTCAACAAGTATTTATTGCACAGCTAAAATATAACAAGCACTATGCTAGGTGCTGGGGATATAATGGTGAACAAGACAGACATGGTCTCTGCCTTTATGGTGATAATAGCCTAGGAGTCTCATATGCTCCACATAGCGGTTTCATTAAAGGTGAGGGCACATGAAGAATTCTGGGGGACATAGAGAAATTGAAGCCTCTGTAGGCAGGAATAAGGTGGATGGGCAGGGAACCAGGTGAGCAGAAGGGTATCAGAATGGATGGTGGCTGCTGGCGAAGTCCCCTCAGCCAGACTGGTACTTACGTGTGGTCCCCACAGCAGTCACCACCTCACTCTCGCTCCCATCATCCAGTACAGCCAAGAGCGAAACTTCATATTCAGTGCCGGGCTCCAGGCCCTCAATAACATGTGAGTCTTGGTCTTCCTTTAGGAGAACCTGAAAAGCATTTGGTGCTTAGTAACCAGGTTTACTTGAATAGCGGTGAAAGTTAAGAAAAATAATAACAAAGGAAAAAAAGTTATCCTGAGCATAAGCAAGCAACAACTCAGCAGAAAAAATTCCAGGGCCATTGAACTCAATTTTAAAGTCAAAGCAGAGACTTCATTCCTTTCAATTCCCTCAAAAAATAAGCTATTAATATTGCAAAAGTACCAGTAGAAGTTTTATTTTGTGTCATTTATGAAAGTCAAAGGATCTGAAAATATATTAAATATATGATGAGGGCCCTAGCAAAAAAGAATGCCATTTTAATCTTAGCAGAAACATATGATTTGACATTTATAAAACTCCATGCCAGGCAAAATATTAATTACTTCTGGGATTCTCAATCCCTTTTAAAGTGAAGACCAACTCAAATGTGCAGTGGGTATTCACTTCCAGAGAAAATGCTCCCGATGACTTTTCAGTCTGTTTCAGACAACTCACTTCTTCGGTGTTCCCACCATAGACTGGAATCCACATCAACTTGTGTTGTCCTTCATCAGCCGAAAGGGGATGCCAGGTCACTCTGAAACTGTCTGTCGTCACCTCATCGATTTCCAAGTATTGCTGGGCTGGAACCTCCTCTGTGAGCCAAGGAAAGAGACTTTGTCAGAGAATGGAGAAGGCAAGGAAGCCAAACTCAAGCAGCTCCCGGGGCCGAGGGAAGAAGACTCTCCGAGGGACCTCTGGCTTTGCGAAAGCACATGGAAGCCGAGAAAGCCGTGCCCATCAGCCCAGTGAGACCTTAAGTTTCTGCTGCCAGCATTTACCCATGGGATAAATCAGGAAGACCATGGACACAGCACATTTTTTAAAGCCTTCCAGTAATTTCGAGAACTTTCAGATTCTCTATTTGGCTTTTCGCAAACTATAAAAAGTAAGAGTGTCCTATTCATTAGTTTACAAAGATATTATTTTCTCATTATGTTGGGGAAATTAACAAATTGGTGCCCTCGAGGTCCAGGAAATGTCCCTCTTCATTTTATTTGTTTTTGTGCCTAAATCACCCCCTCATGATAAGTTAAAGAAGAACCTGACATCCTTTGAATCTTGTACATCTGGGTGCCATTGGAAGTGAAATATGATTCATCAGACCTTCCACAGTTTCACAACTGTGTGTCAGTCTTTGTTAGCCACTGATTTTTATTACTTGAAATTAGAGATTTTTTAAAAATGTATTTGAGAGAGAGAGAGAGAGAGAGGAAAGCATGAACAGGGGGAAAGGCATACTATAGGGAGAGGGAGAAGTGGACTCCTTGCTGAGCAGGGACCCCGATGTGGGGCTCCATCCCAGGACCCCAAGATCATGACCTGAGCTGAAGGCAGATGCTTAACCGACTGAGCCACCCAAGCATCCCAAAATTAGAGATTTTAAAACTCTTTCACAGGACACCAGCAGAATCCCAACTAGAGTTATCCTTCAGGAAATTTTGTGGAATTACTGAACTTTTTTCTGTAAACATTATTTCTTAATGGAACATATTTCTCATCTCTCCAAAATAGCTTCTCATCGCCTCGGTATAGCGCTCAATTGTTTTCCAAGTGCAATCAATGTTAAGTTCAGAAAGTGAACAATAGAAGTGTTGCCACCAAGAGACAAAAATTTTTTTACATTTATTGACTACAAGGTATACATAGAAAAGGAAAATCATGCAGGCACGCCTTATGTTTTTTACTGCAGTATTTGAAAGATTCCATATTGTTGTATTAACATTTCAGGCTGCATGAATCCATTATTGGCTACGGACTAATGTATTGGCTACAGACTATATAGTATGAAATTGTCATTCTTGCAGCTCAAAAAATTGTTGGGTATCAGCAATTTTGCAAGTTCAACTTAACATACATGCATATGAAAACAGAAGAAAGCTGTGAAATTTTTAGACCCATAGAACAAAAGAAATGGTGCAAGATTAGGAACAGAACAGTACACACATTTACTTAACTGGGACCTTTTGAATTTAGATGACCTTTCCCCTTGCTTTGATAGAAAATAACTAGGCAGTACACATCTAGCCACCTAATTGTTCAGTTGTTAATACAACGTAGGGGGGCACCTGGGTGTCTCAGTCGGTTAAGGGTCCAACTCCTGGTTTTGGCTCAGGTCGTGATCTCAGGAGCCCCGCCTCAGGCTCAGTGCTCAGTGGAGAGTCTGTTTGAGATGCTCTCTCTGCCTCTTCCCCTGCCGCTCCCCCCCACACATGCACACGCACTCTTTCTCTCTCATAAAGACATCTTTATTTTTTATTTTTTTTTAAAGATTTTATTTATTTATTTGACAGAGATAGAGACAGCCAGCGAGAGAGGGAACACAAGCAGGGGGAGTGGGAGAGGAAGAAGCAGGCTCATAGCAGAAGAGCCTGATGTGGGGCTCGATCCCACAACGCCGGGATCACGCCCTGAGCCGAAGGCAGACGCTTAACCGCTGTGCCACCCAGGCGCCCCTAATAAAGACATCTTTAAAATGATAATACAACATAAACAAAGGTCAAAATGCAATCTCTTCAAAATCACAGTTGAAGAAGCTGCTCCAGTTTCTGGTTTCTATACAGTTACTCTTGGAAACTTCCAAACCATAATAAGGCTTACCTGTGGTAAAAATTCCAGTCAGAGGCTCTGACTGCCCCTCTTCATAGATAGAGGTAATGGCCACAGTATACTCCGTGAGCGGCGTCAAGCCCTTCAGAGGGAAGGTAGTAACAGGATCGACTTCAACCTGCAAAACAGAGAGGTCGTACCAGCTACATCTGATATTCTCCAGACACAGGAAACAGAAGGCATTTTATTATTGTCTGTAGTTTACTTGGCTAGGCAGCAGGCGATAAAGACTTCAACCATATTACTGAATTATAAAACCAGTCAGCTTCTGTATTACACATTTCTAATCTTCACCTTTAAATAGATTACCTCTCAGTTAATTCTTGGGACATCTTTGCAACCAATATTATTTCCACTCATTAAAGATATAGAAAGGAAAGTGCACACAATTTCCAATGCTACTAGAAATAAATATAATGTTTCCAGCCTGATCTGCTCAGAGCAGCCAGTTTTTGGCTTCACTGCCTGGGCTCTGCTGACCCATGACTAAGTATTACGCAATAAATCCTGTAAGAGCTGCATAGGTGAGCGACCATGCAGGGGAAGATTCAGGGGATATTCATACCAAAGATCACAGTAAATATTTGAAATATTCCTTTATCTCCCATGGAGAGATTTATTTCGGAAAATTATATACCAATCTCTTCACAGTACATAAGGGATGAAGTGTTAAGGATAAGGACCCAGGGTATAGGAAGGATTAGAAAAGGAACAGCAAAGAATGAAAAAAGAAACCATAGGGTAAGAAGAAATGGAAGCAGGATCTAGAACACAGAATCCTGAGCAAAGCCATCCTCGACGATGAGAAAAAACAGACACAGCTTTACCACTGCAAGGTTGGGTCTTGGGCCTCTGAGCTACATAGCACTGGGGGCATATTGTAGACCAAGTAAATAGTGCCCCACTTAAGCATTTTCTGTACATTGTCTCAATTAACCCTTTCAAACCTCTGTAGGGGAGGCGCTTTAAAATAAGACACTCTAGCTATAAAGATACCCTGAAGAATTGAAGAAATGAACCTATCTACCCGATAGCAGACCCTGCCAAAAAAAAAAAAATACAATTTAAAATGTTTTCAAGAGACATTTAGAGCAATATCAAGATCTGTTATTTACAATACTATCAATGACTAAACTTGATAGCACCTGAGGTTAAGGGGAAGGTGACTAAGCTCATGTTACGGACTTGCTCACGGCAGTCAACATGACCTTTACCAAAATATAAAAGGTGTCACTGTCCCACTTAAAATCTTCCTTGGCTATCTCTATTGCCTTCCAAATCAAAACCAAGCATCCTGGGATGCCTGGGTGGCACAGCGGTTAAGCGTCTGCCTTCGGCTCAGGGCGTGATCCCAGCGTTATGGGATCGAGCCCCACATCAGGCTCTTCAGCTATGAGCCTGCTTCTTCCTCTCCCACTCCCCCTGCTTGTGTTCCCTCTCTCTCTGGCTGTCTCTATCTCTGTTGAATAAATAAATAAAATCTTTAAAAAAAAAACAAAAACAAAAACCAAGCATCCTGTGATGACTACTTGGTCTTGCATAATCTGGAGCAGTGCTCCTTTTTCCTGCCATAATTTGAATCACCTGCTGGGCTCCAGCCACACTGACCTGTCAGGTCCATGTCTTTCCTACTTCAGGGCCTTTGCACACCCAATTCATTCTCTTTGGGATCCTCGCTCTTTTCAAAACTAGACCTTTGCTATCTGCCAGGACTGTGCTTAACTTTCACTTCCTGACAGGGGGTTTCTCTCGTCACCTATCTCAGTAGGGCTATCCCCTAACACTGCTCTCATTTGTTTCCTCCCAGCACCAAACACAGCCTACAGTTATTTTATATCCTATGTACTTATTTATTTTCTCCTGCATGGAGTGTAAGCCCTTCCAGGGCAGGACCTTGTTTAGCTTCTTCAGTACTGCATGTTGAATCATATTTGTTTTTGAGGGAATAGATGAGGCACCAAAGATCATTTTTAAGAGAGATAATAAAGGGCTCATCTGAACTCAGAGCCAATTCAGAAACCATATACATCACTAAGAAATCAACTGCAGGTCAAAAAAAAAAGTGTGAGTCCTGGAGGGGAGGAGCTTCCATTTTCACCCTTTTGGAACCCTGAGCCGCTCTGCTAGAGAGGGCCAACCAACCTCAGTCCTCTCCGCCACCCCGGCTGAGATACCAGACACAGGAGTGAAGTCATCTTGGAAGTTCTGGCTCAGTCAAGTTCCCACATGAATGCAAGAGTCACCTCAGCTGACACCACATGGAACAGCAGAGCCAAGCTGTCCTTGCTGAGTTCTTCCCAGGTTGCGTAATCATGGGTTATTATTTTAAGCCTGGGTGTTAGTTACACAGCAGGAGTGAACTGAACATATGGATTATCTTCTTCTGAATCAGGGTCTGATAATATTATAGGTCATTCTTAGCATTTAATGTTTACTTTGGTTTGGGTATTGTCTGCATGCTTCCTGTATTCCTTCATTCAGTCGTCCACAACCTTGTAGAGTAGCTAGTTATTACCCTTAATTTGGAGACGGTAAAAGTGAGACTCTGAAAAGTTAAGGAACTTGCTCAATGGAAAACGAGCTAGGACTCAGCGCATCAACACAAGTATTTTGGATGCAAAACCCTATGCACAGTATGGCTTCATTAAACTCACAGAAAAGACAAATCCATATTTAAAATAGGCGCTCAAGACATGTTCTTCTAAATGATATTTACATGTTGCTTCTGTTGTTTTGGATTATAGTAGCTGAGTTTACTGAGCACTTATAACATGTCAAGGACTTCATGTTCATTGTCATGTTTAGCCCCCTTCCCCCCCCCACCAAACCCTGGGTATTTATAATAGCTATTTTACAAACAAGGAATGGGAGGCCCAAAGACCTGAACTAACTTCCTGGACATAAAACTTTTAGCTGGAATGGATAGTCATGCCTTGACCTCTACGTCTCAAATCTGTGATAAATAGGAATTTCGTGAGGGTATCAAACACACACAAAGCAGTTGAAAATCAAACTTGGAAAAGTGTGTATATACACAGTTTTCCCATCTTACATATATATATATACACACACGTATATAAGTGTATATCTTTTCGGCATAAATATGTTGAAACCTATATATACATCTGTTGTAAAGATCTATTTTATTTAATAAAGCATTTATTCGACTCTGAACAGAGCATATTTGACGCATTAACTACTGATTATTTTATTCCATCAAATGAAAACTTTAAGGTGTCATCTATTTCTATTAGTTATATTATGTTTTAGACTGAATTCTGGAACTGATTTCTTGGTAGTACTTTAAGATATAGAAGAATTTGAGGAAATGATAACAAATGACCATGATCTCATGGTTATACAACTATTTTTGAAAAATTTTCAAACAGTCTGGCCTAAAAGTTTAATTTCAGCCTAATTCTGGGAGGGATAAAGAAAGAGTCCTTGATGAGGAACAAGGGACTGGGCTCCACTCTGGGCCCTCTTGTTGAGTCATAGCTGTCGGGAACTGGACTTGCGTCTGAGCCTAAAAACTGGCCTTTCCTTTATAAAACTCAAATGGCAGCACTTTAGTTTTCCATCCTGCTTGCATATTTCCCCAAATCCTCTCCCAGAACATGCTCTCTGAGATGGCCCTGTCCTCAGCTGACAAGTCATGTTTTCAGCATGTTTTCTCTAAGGATAACATGAGGGGCTCTCTGTAAACTCTCAGAACAGTGGCTGGTTCAAGGTAAGCACTCAACACGTGTTGGCTGCCATCATCATCATCAACATCTTCATCACCATTGACATTTGGGTGTCCTGTTTCATTTTTCTTCCTTGGTCCCCAAGCAGTTGGAGAGAGGGATAATACAGAAAGGAGAAAAGGGAGGAAGAGGAAGTGAAGGAGAAGAGATGGGANATTCAAGGCTGCCATCATCATCATCAACATCTTCATCACCATTGACATTTGGGTGTCCTGTTTCATTTTTCTTCCTTGGTCCCCAAGCAGTTGGAGAGAGGGATAATACAGAAAGGAGAAAAGAGAGGAAGAGGAAGTGAAGGAGAAGAGATGGGAAGAACAGGAAGTAAAGCAGAGAAATGTAAATTGAGTCAAAGGCAAAAGCTTATGATCAATTGCATGTTACATATTAAGTAGATTTTGGTTGGGACATTTTAAAGTTCATTCCAGAATGTTTTAGAAGTTTCCTAAAAACCCAATGGTAGCATTACCGACAAATAAAATTTAATTAATAAAATTAAAGCAAAATATAGTAGGAATACTCACCCTTAAAATCATATATTCCCAAATCAGGAAAAGTGATATTACACTTAAACAAAAGACATTTGTTTAGCAACATTTAGTCTCAATTGCACGGTTAAGAATTAAGAAATAAGAACACACACACACACACACACACACAAGTCAGATTGGAAGTGCTACAAAACCACATATTGTTATGCATTTTACTCAAATAAAATTTTCTCAGATTTTCATTCGTAGACCATTTTCTCATGTTTTAAATTCAGTTTTACCAAATATAGTCTTCTAATTTCCCAGAACAATACAAATTAGAAATAGCAGGTTCCAGTCATCTCCAAGATTGAAAAACATTACAAAAAACCACGTGTAGTTCTCAACAAATGTATTCGTCTGGGGTCATTCTTTATAATGGCAAATAACCTAAAATACCATAAGAGGCCACAACTGCTATAATTTTTTAAATGGATGTCAAGTACGCTTCTTGCGCTGATCATTTCACAATATATACAAATATCAAATATTAGCAAATGCACAGTATTGTGCATTCATTGCCCAATGTCCCATGTGAGGGGGCATTCTGCAAAATACTGCTTGGATTTAATTGTAGGAAACAGTTTGTCTCTGCAAATGAAAATAGTTTCTTCATCTGGTCAGAAAATAGAAGTGATGTAATCCAACATATTTCCCTCTTGGTCTTAACTTCTTGGATCAAGTTGAGGAAAAATAATAATAACTTTACTATCTATCCTGCTAAAATATATTCCCAAGGAAAGAATTTGTGAAGATTATTAGTGACCGCATATAAGATGCTGTCTCTTCATGAATTCTAGTAAGTTCTGCTATTTGAAAGTATCTTCCTACACAAAATTTAAATTATTCAGTTTTGTATTTAAATCACCTAACTAGAATATTTCAGATGTTAGATGAGTCAAAAACAGAGGGATAAAGTGAATTATACTGACATTATTTCTAGTTTACAACATCTAGAAGATACCTACTTCCCCACCTCCTTGCACTGGGGCAGACTGTATATTCCAAAGATGGCCACATCAATATATCTCCCCTCCAACCTGCCTCCCATCATTAGTGGGGCCTGTGTTCCTCCTCAAATTGAATTCATATGGGGACTTGTGATATCTCCTACCAGCAGCGTGTGGCAGAGGTGGTATTCTGTGACTTCTCTAAGTAACTGAAGGTGACGCGGCTTTCACCTAGTGCTTTCTCCTTCTCTCTTTTTCTCTGTCTCTTTGGACATGTCTGGGATTCCTGAGCCAGCATGTAAAAAGTCTAGCTCCCCGAAGACTGCCATGATGGAGGGATTATGTGAAGAGTCTAGTTAGCGACGAGAGCTGCTCTGGCTCCCAGCTGATCCAGTCTTCCCAGACCGGGCACCAGATATTTGAATGAAGACGCCATTGTAATGACATCAGGACCAGCTACTGTCTGGCTATGACCTCATGAGTGACCCCAAGCCAGAAGTATAGATTAAAGTAGTTGACACACTAATTCCTGACAGAAACTGTGAGAGAAAATAAAGAATTTATATTGTTTTAAACCACTACAGATCTGGGATGATTAGTTATGCAGCCATAAAAAGCTAATATACACCCACCAGAAAAAAAAAAATAGACATTGTGATTCACAGCTTACCTCATTAATTTCAGTGCCATCTGCATTGTTATATACAATTCGATAACCACTGATCTTTCCTGATGTCGGGTCCCAGGCTAACCGAGCACTGTTAGAGCCAACATTGGAGATTCTCAGGTTTCTTGGTGGACTTAAAGGCACTTTGTAGTAAGCGGAATAGAAAATAATTAAAATGTTAAATAACATACACCTAAAAAAGCCAAAAAAAAAAACACCCCAAGCATCTTTGATTTCTAAACAACTTACATATGAAAAATTTCACCCAGATGATAACGTACAACAAAGAAAATTAACATATTAACAAAGAAAAAACTTTCCTTGTAAGGAATCAATAGCATTAATAAGTTACACATGCTTAGAAATAAATAAGATTTAGGTACATTTTCTGTGTCCTTCTTCTCCAATCAATGCTATTATTACAGCCTGCTATAAATAAGAAACCTAATGGATCAAAAACCAGGGCACCTGATATTAAATCTTAGCTATTCACCTGTCATTTGGTGCTGGCGAAGTCACCCTCCCACTTTTCTCCACAATTTCCCATGTGTAAAGCCTCTGTCCTCTCTACTTGGGTATCTACTAGGCATTTCCAACTTAACCTGTCCCAAACCAATCTACTGACTCCTACCACCTCTTCCAGTCTTCTCTCTCAGCCTCTCCCTCTGAGCAAATGGAAACTCCATTTTTCCTATTGCCCAGGCCCAAAACCTTTGAATCATCCAAGATTCAGGTTTCTGAACATATGTCACCTTCCCACTGAGGTTCTCCAGGACCACCGTACATGAAATAATGCTTCCACTCCAATGCTACCGAACTCCCATCCCTGGTTTATTTCTTGTATTGTGCTTTGATTGATCTACTGTCTCTCTCCCTCCATATATTGTAATTTCAGAGGCATAGGGATTAATTTTGTTCCCAGCTTTATCCCCAATAAAGCAAGTTCTCAATATATATATTTGTTGACTCCATGAGTAGGAGTCCTGCCCTGGATAAATCCCACTGGCTTTGTGGGATTCTTGACTATCAATTCCATAGCTTTCTGTACTTCCTCAAAGGGCCCTCTTCTGATGCATCAGATTAAAATTTGTCAACGATTTTTGAGATTTTCATGAGCTTTTACAGGCTTAGAGTACAACCAATCCTTAAGGCTGATCCCATGCTCGATGAGTCTGAGATGCTCTGGAACTGATCAGTATAACTCATGTATCTCATTAAACCCTTACAATAGACTGCGAGGAGATTTTAATATCCCCATTATATAGGTCATAAAATTGAGGTAACTTGGCCAAGGTCACAGTTAGGAGGAACAGAGGAGCATTTAGAGTTTAACCCGGGCAATCAATCAATCGATTCGGGAGCCTGTGATACAGTGCTGATAGAGCGAGAAGACAAATAATGACAGTCGTCAGCCCCAGCCACAAAGTCTGATGCTTCCTCACCCAATCAGGAGAAAGTGAAAATTACTGAAAAGACCAATTCTTTTCACTCGTTCAATACATATTGATTATTTGGCAATAAAGAGCCTATAGAGTTTAGTGACTCTCTTAATACTTAAGGGGCTCGACAGAAAGCATAGGAGAGAGAAAAGCAATATCATTATTTTAAGTATTGTGTACACTTTGTTCCAAATTTTTCTGGAGTTCAGCAGTAGGGTGGAATAATGTCTAGTTTCCTTACTGCATAAAAATGCCAGTCCTAGGAACAGGTACCCGGAGACATCTTTTTTTTAAGGACCATCCCTCTCCTTTTTTTAACCAACTAGTATATTTCCTGCCACTAAATAAAAGACACATTTTCTTAAGTTACAATTAGCTCTTAAGAGGTTTCAACCCAAGCCAGTATTTCCAATTTAGAATCCCAACATTTATTTGGGCTTTTATTCCAGCATTTCCTCTGAATGAGCTGCTCACGTGTGGTTTGTTGGCCTGTAACAGGATCGCTGGCCTCTTCTCCAAACATGGCGTAAACTGTAACTGTATACTCCGTATTGGGCAATAATCCACTCAATTCAATATCTGTGTGGGTGTCTCCTATTTTCATCTGAAAAGAACACATGTTATCAGATCGTTTGCCAATGTCTGTATCACTCATGTTGATCAGAGTGCAACTGAGTGAAGGTGAGACTTCATGGAATAAGACTTTGTCTCCTCACAACCCCTTATTCGAACGCTTCAGTCATCATTTTTCATCGTCTTGTGTCATTTTATATGAGGACCAGATGCCATGGAGCCACACAAAAGTGAACCTACCCATGCATGCTGTTTTAGGATAACTCTTTACATCTGGACAAGTGGTAATCTCAGCCAGAATAACAGCGTCAAAAATTTAGTCCTCAGAAGAGTGTGGATGGAACTGAGTCAGAGATGTTGTCTAGAAAGAGTAGAAGCTCTAGGCCAGCAAGCTGGGGACAGAGCCAAGTGGGCATCTCTCATCACTGGCTAATTCTAACCAGTCCTTTGGCTGGGTGCCCAGTTTTCACTTCAAGCCTGATTGAGCTCGACCAGTTTTGTTGCCCCATTCAACAAAGGGGCCCACGCACTTGGATTGCAAGTTCTTTCCAGGATGCAGAAGAGATCAATCCACCTTGACATCCAATGTGGCAATTTGCATTTGATTCCGAGGTGACTTTTCTGAACCTTGGAGTCAAATACACTAGCCAACATTTTCGGTTCTGTGACAACTGCATGACAGCATGGCTTTACTTTTGTTTTGGAAGGAAGAAAAATATCTCCATAGTCAGTCTCCAATCACACTACTGCCAATGCTATTGTCAAATTAGAAATTTTAATTTTGAAATATTTCCACATACATAAAATAAATGTAGAGAAAAGAATGTGATTCACCCTGAGGCACCCACCACTCAAATTTAATAAATAGGAACATTTGGTCGTATTGACTTCCAATCTTATTTTTAAAAGAGCTAATATATTCAGATAAAACAGAAGTTCTTTCTTTTTCTTTCTGTTCACTATCTCTACCCTAATGTTGAGGTATACCTTACTGATCCAATTTTTTTTACTTCTACTATGTATATTGTTCTGTATGTTTAACAATGTACATAAATGGAATCATATCAACATAATTTTTTGCAACTTTTTATCTGTCAATATTATATTTCAAGGTTTATCCACGTTGATGCGCAGGGATAAAGATGACATTATTAATTCCTTTGTGGTATTCTTTTGCATAAATATTCTGCTATTTTCCATCCCTCTATTGATGAACATGTCAATCATTTGCAATATTGTGTTCTGAACAAATGCTTGCATCCCAATAAGTCTTGCAGGAGGTTTCCTTATGATATATTCTTAAAAATTATACATATCTTTCACTTGATGACATATTTCAAATTATTCTCCAAGGCAGCTGTACCAATTTACATGTCAATTTACATACCAATTTACATGAATGATTCTGTTTCCCATATGCTCACTAATATGCAATTATTACTAAACTTTAAAAATTGTTTGCTAATCTACTGGGTGTGCACTGGTATTCCTTTCTTTCTTATTTTTCTCCTTCTTGGTGAAGCTGACCATCTTTCTAGCATCACTTTTTAAGTCTCCCTTCTGTCAAAATAATGCAGATCAACATTAAATCCAAATGAACTAATGCTGTCAAACCTTAGGAAAAAAAAAAAAACATGTCACCAAAGCTTTCTTCCTGTTACTCAGGTTCACTATACTTTTGCCCCTAAATATTTCTGTCACCAAAAGCAATGTTAAAGACAATGTTTAGGCAATAGCAAAGATTTGAGTTTTGAACTCCCTTTTGACCACTCTATCTGCCTAGTCAAACACTCCCAAGTGTTACAGACATTTCCTAGTCATTGCTTGAATATCTATATTATAGTACAATCATTCCTTATAAATTAGAAACAAAGGCTAAAATAAATCATTTGAAAGTCAAAAATTCATTATTTAAAATGAAATGAATGCAAAAAGAATCCATGCTGATGCATTTTTCTACTTCTCAAATTAGGAAAAAAGTTTCTGTACATATGGGGAAACAGCCATTTGTGAATTGCATAAAGCAATATAAATTATAACAAATTTCTCTAGAATCATTTGCTAATACTTAGTATGAGCCTTAATAATTTGCATGCCCTTTGAAAAAAGAAATTCCATTTCCAGGAATTTATCCTAAGGAAGTAATCTAACAACCTTGCTAAGTTATATGTTAAGAATGATCACAAAAGCATATTTATCCAACACACGATCTAAATGCCCAATAACATGAAATAAATTAAACATGGCCTGGTGCAAAACAGCACTGTAACACTATAGCACCATTTAAACAACCATATAAAATATTATTTAATGGTATGAAAAGATATTCACAATAAATAAAATGAAAACAGAAGACTACAAAACCATTCCCATTTGTTATGCTTTAAAAAAGCATTAAAAAGGACTTAAGTAAATGTTAACAATAGCTATTTCTAGGTGGGGCGATTTTAAGTGATTTTCCCCCTTTTACTAATGTGAATTTTTAAGTTTTATACATTACATTTTTAGAATTAAAAAAAAATCCATTCTCAGGAAGTCAAAGATTCTAGAACTCAAAGGCAGCAGGTGGTTACCTCTTTTTCATCCCCAGCCAGACCCTCCGTGAGAGGAGCATAGAGAATCAGGTATCCTGAGGCCCCAGGCACTGAATTCCATTTTGCCCTCAGACTGTTCTCAGTTACATCGTACAGTTCAAGGTCGGAAACCATGGGTAAAGCAACTGCAAGAGATTTTTTTTTTTAATGTTCAGCCATTTATCAGTATGCTTGTCTATTTCAAAGTATCTAGGTATTACTATCTGCTAAGTAAACATAGCTTACTGTTCACACAGTCATGCCAACCCCTTCTGGGAGGGTAAACATAGTGAATGTTTAAAAGCAGGAACAACATCTTCTAGTTTCTTATATCCCAACGCAGTGATGGGCACATTTCTCTGGGAGCCAGTAGAGAGCAAGGAGACTGTTCTGACCATTGTTTTCTGCCCATTGCCAAGCATAGTGTCTGCCGTGAAGCAGCTATTAAAAACAGTCATTGTGTCACTTAGTAAAATGACAGAATGGGTGGCTGGATGAACAAATACATGAATGAATATATACCTATCCACGCAATCAAAGACAGTGAGGAGACATGAGTGAGTCAGTAGTTTAATTAGTTCATAATACACATTCACTAAATACTTGCTGATTAAGTGAATACATGTATTTTGCACGCTTCATCACCAAGGTTGCTCTCTCCCTAATCAAAGCAGAGGTTTATAATATCCCTCTCGATATGTAGCACCTGCAAACCGTAACTACAGCATGGACCCGTACCTCATAGAACACCACAACCACTGCCTATGACTTTGATTCAGGACGGCCATCAATCCAACCTGAGCAGAATTCCAACTTAAGAAGGGCCACCCAAGCAGTGCTGTACAAGGTCAGACGTGGGGTAGAATTCAATACATACGTGTGGTTTCGGTTCCCCGGAGGCCTTCACTGGCTGTGTGAGCATATACTGCGAAGACTGCTATCTGATATTCAGTTAAAGACATTAGGCCTTTCAACATCGTGGAAGACACACTTCCATCCACCACCACCTGATTAAAGAACAGTTCGAAGAATGAGAGTATGGAATATCTGACACGCAGAATTGAAACCGAAGAGCAAAATATCTCTAGCAAGAACATGTCATTCAATATTTTGTTATTTGTGCCACATTGTCTTTTCCACTGTGGCGGTCAATTCTCCTTGAATTTCTCCGGGAAGTGATGTGCCTTTTATGGAGTATGTCCAAAAGTCCCTTATTAAGTCATATCTAATGGAGAGTGTCTTCCCCAAGCTGTTATCCTAACCACCTCCACTTAAAATAGTTGACATGTGGTATTTTTCCATGGAGTTTTGGGAAGCATTTAACAGACTTATTAGTCATGAAAAAGGTAGAAGTATTGGAAGTACTCTGACTTCTTTTTCAGTCCAGATGATTTAAAAATCTCCCTCATCTACTTCTCGAACACTTAAAAAAATTTTTAAACCTTGCCATAATACAGAAGAATATTGTGAAACACTCTGAGGTCAACCAAAGGTTAGAACAACAAAAGGTTTGTACTTCAAAAAAAAAGGGGGGGGATTTCATCACATTTTAACATATTCCCTGTGATTGCTGTGTCAAAGGTAGGAAATGGGAAAGATCCAATCAATCACCTGGCAATAGGTGTTCTCTCCTGTGATGGCCAAACCATGAAAAAAGCCAGTGCATGCAGATGCTTTATTATGGCTTGTCAATTGCACTAAACTCCACAAATTCCAGGAAATCCTAAACCTTGGAGGACTATATGACCACATAATTTGGAACTCACAGACTTCATTAAGGCAGACAATTCAGATCACTCCCAAAGTAGAAAGGCTACATGAATAGCAAAAAGGGGCTCTGGCCACATAATGAATTACTGATTCATTCTGCTTTAGAGCTTGTTAATTTAAAAAAGGAAAAATCAAAATAAGTTGTTAGAAATGAACACATGACCCGTTCTGAGGGTTACTGGATAGAGGTAGGAGGAGAAAGTAAGAATGCCATAACCAGAGAGATGGGAGAACAATGTAGATGCTTGGAAATGTACTTCAGTCCAATGAATTTTAAATGTTTGTGACAGAACAACCTCATTACATATATGCATTTCTGTCTTGTCCTCACTACTGTGGAAGACTTGAAAGAATGAAAATAATGGTTTGAAAATATCGTCTCCTTATTACCTCGTCTGGTTTTCCACCCCTGGCAGGATAATACACGACTCTGTATTTTTCCACTTTTCCTGGTGCATGAGTCCAGTTAACCATAAAGCTTCTGGCAGTGACTTCAGAAGTAATCAGCTCTGTAGGCGGCCCAATGGTGGCAAGAGCTGAGGCTAAAGTATAGAAATACATAACGTGAACCTCTTTCCTAAAATTACTTCTCATAAGCCTAGGAAACTCCATTAGTGAGAAATGACTATTGGTTTTGTGCTACCTCTAAGATTTCATCTCTAGACAAATTGTTTCAATCATTCATTCCTGCATTTGTTCATTGAAACATTTAAGTGCCTATTACATACCAATCACTATGTTAGATTCCGGGGATACAAACTTAAATAAGACAGTCTTTGACTCTAAGAAACTTTCTTAAAGATATTGCTATAGAATAATTAAAAAAACAGAAACACAAACATAACATTGATTGAGCGCATGTGTATCTAAAGGTGCTCTCCTGAGCTCTTGAGAAGTATTATTTTCCTTAATTATCAGTAGTTACTATTATTGTTCCCATTTTGTAGGTGAGAAACCAAGGCACAATGAAATTAAATAACTTGACCAAGTCTCACAACGAGTAAGTATCAGAGCTGAGATTGATACTTGAGTTTTTGATATAAGAGCCTGTGTTTTTAAGCATTGGGGGTACAGCCTCTTTACGGAAAACTTCAATTCAACAAATGGCCAGTATCTAAAAGTAAAAAGAGAAGAAAAGGCAACTAACATATACTGAATGTTCACTATAAGCTAGATACTACGTAAGCACTTTGTGTATGTTATCCACACATTAAAACAAATGACTCTGTAAAAGATTTGGGACATGTAAAGTTCAAAGTCCTTGAGCTTTAGGATTTCTTATCCTCTGCGGAATTATGCAAAGCAACCTTAATAACCATATTAATGGGGGCACCTGGGTGGCACAGCGGTTAAGCGGTTAAGTGTCTGCCTTTGGCTCAGGGCGTGATCCCACGCTATGGGATCGAGCCCCACATCAGGCTCCTCTTCTATGAGTCTGTTTCTTCCTCTCCGACTCCCCCTGCTTGTGTTCCCTCTCTCGCTGGCTGTCTCTATCTTTGTCAAATAAATAAATAAAACCTTAAAAAAAAAAACATACTAATGAGAAAAAAACAACATAGTTACTGAACACTTAACTATGACCAGGAACTATATTATATGCTCTATCAACAACCACAGGTAGAGTTTTTGTGGGAAAAATTGGTCCCTAAAGTAGTCTTATTAAGTTGCTCAGAGAAATGTATTCAAGAAACTACTACTTGGCTATCCAACCTAGTCCCAAGAGAGCTGGTCCAGAGAAGGAGGAATGATGGAAGAGATGTAGCCAAATAGAATTATTCCACACCCTGGATACAATGAAGGCAGGAAATGAAATCAAGTTCTCAAAGAAGGATCTGGATATTACCCTCTTCTGGGATCACAACCTTGTAAACCAGATATAACCTGCAGACCAATGATATCATGAGGGACAAAGGTTAAAAAAATACATGATGGCTGTCCTTCCAGGAAGACAGAATTGATGTACTTTTCCCTATTATTTCTGCTAAGTACAACTAAAAATTCTGGAAATTATGTAATAAGACAAGCTTAAGAAGACACTGAAAGAGAGAAGAAAGTATATGGGTGAGGGATTGCAGGACTGGAAGAATGATACAGTGAGTCATCCCCTGAGTTTTCTTTTCACCTCATACGTCCTAGACATGGAGCTAAAGAATCCAGAATCTATTGATAAGAAGACTGGACAGAAAAATTAGCAAGGATATAGAACTCAACAAAACCATCAACCAAAGGGATCCAGTCAAACTTATAGAACATTGCACATGACAATAGCAGAATACACAACCCTTTCAAGCACCCACAGAGCATGTAACAAGATAACCATATCCTAGGCCAGAAAACAAACCTCAGAAAATTTAAAACAATAAAAATAACACAGAGTGTGTTCTCTAATGACAGTGAAATCAAACTTAGAAACCAATCACAGAAAGGTAGCATAAAAACACTCAAACACTTTGAAATTATAAACAACCACTTCTAAATAATCAATGGGTCAAAGAGGACAGGTCAAAGAAGATCAAAAATATTTTGAAATGAATAAAAATGAAAATACAACGTATCAAAATTTGTAAAGCACAGCTAAAGCAGTGCTGAGAAAAAAAAATTATAGCATTGAAGTAATTACATTAGAAAAAGAGGAAACACTGAAGATCAGTAATCCAAGTTATCATCTCAACAATCCAGAAAAGTATGACCAAGATAAACCAAAACCAGTAAAAGAAAGAAAATAAGAAAAATAAGAGCATAAATCAATGAAATTAAAAACAGAGGAAAAGTAGAGAAAATCAATGAAACCAAAAGCCAATTCTTTGAAAAGATTTTGTTTTAAAACAAGCCTCTAGCAAGTTTGAGAAATGAAAAAAAAGAGAGAAAGAGAAGACAATAATTACCAATATCAAGGGGAAAAAAACCACAGACTCTCACTACAGACCCTACAGACATCAAATGAAGAATAATAAGGGAATACTATGAACAACTTTCCACACATATAATCTACAAATTCTATGGAATGAACCAATTCCTTGGAAGCAGAAAGTCTCCCCTTAAGATGGGGAATAAGTCAAGGATGTTCAGTCTCATCACTCTTATTCAACACAGTATGGGAAATTTCAGCCAGGTAAACAAGGCAAGAAAACAAGAAGCACAGTGACCAAAAGCAAAGAAATAAAACTATCCCTATTTGCAAAGGATATGATTTATTGCCTACATAGAAAAATCTCTGAAAATTTAGAGAGAAAAATCCTATAATTAGCAAATTCAAATATTAAGGTCATAGGACACAAAATAAACATGCAAAAATATAATTGTATCCGTGTATACTCACGATGAACATGTGGACACCAAAATAAAAATAAAATATAACTAAAATTCCTCAAAATAAAATTAAATACAGAGATGTAAACAGGACAAAACCTGTATAGAACTTATATCCTGGAAACTACGAAATGCTGATGAAGAAATCAAAGGATATCAAAACCAATGGAGGAATTTACCACATTCGAGGACTGGAAGAATCCACACAGTAACGATGTCCATTCTTTCGATGTTAATATTTGATAATTGAGAATTGATTTAATGCAATTCTTGACAAAATCCCAACAAGATTTTGTGTAGAATAAAGATTTCTCTAATATTTATATGGAAAGGTAAAGAAAGTAAAATAGTGAAAGCAATTTTCAAACAGAATAATCAAGTGGGAGAATTCAGTCCATCCAATCTCAAGACTTATATAGCTACAGGAAATCAAGATTGTAGGATAGTGGAAGAGGGTTAGACTCATAGACCCAACAGAACAGAATAGAGAATCCAGATATAACCCCACACAAATGTGCCCAACTGATCCTTGACGAAGGTACAAAGCAATTCAATGGCAGAAATAGAGCATTTTGAGGAAGTAGTGCTGGAGTAATAGTAATAGTTTTTTGGTGAAAAAACCAAAAAGCCTTGAACTAAACTTCAAATCTTTTACAAAAATTTAACCTGGGTCAATGGGACTTATATGTAAAACATAAAACTTTTAGAATAAAAATACACAAGAAAATTTTTAGCATTTATGGCCAAAGAGTCCTTAGTTAAACTTGATACCAAAAGGAATAATCATAAAATGCAAAATCGATCAATTGGACTTAATCACAATTTAAAACTTGTGCTCTGCAAAAGACCTTGTTAAAAGGATGAAAAGACAAGCTACAGGTTGGGGGAAAATAGTAACAAACCACATATCTAATAAAGGATCAGTATCTAGAAAATAAATGAAGAATTGTCAAAACTCAACTGTTAAAAACGAAACACGCACACACACATTCATCTAATTAGAAAATGGGCAAAAGATATGAACAGCCTTAGAGCAAATACAGATGTAAAATAAGCATGCAAAAAAGATGTCCAATTTCATTAGCCATCAGGGAAATGCATATTAAAGCCACAGTGCAATACCCGTACATACTTATCAGAATGCCTAGAATAAAATACAGTAACAACAAATATGGGTGACAATGCACAGAAACAGAACCACTCATCTATTGCCAGTGGGAATGCAGACTGCTGCAGCTTCCCGGGAAAATAACGTGGCGGTTTCCTAACTAACACTAAGCTAAACATGTTGCTACAATATGATGCACCATTGTGCAGTCCGGGCATCCTCCCGGCGAAATGAAAACTTATGTTCACACAAGAACCTATATGGGAACATTCATAGCAGGTTTGTTTTTAAAAGCCAAAAATGAAAACAATTCAGATGTCTTCCTTCCTTTTTTTAGATAATTTTATTTTATTTAAATTAAATTAATTAACATACACTGTATTATTAGTTTCAGAGGAAGAATTTAGGGATTCATCTGTTGCATGTAACACCCAGTGCTCATTCCATCACGTGTCCTCCTTAATGCCCATCACCCAGTTACCCCATCCCCCCACTTCCCCACCCCTCCAGCAACCCTTAGTTTGTTTCCTATGGTTTAGAGTCTCTTATGCTTTGTCTCCCTCTCTGATTTCATCTGATTTTATTTTTCCCTCCCCTCTTCTATGTTCCTCTGTTTTGTTTCTTAAATTCCAATATGAGTGAAATCATATGATAGCTGTCATTCTCCGATTGACTTTCAATGTGTTTGTGGTTAAGCAGACTGTGGTTCATCCATATCATGGACTGTGACAGAGCAGTAAAAAGGGAAGAGCTACTGATATATGCAACAAGGAGGGCGAACTGCCAGGAAATTATCCTGAATTTAATAAGTCAGTCCCCAAAGAGGACATACCACATAATTCCATTTATATCATGTTTTCAAAATGAAAAATATTTAGAGATGTGGTTGTGCAGGATGAGGGAGAGGTTGTGGGGAGGGTAAGTGAATGGGGCCATAAGAGGACAACAGGGATGATCCCCAGGGTGATGGAAGTGTTCTGTATTTTGGCTCTCAATTCCAGTATCCTGCCTGCGATATTGTACTGGAGTTTTGGAATATGTTACCATTAAGGGGAACTGGTAAAGTATACACAATCTCTCTCGATTATTTCTTACGACTTTATATGAATGTGCAATTACCTCAAAATCCAAAGTTTAGTTAAAAACAAACACACATGATGGTCTAATGCAACACCATGGAGAAAATGATCTCGTGGTGAAACTATTCCTCCCTCAGTGGGATGTCAGTATATTCCCTTTCTACTCTGATGATTCACATCTCAGGGGAATAAAAGGCTCTATTTAGAAAGTCAACATGAAAAATGAGAAGAATTTTCATAATCCATGATAGACTTTTGGGCAGAGTAATACCCACATGCACAGAGTGACCGCCTTCTGTTCCTCGCTTTACCTTTGATCTCCCTGTCCTGTTCTTCCACCCGGGAGCAGACAGTCCTCGTTAGGCTTTCCACAACTGTGTGCATCAGGTCAAACTCGGCGACATTGTACACGTGAGTGCTGTCTGGTTCAGAGGCGATCTCCCGCAGTTCGTTCTCATCCGCGTTTTTCACCCCTGGCATTGAGGACAACAGGGAGGATCGTGAAATTCATGCCCCATTTGAAAAACCAACCTCCGTGAGCCTGTCCTGAGCCCATCGGTACCCCCTGCAACAGACGCATCTGCTACTTTAAAAAGATGCATCTCATGTCAGATTGTTTTGTAAAAATCACCTTCAGTGTCATTTTTAGATGATTACATCCTAATTTTGTTCAGTGTATCTTAATAGGAAGATGCATTAATGAAACTAACTTCTGTCTTGCATGAATAGTGCAGAAGCAATAGTAATTAAACCAGCATTCTAAACTAGCAAAACCCTAGGCTTAAATTTCTATAAAATAAGTTTACTTAAATTAAGAGCTACTGTTAAAATAAAAATTATATATATATATATAATTACTACGTATAGTATTATTAGATAGCATTAAGGAAAAGCTTGGGAAAAAGTTTTTAACGTATTCAAATACAACCACTGCAATTTTGCTAATGCAAATAGGGAAGCTCTACTTCTCCCACGTTATTTGTGGAATTCCATTGCTACAAGTCAAGCACAATGCTGCGTGTTTGGAATGCAGCAGGGAACAGAGTAAGACAGAAAATCCTCAGCTCCCATGCAACTTTCCCAGTCTATGAGCAGTGGATGCTAACACTTAGAGTGCACCTGCTATGCCCCAGGAACTGCGGTGTTTTACATATATGGACACATTTAATCCTCACACCCAACCCTATCAGTTTGGCACTATTGTTTCCCCCATTGTGTGAATCAGTAAACTGCTGCACAGAGAGGTTAATTAACTTGTTCAAGGAAACACATCAGTAAGTGTATAGCTGGGATTCCCACCAGGTAGATCCAAAGTCATATGCTCTTAACTACTATATCATGTCACCTCTCAGAAGATCAAAAATTAAAATGAGTAAGGGAAATTCTAAATAGAAAAGGAAGGCACGGGGTTGGGTTTTATGAGTGTGGAGGTAGATTTCTCTTCCCCAGGCTTCAGCAAACAAAGAGCCTTTCTTTATAAATCTGTCACTGCAATCATCTAAGGACATTTTTTTTTTTTTTTAAGAAAGGTACTATGGAAGCAGGGAAGAGAGATTACCTAGGGCAACATGAATGACTTCTCAGATGCCTGGCTGTGCCATTTAATTTATCTTCCAACTTCAACATATTAAGTGACAAAGTGTTAGTCGTCTCTGAACAATGTGCTTTAGGGGGTTATAAGATAATAAATACTAATGATTTCCAGGTAATTTCCAGAGGAAAAAGTTCAAATTACATCTGTGAACTCACTTAAAGTTTTGTTTAAAAACTCATCCATTCATTATCAGCAAGACCACAGAATGGAAATGAAACACATAAATTAACCCCATTAGTTTGTTGTCTAAAAAGATTTCCTCTGTTGGACAAAAGGAGAGTAAAATAAAAAATAAAAATTAGGTAAATTTCTCTGATGTTTCTTGCCTAAAGGACTTCAACAAAAGCTTCTAAAATGTACGGTTGGATCTGTGTCCACGGGAACAAAACACAGAGTGCATTAAGAGACAATGAACTTAATGTCAATAATGTTTTTGATGGCTTTTAGGTAAAACCAACAAATTTGTATTCATGTAAGAATATTCTAGAAAAAAAAAAAAACCTTAACAACAACAACAAAAAGTATATTCTAGGGAAGACGGCCCCAAATCTCTCTATCTCTCTCACCTTTCCAAAGAAAATAGTTTGCTGCAAACAGCTTAGGAAAAAAAAAAAAAGAAAAGGTCATTGTGACTTGGAAGGAATTTGTTCTGTAAGGATTTTGCCTTGCTCATCTCTGTGTCCCAGCACCCACCCCAATGCCTGGCACAATGCATGTAAGCACAAACTTCTTGAATGGGACACTTTATAAACCACATTTCCAGTAGAAAATCTAGGAACAGGTCAGACGAATTGTTTCTTGTTTAGGGATTTTGTTGTGATTTGTTCTGTTTTGTTTTGGTTGGTCTCTACTAAGTAAAAGACCTTTCCGCTGCCAAAGAAACTGTAAATATTTTAATGGAGAGGAAAGTTGCATCATCTAAATGTTTTGCAGTTCTTCTGAATGTGTGACACATGTATCCTTTTCCACCAGAATGATACCTTATAAAGAGTTCATCTCAAAGAAATAATACTGCATATCTAGAACTTTATGCTTTCTAAATAGCTGCAGGACCTGAATTCCCTGAAAACGATAAACTGGTTTCTCCTTTACCATCAGAGAAGAGTTTGCTATAAAGCGATACTGAAGAGACAGTCCTGGGGCGCCTGGGTGGCTCAGTGGGTTAAGCATCTGACTCTTGGTTTCAGCTCAGGTCATGATCTCAGGGTCATGATCTCAGGGTTGTGAGATCAAGACCTGAGTCAGGCTCTGTGCTCAGTGGGGAGTCTTCTTGAGATCCTCTCCCTCTCTCTCTCTGCTCCTCCCCCCTCTCCTCTCTCTCTCTCTCAAATAAATAAATAAATCTTTACAAAAAAGAGAGAGAGAGAGAGAAAGTCCTAAGCTAACAGACATGTACCTAACCTTTGCGTGCTACTATATGCTTTCACATTTTATGGACAGCATCTCATACAGAGATCCTCTCACTAAAGGGTACATGAAAGTTACCACCACTTCCATCTTAAATGTAATGACGTTGGGCTCAGATCACAAGACTGGCTAGACTAGAGTCAGGACTAGAAACTGTCCAGGTCTCCTGGCTTTCAATGAAGTGTACTTTCATTATATATTGTTTTAAGTAGTTGTGTGTCTGTGCCCATTATTGAAATAAGACCGTGAATAGCACATACCTATGGCAAACAGTTCCACCCCAGATTCACGGAGGCTTCTAGATGGTGGAATAATATCATCTTGGGACTTTCCATCTGTGATTAAAATGCCAATTTTGGACACTCCAGCCCTTGCTCCTGCTTCTGGTTTAAAGCTATTTTCAAAAATGTAGTTCAAAGCAAGACCTGGGAGAAAACAAGAAAAAATAAACACAAACCAATCACCTCTAATAAAAAACCTTCCAATTCTGCAAAATGTAGCCACAACATGAGTAACTTATTGAGCTAAAAGTTTTTTTATTAGATAGGAATTCTTTTTTATTATGTTAGTCACCATATAGTATATCATTAGTTTTTGATGTAGTGTTCCATGCTTCATTGTTTGAGCATAACACCCAGTGCTCCATGCACTATGTGCCCTCCTTAGTACCCACCACCGTGCTAACCCACCACCACATCCTCCTCCCTCTGAAACCCTCAGTTTGTTTCCTGGGGTCCACAGTCTCTCATAGTTCGTCTCCCCTCCTGATTCCCCCCCTTTCATTTTTCCCTTCCTTCTCCTGATGTCCTCCATGCTATTCCTCATGTTCCACATGTAAGTGAAACCATATGATAATTGTCTTTTTCTGCTTGACTTATTTCACTTAGCAGAGATATGAATTTTCATCTTCATTTTTACAGTGACCTTTTTTCCGATGGATCTGATGAAAACCTAAAATCCTTCAGAATAGAGGTAATATGAATAACTGAATAGTCCATCATTTCAGAAACTAGCATTTGTAAATAACATTAAATTTAGAGCCAATCGATGTTGACAGATCTGTGTACAAGAAAATGTAAACTTTTATAATTTAGGATGAAGCAAGAATACCCACACAGAAGCAACAACCCCAAATATTATCAAAAATTTGTTTACGATAGTCCAAAGAGCCAAAAATTCTCCCCTCCCCCTTTTTAGGGATAGTGGAGGCAGATCCAAAATGATCACTGAATTCTTGCCTTTTGAGTGTGACACTTTTCATCCAGGAAAAAAATAAGAAATGCTGCAATATTGTAATAAAATTTGCATTTAATGGAGTTTTTTATTCTATTAACAAAAAATTATGCCTCAAACTGGCAAAGCAATTATCGAGATTTCAATGGTTTACTTAAAAGTCAATGATAACATCACTACTGCTTAAAATGAGCATCTGCATTGCTCACCTATAGAAGAAAATAGCAGGTACTAAAGTTAAAACCTGTGACAACCCCTTGTGGCTGAAATAGTTATAATCTAAATATTCTTACATTCCTTGTTTACCAAAATACTGGTAAGCCAAAGATCCATAAATATTTTTATGATAACTACCGATTATAGAATAAAGCCAAAGAAAACACCTTCCTTGAAAATAAATAAGGTAGAAATTTATTTTCATTTAAATGTTGGGTAGCTAGGAGCCCCTGGGTGACTCAGTGGGTTGAGTGTCCAACTCTTAATTTCAGCTCAGGTCATGATCTCTGGGTCCCAGGATCGAGCCCCAAGTCAGGCTCCACGCTCAGTGCCGAGTCTGCTTGGGATTCTCTCTCTCTCACTCTCTTTGCCCCTCCCCCCACTCAAGCACGCTCTCTCTCTAAAATAAATAAATAAATATTTAAAAATAATAATTAATTAATTAAAAAAATAAATGATGGGGTGGCTAGAGGAGAAACCAGGTGAAAAGTGGAAGGAAAATGAACTGGCAAAAACTAAGACAGCCTCTGACAGACTGTCAGCCTCGGCATTGTTCCATCTCCTCCTGGCGCAGCCAAGCCCTTCTGGGGACATTACATTCATGTAGCGAAAGGAATGGTGTGTCTGGGTTTTAATTCTTAAGGCTGAGTTTGAGAAAAGAGTCATCTAAGAATTTCAGATTTTAGTTTGGTTTAAAAACACCATGTCAAGTCTTACGAAGTGACAGAATGAAGAAATGAAACAAATCTTTGGCAAGATACGTTGCTAAAAACATGAACTAAATGAAACATACCTGTTAGCGTGTTTCCTCCCTTATAGGGTAGATTCCGGACCGCTTCAATGACCTCATCTTTTGTGTTAAAGGCATTCAAGTGCCATTCTATTCGGGGGTCACCACTATACTGTGCAAGACCTGGTAAAAAGATGAGACAGCCCACCCAGAAATGATGGGTTACTCAAAAATCTAGTGGACTCTTTGTGAAACCAGAATAATAAAGGGCCTGGTCTTTAAACAAGTCTTTCTTTGCTTCACTATGTATTTTCAAAAAGAATTCTTGGCATCAATTTAAGGAATTAATTTGGACATATCTTGGAGCAGGAGGAATGTACATATTTTCTAGCCATTTAGAAGTGAGCACCTAATTAGGTACTCAGTATTTAAAAAGCAAATCTGATTGTATTTGTAGATAAAAGGTCTAGATTTACTGGTTCATTTTTATTCTCAAAGGAATGATTTTCCTTAACGGCTATATAAAAGTGAAACTATGAAACTCTGTATGACAAAATGGATATATTGCTCAAAGTTTTATAACTTTTTTTTTTCATCTTGGCTAGAATTAACTTGGCAAAGACTATTTTGTACTACAAAACTATTTCCAATTTCCAATTTTCTTAGTTCAAAATTCCACTGGATTTTGCTGCTTCTTTTAAATAAAAAGAAAACTTCTACCTGAAAAATTCTTAAAACACTTGAAACTTTAAAAGTTATTATTAGGGGCGCCTGGGTGGCTCAGTGGGTTAAGCCTCCACCTTTGGCTCAGGTCATGATCCCAGAGCTGGAGTCCAGGGATCAAGCCCCACATTGGGCTCCCTGTTCAGCGGAGAGTCTGCTTCTCCCTCTGACCCTCCCCCCTCTCATGCTCTCTCTCTCCCCCTCTCTCAAATAAATAAATAAAATCTTTTAAAAAAATAATAAAAATAGGGGCGCCTGGGTGGCAGAGCAGTTGGGCGTCTGCCTTCGGCTCAGGGCGTGATCCTGGCGTTGTGGGATCGAGCCCCACGTCAGGCTCCTCTGCTATGAGCCTGCTTTCTTCCTCTCCCACTCCCCCTGCTTGTGTTCCCTCTCTCACTGGCTGTCTCTATCTCTGTCAAATAAATAAATAAAAAATCTTAATAAATAAATAAATAAATAAATAAATAAATAAATAAAATCTTTTAAAAAATAATAAAAATAAAAGTTATTATCATTCTTAGGCAGAGAAGATTTTGACTTTTTAGAACATTAAAATGTGCTCAATAATTAAATGAATGACAGTATCGTTCAGCATAAATTAGTAGAAATAAATATTTATTGACCCAAATTTGTGCTCTTAGGAATATCACGATAGTTGATCCTATAATTCTGAAAGCTGCTCTGTAAAGTTTTTGAAATCTCTTATGAAGCTTCCCAGAATAGCTGACAGCTGACTTCCACTAATACAGAACATGTACCAATTCGTGTCTTCTCTGAGCCCACGTTGAAAGCTGTCACCAGGTTTTCCAAGAAAAGCCGAACCAGTCTGAAGTTGAATCTTCCAATACTCCATGAACCATCAACCAGGATCACAATATCAGCAATGGCTGGAATTTCACAGAAAAACTTCACTTCTGCAAAGCACAAACCAGAAAAATATCTTTATCACTGGGGGAACTTAAAAAAAAAAAAAGGGATTCTATTTTATGTCTTTCCGATAACTTCGTGCTAATGATACAAGAAAGTTCCTATTAAAGCAACCATGTTTTTACAACCTTTCCCTTAAATGCATTCTTACCAGGAAAAAATTGTGGTAACAGCTGGCAGCAGAGTCAGTGTTCTGGAAATCGTTAGCAAAACACTGGCAGGTTCACACCGTTCTGGCAACTCAAGCCTTCTGTGTATTTTAGAGAGTAGTGTCTGTGAAAAATCATCCAGCTTTGGGTTTTAGCCTGTAGATTCCTTCCAGGAAAGGTCTTAGCAACCAGTGTGAGGGAGTCAGCAGAGATGGGACGATGGCCAGAAAGCAGAGAGGCGGCTCTACTGTTCTGATAAGTATATGCTGGCGGAAGTGATAGAAAAGAAATAGGGGCTTCCTGAATCCAAGGAAAAGTCACAGCCATGCATTTAATCTAAGAAAGGTACACAGTGTGATGTGATGAGCCCTGGGTGTTATACGCAACTGATGAATTACTGAACTCTACATCCGAAACTAATGATATACTATAGGTTGGCTAATTGAATGTAAATAAAAAAAAAAAGAAAAGAAAAGAAAGGTACACAGACCTTTGCTAAAGTAGGAAGGGTTTGTGGAAGAAAAAAATTGGAAAAGGGCCCAGGAGTTTCCCCATATTGAAATTCTTTTGCATACTGTATCCATGTGACAATAAGATTTTGTCCCTAAAGATCATTTAGTAATTGATTTTTTTAAATGGCTCAATTAGGCTTTAGAATAACGAGCTAGAAAAGGATGCCCGGAAGCCAGAATGATACTACCCTAAGCTTTATCCTTAGAGAAAGTCTCAGTTGGAGTGATCTTTGCAACCAAGGAAGAGGCTGTCTGATGAAGGGGAGGTCTGTGCCTGACTAGGTGTCACCTAGAGCCAAGATACTAAAATATGCTTAGTGTATTTCAGAACCTTTAGTGTCCTGCAGTATTGTTAGTACCTTTCGTAGCCTTGCTTCGTACTTCAGCTTGTGCTTCCAAATGGGTTACTTAACTTTGCTCAATGTTCGTATTAGGACTGGTGATCATGAATAGTTTGTGTGCGTTTCTTTGTGTCCATGTCAACTTCTTGAAATTGCCCAGCTAATCCCTATCTCGTTTGTTTTCTAACATTAAAATGACAATAAAACCATATTTGAAATACAATACAGTTTATGTAATGAAAACCAAAACATAGAAGTGTTTACGAATAAACTGAATAAATTTTTTCCCCAAGAGAAAAATAATTAACCTACTATGGTTGGAGTAGGCAATTCAATAGATGCCCCTGCAACTACCAGGCCATATTATTCTAAAAAAAAAATCTTGTTTCCCCCCCCACACACACATAAATATGCATGGAATACCTAGATCCTTTTACCAGAAGAGAAAAAATGTACTTGCCAATGAAATAATCAGATATTCATTATGGAAGCTAAACAGTACAGCTCAATAAATCCAAAGTTTATATATTACATTTTTGGGCACCAAACCTCCCTTCTTTAATAATCAAATACAAAGCCACTACACTGAAGTATTTTAAAACAGAATTATTGCAAGAAGTCATGGGATAAAAATTAATTTGGTTTTTGGAAATAATCAGGGAAAAAGAATTCTTTTCTTTCTTTTCCAAAACCATTGGGGGGATACTGTTTCACTTTTTAATAAATTGTTTGGGTGTATTATACATAGCACTTAAGAAAGGGAACAATTTCTCCCTGCATATTTTGAAGAGGACTACAAGAACTGATATTTTATGTAAGAGGAGAAACAAATGAGCTACACTGAAATGCAATAATCTTGATGAATTTTAGCAACATATTTGGTAGGTAGCAATATTTGGGGGGGGGAAGTGAATCCCAAAGGATTGCTATTAGCATGACATCTTTTTATAAAGGCTAAAATAGCTAATATAAAAATACTCCCTTTTAAGAAATATATATGGACGCTGCAGATCTATGTTTGGGGGGGGGGTTGGGTGATGAAGACAGAGTCCAAGATGGTGATTGTCTTGGATGAGGAGAATTAAGGAATTAAGGAATGACATTAGCACCCTCTGGTTATTCGTGGGTTGTGGACAAAGTCAGCTTTCCTGGGGGAGAGACGGGTTTTAGTGATTATTATGCCATTAAAAAATAACAAATTAAGTAACCAATCAAAAATAATCCTACCTAGAATGCGGAAAATATTGACTAGAAAAATAATTTCAGTGTTTATATCACATAACTTAAACACCAAACCTTAAAGATAAGGTACAATTCCACACACTTCATTTGAAATTAAAGCCTCTGTATGCCCTGTTTTCTAACTAAAGACCAATATCTGTTACATCAGCGGAAAGATACTGTTTTTAAGATGTTGGATTTCAGAAGTCAAAATATATCATTGGTTTTGCATTTCAAAGTATGATTTTTCCTCAAGATTAGTGCACACACATTTGGGAACAGTGGAAACACTTTTTTTATTTTTTAATGCTCTAAACCTTGATTATTAGCTCTAAAATCTATCCAAGCACAGTGATGCTAAGGGCTGTTTCCCACTGTAGCAGGCACAAATGCAGCATGTCCAACTCCACTAAGTGTAGGCAGAACAAATTCTATATACAGTGTGTGCCGGGCATGCCCTGACAAGTGTGTTTGTGCCAGAGGCAGACAAATGTTCAAATACTTGGGGCAAGAGGTAGTTTTATAGTTGCCATGTTCAAGTTCAATAATCACACATCTCAAACATGACTTCAGCTGCTCTAATGAATCTTTAAAAATATATATTCAAATTTTATTAAATTTTGAGTGTATTCAGGGTGCCCGATGGCTCAGTCGGTTAAGTGTCTGCCTTTGGCTCAGGTCATGATCTCAGGGTCCTGGGATCAAGCCCCGCATTGGGCTCCCTGCCCAGTGAGGAGCCTGCTTCTCCCTTTCCTCCCCGGCTCGTGCTCTCTGCACTATTCCTGTTTCTCTCTCAAATAAATAAATAAAATTTTAAAAAATAAGAATTTTTGAGTATATTCAAACCTTATTAAAAATAAGAGCCCAGATGCAGCACTGATGACAAATGATATCTCCTTCCACTGAAAAATATGTTACCCATGTCAGTGTTCCAAATGGAGAGAGACCAGTCAGAAAACAAAAAAGAAACAAAAAAACATTAAGCATCTTAAAATGTGCTAAGGAATTAAGTGGTAGAAAACCAGACACACCTGAGAGCCCAGATAAATATCATGTAAAACCCTGTAGCCAAATGTAATTTTAAAATGCATATAAAAGGGACAAGTAGATGTCCACAAGAGCCAAACTACGGGACGAGCCAAGATGTCCATCTACAGAGGAATGGATAAAGAAGATGTGGGATATATATGCCACATGGAATACTACTCAGCCATCAAAAAAAGGAATCTTGTCATTTACAATGATGTGGATGGAACTAGAGGGTATTATGCTGAGTGAAACAAGTCAATCAGAGAAAGACAAACATCATATGATTTCACCCATATGTGGAATTTAAGAAACAAAACAGATTAACACAGGGGAAGGGAAAGGAAGGGAAGGGAAGGGAAGGGAAGGGAAGGGAAGGGAAGGGAAGGGAAGGAAAAATAAAATAAGACCAAATTAGAGAGGCAGACAAACCATAGGAGACTCTTAACTATAGGAAACAAACTGAGGGTTGCTGGAGGGGAGGTGGCTGGAGGATGGGGTAACTGGGTGATGGGCATTAAGGAGGGCACTTGATGTAATGGGCACTGGGTGTTATATGTCACTGATGAATCTCTAAATTCTATCTTCGAAATTGATAATACAGTATATGTTAAGTAAATTGAGTTTAAATAAAAAGACCACCCCTTCAAGAAAAACCAAGAAATCCTACAGTTTTGCTAGTTATCAAGCTGCAAATCAGTTTAGCAGTCAAACATGACTGTGAATTCTTAAAATCAAATTATAAAGAGTTTATTGGTAAAATAAAAATAAACAAACAGATAAATAAAAGGGATAAGTACATATCCTTTCATTGTTAAAACACTATTCTGTAATTAATCATTTTAATAAAATAAATCCTTTTGGCTCTCCATATTGTATTTAACGTTAACACAAAGGAACAGGGAAAATAAATTCTTGAACTGTGTTTTAATTCAGCTCTTGGCTTAACATGGACTTCACCTGAAATGCAATTCTGAAAATGCAAGGAGTGCAAAAACAACAATAACAACAATAACAAAAAACTAAGTGACTGATGGCAAGCAAAGGAAAGCATCCAATCTACGGGTTAGATCACAAGTGTAACACTGATGTCACAGATGGCATCAGAAGGAGCGCCTTCTATGCTCACCTATGGATCGAGTCCTCACAACAGATTAATGACACAGGTACCATTTTTAACGGTCCCACTTCTGGCTGAAAAGTATGATATACATGGGCTGAGGGATTTGCCCAAGTGGTCACACAGTGAAGAAGTGGCAAAGCTGGGGTTTGGACCCCAGTATCATGTCTTTAAACATCTAAGCTTTAGGGACAGCTGGGTGGCTCAGTCATTAAGCGACTGACTCTTGGTTTCAGCTCAGCTCATGATCTCACGGTCTTGGGAGATCGAGCCCTACATCGGGCTCTGCACTCAGCGGGGAGTCTCCATGAGATTCTCTCTCTCCTTCTCCTTCTGCCCCTCCCCTCCATGCTCTCTCTCTCTCTCAAAAAAAACCAAATAAACACCTTAAAAAAATAAAATCTAAGCTTGTAGCCAAAGGCTGTATAGGCTTCTTAGGAAAAAAAAATTTATTTATTTGAGAGAGAGAGAGAGAGAGAGAGCACAAGTGGGGTGAGAGGCAGAGGGAGAAGGAATTTCAAGCAGACTCCCTGCTGAGCGTGGAGCCCAATGTGGGGCTCAATCCCAGGACCCAGAGATCATGACCGGAGCCTAAATCAAGAATCAGAGGCTTGGGGCGCCAGGGTGGCACAGCAGTTGGGCATCTGCCTTCGGCTCAGGGCGTGATCCCGGCATTATGGGATCGAGCCCCACATTGGGCTCCTCCGCTATGAGCCTGCTTCTTCCTCTCCCACTCCCCCTGCTTGTGTTCCCTCTCTCGCTGGCTGTCTCTATCTCTGTCAAATAAATAAATAAAATCTTTAAAAAAAAAAAAAGAATCAGAGGCTTAACCCACCGAGCCACCCATGCACCCAATGGACTACACAGACTTCTGTAAGGCACTCTACATCATACAAATTTAGAAAGCAGAGGAAAACGTCTCCAATATGAAGGGGTGTCCCCACAGAATTGGCCCCCGCTATGACTGCCATAGCTAGCACATGCCATTTGCAAGCATTTCCAATTTTCTGTGTAAAACTTTTTCCCTTCCAAATGTAATGCACTTAGTACTTAAATAGCCCATGAGAAAAGCATCTCCTTAACAGTCATTTTATACCAATTTTACTGTGCTACTGACATCCTGAAAGAATTTAGTGTTGAAAATACAAGTTAAGGGGCATCTGGGCCACTCAGTCGGTTAAGTGTCTGTCTTCAGCTCGGGTCATGATCTCAGGGTCCTGGGATCAAGCCGAACATCGGGAACCTTACTCAGCAGGGAGCCTACTTCTCCCTTTTCCTCTGCCTGCTGTTCCCTTTGTGCTCCCTCTCTCTCTGTCAAATAAATAAATAAAATCTTTTAAAATATAAATAAAAAATAAAAGAAAATACAAGTTAATTTAAGCACAGGGGCTGTGCTTCAGGCCAATTTCTCCAGAACCAAGCAGCAGAACTGAACCCTCCCTCCCCACCCACTATCCCAGGGTTTTAAAGAAAAGTTTTTCAGTGGATCACAAAAAAAACAAAACAACACAAAAAAAACCCACCCTGAATTAGTATAAATCAGTCTACTCTAAACTTGTTTATTAGTTTGATATTATGAGACTAATTTTCTGGATAAAATTTATTTATTTTTTAAATATGTATTCAATATTTACTATAAACCAAGCACTGTTCTGGGCAATCAGGAACACAACAAAGTTCTTGCCCTCCAGCTGCTTAAATTCTTAGTAAGAGGAAACACACTATCAAAACAACATAATTTAAGATTTTTTTAAGTGCCTTATAAAAATAAACATAATGATGTAAAGAGTAATTGTGTATGGAAGGGGAGGTGTTACTTTGATGAGAATGACATGAAATTACCAAATTAAAAGTCTTCGTTTTACACCATATTATTCTTTTTGTTCTAAAAGCATTCAAATAAACGACCTAATTATGGCTTCTATAGAAATATTTACAATGTATTTATGGATAAAAGTGTTCACCAACATAAAAACAGAAAAGAGAGAATTGACAAAAGCAGCCTTTTTCTGCCAGGCAAACTCCTATTCATCCTTCAAAACCCAGGTCACACTTCCCAACTCCATGCAGCTTTTCCTACAGTCCTCAGATGGGATTCATTATCTGCCCCTCTTTACTGCCTCTGCATTGGTACATGGTTTGCTGTATTCATAATACTGGGCTATTATGATTTGTTTCCATTTCTAGCTCCTTGATTTGACTGAACTCATTGAGAGAAGAGAAATTTGCATCTTCTCTTTTTATCTCCTTTGTCTGGCTCAGCTTTTGGCATGAAGCACATCAATGAATGTGAACTACATTGAATTGTGTTGTTAAAAGGGAATTCCTCTTTTCACATAATTTATACGTCCAGGAAGGCACTAGAAAAATAAACCATGACGGCTCAATTAAACAATGTCTCTCCCACCCTGGTGCACTACCACACGGGGAAAGTGGATTACATATATTTACGGATCAGCGACATTGTATCAGATTTGCCTGTCTTCCTTGCTATTTAACCAAGGCAGAGACGAAGCTGATCGAAAGGGGAGCATGTACTATTTTTACTCACATTACCTCAATATGCACGCAGAAAATCTCACAATGATTTTCACCACAACTGGCAGGATTCATTTAGTGGCTTCAAATTATTTTTTCTATGTCACTAGCAAAATACCTAGCTAGGCCATTCATTAACCAAGACATCTGAAGGAAAACCGTGGTCACGGAACAATTTTTCACTTAAGTCTCTCATGAGGTTAAGTTCAGATTTCCAAACCAAAAGCTCACTTCCAATACTGGCTTCAGTTACATCACTGATGTTTTTTTTAAAGAGTTAACACTATTTTACCAATGGTTCTAAAAAGGGCGTTTCAATTCATTGGCACATTCCGATTCTTTCAACATTCTTGGGGGTGCCATTATTGTCCTCATTTTTTAGAAAAGAAATTGAGGTTCAGAGAGACACGTGAATGAATCAGTGGTTACTCCACCGTCAGGACTGGATGCCAGGTCTTCTAAAGGTTTGGTCCAACATGGCTTTTTCATCAGACCATGTACCACCACCATAGAAAATGTCCTCACTTAACGCGACATGGATGGTCACTAGTTACCTGTCATATGAACGTTACAAGCTGTCCATCCAGCAGGTGGGGAGTAGGAGGCTCATCTTAGCTGTGTCTGTTCACAGGGATCAGAGTGAGCTCAGCACTCGCTTAGTCTAGTCTTAGCAGAGACCTACCTTTCAGAGCATCCCCGACAGGTGACTGCCCTACCTAAAAGAGCACCCCTCCGTCACTCTCTTCTTTTATTCTGTTTTTATTTTTTTGCAGCACTTCTTACCTTCTAAAAATAGGATACATAGTAGAATGGTTACTTTTATGTGTCAACTTGACTGATCCACAGGGTGCCCACACATTTGGTTGAATGTCATTGTGGGTGTGTCTGTGAGGGTTGTTTCAGGATGACATTAGCACTTGAGTCTATAGACTGAATAAAACACTGTGCCCTGCCTAAAGCGGGTGGTCCTCATCCAGTTGCTGAAAACCTGAAGACAGCAAAAGACTGAGGAAAAGGGAGCTGCTCCCGCCTAACTGCCTTGAGCTGGAACAGTGGACTGGATCTGAGCACTGGCTCTTCTTGGACCTCGAACCTGCCAGTTTTCAGACTGAAAAGTGCACCATCAGCTCTGCTGTGTCTCCAGCTTTCAGATTGCCGACCTAGGGACTTCTTAGCCTCCATAATCATGTGAGCCAATTCCTTATAATAAATCTCTTTATAGCTAGCTAGCTAGAGAGAGAGATATTGATAGGTGTAGATATAGATAGGTATAGATATAGATAGGTATTGATATAGATATATAGTTATAAAGTTATTATAGTTACATAGTTACATATATATATGTAGTCATTTATTTATTGACTGCAGCAGTTTTCATTGCTTCCTTTTTTTACAACAATAAAAACACCTGCCATTTAGTGACTGCTTTCACCAGATATGTTGTATGTATCTTTTCCATTTAAGCCTGATATTAATCCTAAAAGGTAGGTGTTCTTCTCACTCCACTGAGAAAGAAAGGTTAGTAACTTAGAAGGTTAAGTAACTTGCCCATCATCACACACTGAGCAGGTGGAAAAGCTGAAATTCAAATCCAGGACTGATGCCAAAGCCTGAACCACTTAGATTTTGTACTTCTTTCACAGAAGTATTTGCAAGGAAGGAAAGGAGAAGGGAAGGGAGGAATAAGGAAGGGAAGAAAGGAGGGAAGGAAGGAAGGAAAAGGAAGGGAAGGGAGGGACGGGTGGTAGGGAGGGGGCCATTAAAAAGAGCATGAAATCAAAGTTTTACCCACTTGCCCTCTATCCAACCTGGGATGAATAATACCATGACAACATGTAGGCATAGGAAGCCCAATCCCCGAACCACAGCCAAAAGAACATCTCAGCTGTCACTCAAAGCCTTGCATCTTAACAGTAACTGACAGTCCCATAAACATCACATTCATTACATTTCTTCTCCGCTCAAAAACCATAAGGGACCAGGAGAAGACACTACAGCTGTCTTCAAATATTTAAAGGACTGTCATACAAAGGATGGATTAGTAGTGTTCTGTATGTCCACAAAGAGACAGGTTTCAACTCAACTCAAGAATGAACTAACAGTCAAGATTTCCATAGATCACTGTTTTGGAAAACAGCGAGATCTCTGTCAATGAAAGCGGATGCAGGTCAACCCTCAAGGGCATGACCAAGGCATCTCAACCATCCTCTCAACTGAAGGAACTACATGATCTCCAAGCACCTTCCCATTCGAAATTTTAAGATGATTTCTTCCCTCCCCCACCTACCAAATTAAACCTAAACTATTCATGGTGCTCTTAAAAGCTCTCCATAATTAAAATCCACTTGACCTGGCCCTATTTATTTCACACTTCATTCCAATAAAATTACCCTCCTTTCCCCCCAAAACTGTCCCATCTCTGAGACTTCTTACTCAATTTTTATCTCCCCTTTTGCCTCCCACCATTTCTTCCCACCTATCCTCTCCAAACTTTACTTACCCCTACGTAAAATACTTAAAAACAGATTTTATTTCCTTGGAAAATATATGGTCCATTTAAAATACTTTTATATAGAGTTTGCTCAAAATTTTATTTGTACAATTACTTGGTTATTTCCTGATTTTTCTAAGACAATACAGACTCAAGAGAGGCTATTTCACCTGAACATCTTTATTTAAAAACAAAACTTGCTCAACTTCAGAAGCCAGCGTATTGCAGTCACACTTATTTTCACATCTGTATATAGTACTACATGATCTGGGTATACGTTCACTTTGGTTGTTAGGTAATTTTCTGAAAAATGCAACCACTCAATCATCTCTGTTATTCCGTTTCATCCATAACAAACAGATTCTGACATTTTGCAATTTCTAAGGCTCAGACACCCGCTCAATCTGACACCAACAGTCAGGCCTGCAGGTATAGAAACAAGATGTTAATACAAAATTCTTGGACAAGAAGGAAGGTATCAATCAGACAAGGCCAAGCATTCCTACAGGGGACAGACTCCACTAAAATCTATAGTGGCGCTCATAGCTATAAGGTACCTGATTTTTAAAAAAAAACAAACCCATATACTATGAGTTCTTTTAAGACTGAGGACACTTGAGGGTCTCCTGGGTGGCTCAGTCAGTTAAGCCTCTGCATTCGGCTCAGGTCATAATCTTAGGGTCCTGGGATCAAGCCCCTTGGTCCGGCTCCTTGCTCTCCCTCTCCCTCTGTCCCCCTCTACCATTTGTGTGTGCTCTCTCACTCTCTCTCTCAAATAATTTAATAAAATCTTTTAGATCTTTTTAAAAAATGAGCACATTCAAAACTTATTTAAGGAAGAACTAGATCTCTTACCACCAGAGAAGTCACAAGTTAAGAATGGTAAAATTTGCTGAAGGCCCACAGACAAGGTGTCAAAATCCTTCCATAATGTCTTATCAAGCGTGGAGGAGAGGAGGACTAAGAAAACTGGAAGTCTATTGCTAGGAGAATCCCCTTCCCTTGCCCTCAGGAAATCTTGTCATTTTATATACACAGGTATAATATCCTTTGCAGGTGTTCAATGATTATTTTCTGAATGACTGATCCTGCCTTGTGTCTCTCTGAATTCCTGAAAAAATCAACTGCAATGCTTCACATCAAGGAAAAAAAAAACAAATCAACTTTCTGCTTTTTTATGATAAAAACATTCTTTCTGTTAACACGGTCTTTCTGAACCTTCTCCACAGGATTGTGACTCCTTGAATCTAAAACAAGCCGCATCCAAATATTCAAAAAATAGCTGTTGGTAATGTAAGACACTCTGTTGCATTCTGTATGTTATTTTCTCTCTGAAATGAAGACATTAAGGAAACAGGAAATGGAAAAATGGGTTGGAAACTGACAGTCCTTAGGTGTCTGAGATGTCCCGGGCATGTCATCTAGGGGCCAGCCGTTCATCCTCATATCCCTGCATGCTTATTGTGACTATTATGCTGCATTAGCCAGTGAAGAAACTAGGGCTTAGAGAGGTTTAAGCAGCAGTCCCCCCTTACCATGGTCCTCCCTTATCCCGTGGTCATCGCGGTCTAGAAGCAGGCCATCCTCCCTCTGAGGCATCATCAGGTCAATAGTAGCCTAACACTTCATCGCGGTGCCTACATCATTCACCTCACTTCGTCTCATCACGCCAGCATTTTATTACCTCACATCACCACAAGGAGAAGAAGGTGAGTACAGGACGATAAGGTAATTTTGAGAGAGAAAGACCACATCGATGAAACTTTTATGACCGTATATTGTTATAATTGTTCTATTTTATTAGTAGTTATTGTTGTTAATCTCTCATTGTGCCTAACTGACAAATTAAACTTTATCGTAGGTATACACATATAGGAAAAAGCATCATACAGAGAGCATTCGGTACCCTCCGTGGTTTCAGGCACCCACTGAGGGTCTTGGAATGCACCTCCCTCAAATAAGGGGGACTGCTGTATGCCCAAGGGCATGGCTAGGTAGCAAGTGAGGGAAGAGTTCACTCCAAGAGATGTTTGACCACAAAACCTGATTGCAGTATTCTAAGCCACAGTGATCTCACAAAGTAATAAGGAAAACAAGGGGGGAAAAAAAAGTTCAGGATGTGAAGGAAAAAGTATTCTGATGAAAATGTTTTTACTTATTCTCTCAAACCTCAGGCCGGAAAGCAGTTCATATCATCTTCTGATGTCTCCTTTGAACATACCCAGACTCAGGGACCTACGATGTGTCTAATGCCTTATACCTGATAGACTGTTCTTTGCTTGCTCTGTGCTTCTATGAAATGTTATGGAACACTTGGAGGGAAGAAGTGAGGGGAAACAGGACCATAATTATATCACAGCTTTTCTTTCACACACTTGTAACAGATCTGAATTTCTGAATCTTTTTTTTATTAATAAATTCTTTTCTTCCTCAAACACATCACCTGTTTATTGAGCAAGCTGAACTTGTTGAACTTAACTTTTTTCTTAATAAATTAATAAATTAAATTACTTAACATCACTTTTTTTAAAACAGTGGGGTTTTTTAATGGGAGAGGGGCAGAGGGGAACGAGAATCTCAAGCAGGTCCACACCGAGGGCAGAGCCCGACACAGGGCTCCATCCGACAACCCTGAGATCATGACCTGAGCTGAAATCAAGAGTCAGACGCTTAACCAACTGAGCCACCCAGGCGCCCCTAAAAACAGGGATTTTATTTAATACACCAAAAAACTGAAGACCATACAACAGCACATAGCTAGATTTCTGTCATTTAAAAATGGCTTCAACCAGTCCTTCTACTCCTCCTCATTCTCATTTTGTCTTTGGAAGTCTTATTTTGACTCTGGTGTTCTACATTTTCCCCAACAAGGACTCAGGGTGTGTCTATCTATTTATGCTCCTCAGAACTTTATGTTCTATTTGATCCCTTCTCAAATCTACAGATTCTCTTTTTCATAGTCTCTCAATCTCTTCTTCTCTTGTTTTGAATATTTCTATGACTTTAATAATATTGTTTATTTGGGGCGCCTGGGTGGCTCAGTCAGTTAAGCATCTGCCTTCGGCTCAGGTCATGATCCCAGGGTCCTGGGATCAAGTCTCACATTGGGCCCCTTGCTCAGCAGGGAGCCTGCTTCTCCCTCTGCCTGTCCCTCTTCCTGCTTGTGCTCTCTCTCTCAAATAAATAAATAAAATATTTAAAAATAAGTATTGTGTATTTTATAGTTTTTTTTTTTGTAATCATTCCATAATTGAAATCCATGGGATTCTGAGACCATCCTTTGTGTGTCTTCTGATTCTTACTCATGGCATGTGGTTTACTTCCATGTTTCAAACGTTTGGATTCTGAGCTCTTTCTTGGCATTACTTTATCTGTGGCTGTCTTTAGAATTTGAGCTATACGTACATGCCTCCAATGTGATTTCGTGTCTGCATCCGCCACACACCCTACTTTTACCAACTCTGAGCAGTTTTTATAGTAATCTCTTGGATGGAAGGATCTTGAATGGAAGAGTGTAAATTTGAATGCTTGATTTGAACGTAATCTAGGCCCAGGGTTATGAATTCTCAAGGTGTTTTCCCTCATGAGCAGAAATATTTTAATCCACCCTGGTGCTGTGGCTGGTACACTATATCGGCTGTCTAGATAACAGTAATTTAAACAATAAAGAAGAAAAGGAAGAGAAGGAAGGGAATAGAAGCAGAAGAAGAAGGAAAAGGAGGAAGAGGAACATCTACCCAGGATGCTCCAGGAGCCAGGCACCTTCTACACACTCCAATGCATGAATTCCGCCACAACCTCACTCCGATGTCCGGTTTATGAATGAACCCAATCTCTCCGCTCTCACCTCTAAGAGTCAAGATTTAGCCAGCATGAATCTTCAGGCCCCACCCGTTCCCCTTTGTTGTCTCTGGTCTTCTGACTCCTGCCTTACCCAAATTCAGATCTCCCACAATCCCATTTTTGTCAAACTAAACTCACAGCCTTGAGCTCGGTAGATCTAGGACCCAGAATAACTGGTGGAAAAGGTGGCAAAACTTCAAATGTATCTCTTAACTGTGAGCCAAGAAACCGTAAAACTATTAACAGGAAATAAACAATCCTAGTAAGTAAAAATACACATTCAGCCAGTGTCCTGGCTGTTTTCAACCATAATGACGATACATAATGCAGAACTGACTCTTCTCTAAGAATGCTGAGTCCCTGCCAGACTATGTTAGTTGAGTGAGGGTAGAATCCTGCCTACTTTGATCACCAGTTAATTCCCAGTGCCTAACGCAGTGCTCAGCACTAAGGGGTAATCACCAAAACTCCTCAATGCATTTATTGTTAAATCAATAACATAAAAGTTTGGTCTGTGATTATATTGACTCATGAAAACTATACACTGTAATATCAATAGCCAATATTAACGTAGTACTTACTATGTTCTAGGCACTTGAAACACCTTAACTAATTTAATCCTCATAACCAATTTTTGGGAGTTGTCATGTTTCAGATTTTTAAAAAAGTCAAACAGGATAGTATGAGAAGTTGGATCCACTGAGGTTTGTACAGGAGAGCTCAACCTATGCAATCCTTATTGGAAATACCAACATAGACCAGCTGTTCTCAGAAAAGCAATAAATGACTCAGTTCATCAAATGACTCTGTTCCAGCACATTGAAAAGCAAGGAACAGCAATCTTTTTCTGAAAAGGGCAGGAAAGAAAATGTTTTAGTCTTTGCAGGTCATAGGACACCTGTTGCATCTGCTCAGCTTGGGTTTTGGGGGAAAGCAGCAACAGACAATATGTAAAGGATGGAACGTAGCAAGCATAGCTCTGTTCCAATAAAACTTTATGTAAGAAAATAAGACTGTGCATGGCCTGTGAGCCATAGTTTGCCAATCCTCAAAAGAAAAACTTGTGCTCATTTCATTTTTTCTTAGAAAAAAAAAGACCCTCTTCTCATTGTAGAAAACTAAAAAAAAAAAAATTTTTTTTCATTAAAAAAAAGCAAAGTGGGTCAGAGATCTTAATTGAAAAACCACAAAGAGGGGGGAAAAAACTCTATGCAACTTTTCCTATCTGTTTCATAATCTTTTTCAATCCGGTTCTGCATTCTTGTGCAAAACACCAAAAATAACTGAAGAAAGCTGTTTGGACAACAAAGGAGAAATAGCCGTTGAGGCAAACATGCCAGTATTTTGCTCAAAGGCAAATACCACTTTTGTTTGCGAGTTTGTTTTGGATTATTGAAGAAATATGTACAGTCGGTTGAAAGCAAGTAACTCTTTAACTGCACGGTAACTTCTGTTAAGGACCTTGGCTCTTTATATTTAAACGAAAATTCTAAACTGTGTGAAATATGTCTGATTGTATTGGACCAAAAACTGTTGACTGTAAACAACACAAGGAGCAGCAATGAGAATCACGGGACGAACACATTTGGAAGAGGGGATGTGGCAAGGGGTACATTACAACTTGGGTGGGGAAAGCCTTCTTGTTGCCTGCTGGCCCAGGAACATTCTTCCCCAATCTCCCGGGAGCCCTAACTTTTGCCTGGATTGTTGCCACTGTTGACAACTCACTTTGGGTGAGAACTTACTTTTTAAGACAATTGTCCCCCACAACCAGTGTCCGCATCCTCACTGGCCCTGCACACACCTCACAGGAGCCCTTGCCGAAAACAGGAAGCCACCTTTTCTTCCACAAAACTGCTGACAGTCTTAGCGCAGGTCCTGATCACTGCAATAAACACTTTGAAACAGCTCCTGCCTGACAGTGGGCTCACGGAAGGCCCTTCCATAATCGTGTTTTTTTTTTTTTAAGATTTTATTTATTTATTTGACAGAGGGAGAGAGAGAGAGCATAATAAGCAAGGGGGGTTGCAAAAGGAGAGAGAGAAGCAGGCTCCCCGCTGAGCAGGGAGCCTGACATGGGGCTCGATCCCAGGACTGCTGGGATCATGACCTGAGCTGAAGGCAGATGCTTAACCAACTGAGCCACCCAGGTGCCCCTATAATTGTGTTTAGTGAGTAAAGCATGTGTACTGCTGAAGGAATGGTCCTCTGGGTGTTCATTCACAGTTATCAAAGCATGTGTCCATGTGACTCTTAATCTTCATTGTCCATTTTCTTGTATTTAATTTACTTCGCCTGATCTTTCATTTTAGAAGGGTACGAGAAAGGGGAAAAAATGAAGAACTTAGGATATTTAGGAATATCAAGCTATAGCTAAATTCTGAGGCCAACTCTAATCCATGGGTAGAAGATAGATTTCACCTTGAGTGTCATTCTTTAAGCACCACATGGTGAAGAATGCTAAGCCAAAACTCAGCTGAGAACTTACGTGTAAAATCCTCCAGAAAAATATTCACAAATCTTTTTTTTTCCAAAAGAAACAGGAAAGATAAATCAAAAACTAATGAGTTTGGTTATTTAGAGGGGTGAGTAAAACTAGGTAGATGGAACAAGGAAAGTGATACTTCTTTTGAGTATTACCCTTTTGTATACTTTTTTGCTCTTGGAACCACATTAATGTTTATGCATTCATAAATTAACCCAGCTGTTTTAAAACTGAATGACAAAACCACAATGAATAGGGAAGAAAAGAACTAACCCAAGATCCTTTTGAACACAGATGTTTTATTATATACCCACACTAAAGGCAAACACTGAACTCTGATAGATATTTTTACTGTGTGTANAATTGATAGATATTTTTACTGTGTGTATAGATTAGAAATTCTAAAACTGCTTTTATGATTAAGCATGTAAGCAGATATATTTAAGATATTGGGAGACATGTTTCCCAACTTTCTTGCAAAAGGTTTATAAATATGGAAAGGGGGACTAGAATGAACCTGAGAAATGGGTCTAAGGTAGATGTAAGATATGATAAGATAGATGACAGATAGATGATAGACAGATAGAGGTGTGTGTGTGTGTGTATGTGTGTCTGTGGTGCGTGCATACTCTCAGCTAAGAGGACCTAGAAGCAATGACATTCTAGATGCCATAAGCACATCTAGTGGCCATGTCTTGGTTTCTAAATACCATTTTCCATGAAAAGAAACCAGGACTTCTTGAAGAACTGATTGATTTCTGAGCAGGGCAGAAAAAAACACAAGACTCTGAAATGTAAGATTTATGCCAGATGGTAGGAAAAGCTTAAAGAATGATAGACATAGGGGAGAGCTGGAAATAGCTCCCACTGAACAAATCTGGAAGAATTTGAGCATTGAAATAAATAATGATAGCAAGGGATTATATTCCATCCTGTAAAATAAATATCCATGAGTCCATATTGATACAAATAGACAAACAAATGTGGGACAAGGGAAAGAGCTCCCTTACAGTAGAAAACCAGCTAATACATGCAGAGTAAAAAATGGAGTTAGGAAAATTTCCATTTTATAAACAGCATAGTAGCAACTGATTGAGGCAAGAATCATCAATGAATATTAAAACAAGTAGGTAAAATTTTAACGGGAAAAACGGTATTTTTATAGCCTTAAAATATCTCCTCACGAATTATTTATTGTAAGGGGAAACAGACTTCATATTAACCAGGAGTTTACAAGTCAAGAAGTTCAGCTTTAATGATCGTATAAGAACAAGAGACAAGATATCGAATGCATTCAGAGTGGGAAGTTGGAACTGATACTTCTCAAGCAGCACCCCTAAAGGCTATACGCTTAGTGAAATGATGGGCTAGAAAAATACCTGCTTTCCAGCAAGGGAGATAACAAAGAGTTTATATTGGCCTAAGCTCTGCATGGAAGAAAACTGTCTCTCCTATGAATAAACTCAGAGTGTCCCATGACAAGAAATAAACATAAATCATTACTACAAAAGAGCACCTCACCAGAGAGGCACAGTCCTAAACCATGTCATGAAAAATTCCCACAAATGAGCTCACAAGCCAAGGTGACACATCAAACAAGAAAACAAGCACCACCAATGAAAACCAGTATGAAAAAAGAAGAAAATTTAGTCCCAAAATACTTTAGATAATGTAATTATTGGGCTCAGAATATAAAATAAATATGATGGACCTACTGTAATAATTTTTTTAAAAATCACTAAAATGGAACAAAGTACCATAAAAATTATAGCAAAATTATTAAAGAATTAAATGTAATTCCTAGAAATATAAGATTTATTCATTGAAAAGTACAGACTAAAAAGCAGATTTGAAAAAGGAAAAGAGATAATTAGTGTGCTAATAGAAAGGTAAAGGAAATTACCCAAAATGTCATTGATAAAATCAGGTAAAAAATACGAAAATGAAGAGACATAGATCATTGGAGGAGACTATCTATGAGAAATCTAATTTAAATACAGAGAAAGAGAGGAGAGAAAAAGGAATAGATAATTGAGGAAAAAAATTATTTGAAGAGCTAAACATTGAGAACTTTCCAGAACTGGTGAAAGATAGAACTGTTTATTCTGGGAACACAAAGGAATCTGCAACTAGGCTATTGTAGTGAAACAACAGAACTCTCAAGAAAAAGGAAAGAAAGTCTGAAAGGCATCTAGAGAGAAAAGAGAAATCACCTAAAACAAACAACATTTAGACTGACAACAGGCTTGTCAAAAACAGGAACCAGAAGATAGTGACACATCTCCTAAATGTTTGCAGACAACAACTCTCAACCTGGTACCCAGCTAATCTTTCAACATCAAGGGGGAGGTGAAGATATTTGGGGTATGAATAGAATTGAGTTTATCAACACAGATCTTCTCTAAAGGAAACTGAACATGTAGAGAAGGTCTGACATACAAGATGGAACGCTGAGCAAATAAATTCATAAACATGGGAAATCTAGACAAACCCTAGCTGTCAAAATAATGATTATTATAAGTATAATAACTTCATGAGGCAAAAAATAAACTAAATGTATTTGCCATGAATTGTGTTAAATACAGGAGATGGATAATTGAAGTTAATGTATTACAAAATCTTGTGTTGGTTAGGAAATGGCAAACATACGGATTAGCTTTAGACTTTGATTTTATATGCATGTTAAAATTTTAATTATAACCATACAAAAAATACAAAAGGAACAAATACCTTTTAGTTCAGTGGGGGGGAGGGTGCATTTAAAAAAAAATTGACCAATTCTAAATAAATAAGGCATACAGGAGGGAAAACATAGGGGAAAATGTACAGTAATAGAAAGCACAAAATAAGTAGCAAATCCAAACTTTTCAGCAACTTCAACAAATCTAAGTAGACTAAAGTCACCAATCAAAAAACAGAGATCCTAAGAGATACTATTACAAATCTAATTGAATGCTCTTCACAAGATTACTCACCTTAAACCTGAGGACACAAATAGGGTGAAAGTTAAAGGACAGAGAATCAATGTATTATGTGACTGTTAAAGAAAATTAAGCTAGTATTGCTACATATTAATATTAAACAAAACTCTCATTGAGTCAAATATTGAATTACTAAAAATAAGAGAAACATTACAAAAGAAAAAGAAAAAATCACTGGGAAAATACAACTTTTATTTACATGCACCTAGACCATTATTTAATGGAAAACTACCAGGGTTACAAAGAGAAATGGACAAACATACATTAGAGAAAGAGATTAAATTTTTCTCATTGCCCACATTTAAACAATAAAATAAGTCTCCACAAATTTTTTAAAATATTCCAATCACAATGCAATTTGCTAAACACCAAAAACAAAGAAATATCTTTTTAAAACACTCCATAAGTTTAGAAATTAAATAATGCAATCCTGGGGCACCTAGGTGGCTCAGTCATGTAAGCGTCCACCTCTTGATTTCAGCTCAGGTCATGATCTCAGGGTCGTGGGATTGAGCCCCGTGTCAGGCTCCACACTCAGTGCAGAGTCTGCTTGATATTCTTTCTCCCTCTCCTTCTACCCCTCCGCCTCTACCCCTCCTGCACTCTCTAAATAAATAAATAAATAAATAAAATCTTAAAAAGAAATTGAATAATACATTTGTAAGTAACGTGTGGATCAAAATAGAAAACATACTGGAAATTAGAAAATAGTATGTGCTACATAATAATAATGATAAATCTCAAAATCTACATGGTACAGCTAAAGCAGTACTTGGATATTTTAGTCTTAAAAATGGATATAACAAAAAGGAAAATTATTGAAAATTAATGAGATAAGGATCCAATTCAGGAAGTTTATAATATAATACAAAAATAATATAATATAAAATACATTATATATAAATATAATAAAGAAAGAAGTAAATAATAGATACAAAAATATATGAAATAAAGACACCATAGGTAGGATCAATAAGGTTAAAAATATGCACATACTGCAACTGCACAATTCAATTTCTAGATAGGTACTCTAGAGAAATTCTACTGCTTGTGAAGAAGGAGACATGAACAAAAATGTTTACAGCAAATTTGTAATAGCAAAATATTGGGAACATTAATAGTAGAAGGGTTAAATACACTGGAGTATATTTATCCAATGGGATTCTATTCTACACAACAAAGAAGATGAATAAATTGCCTCTACATAAGTCAACATGAATAACTCAAAAAAATCTAATATTGTGTTAAAAAAAGGTAAGTTGCAAAAAAGATATATATATTATAATAAAATGTATATAAAATTTAATATATAAATGCATAATTAGAATATGGTTTCAGGATTCACATATATGTAATAAAATGATAAAGACACACATTAGAATGATAAACACTGAATTTGGAATAATGGTAACCTCTTAAGAAGAGGGGAAGGGAATATATAGGGAATATATATATCTATACATAGCTCCAACTATATTTTAATACGTTTATTTTCTTAACTGGACAAAGTCATTTATGACATTATTTTTATATGTTCTGTATATCTGATATATTTAACAATAAATTATAACAATATAGCTAAATATAAATATAAAATTATAAATTATTAGACAAATAAGAAAATGTTTCATAATCCAAGAAAGTCAGAAAGCCAAGACATCCATAAAAGTTAAGAATAGTATAACTGTCATGAATTTTTAAAAACTGCATTGAAAATTCTCAAAAAGCATGAATAAAGTTGCAAGGTAAATAATACACCAAGAGAAGATATTTGCAAAAATATGACAACATAAAAGAAGAAGTTTTAGCATCCCAAATGTATAGAAAACGTCTATGTATTCTCAGAAAAAAACAAAAAACACAAAGCAAAAATGGACCAAAGATGGGCAAAAATACGAATGACCGTGGAAGATATGAAAAACAAAAGGGCTTAACCTTACTAGTAATCAAAGAAATATAAATTAAAGCAGTGAAACAATATTGGGAAAAGACTTTAAGTATTTAGAATTTCAAATGTTGGAAAGAATATTTATGTTTTAAAAATAAATTATTGAAAAAAGTATCAACTTGATAGGCCCTATCAAAAATTTTAAATTTGCATATCCTTTAACCCTGAAATTCCATTTTTATTTTTTATTTTTTTAAGAGTTTATTTATTTATTTTAGAAAGAGAGAGAGCAAGCACGAGCAGAGAGAGGGGCAGAGGGAGAGGGAGAGAGAAATCCAAGCAGACTTCATACTGAGTGCAGAGCCTGATGCAGGGCTCGACCTCACAACCCTGGGATCATGACCAGAACCGAAACCAAGAGTCGGATGCTCAACCAACTGAGCCACACAGGCGCCCCTCCACTTTCAGAAGTTTGTTTTCCCAGCATGTTTGCAAAAGTGAAAACAATAAAGTATCTAAATGCTTATCACTATGGAAAATAGCTAATATATTATCTGGCACTTAAAAGGAATGAGGTAGACGAATAATGACAGCTAACATTACTTACTGGTAGGCACTATTCTAAGTATTTGACACATGTCAACACTGTTAATCCCTAAGAAGTCTATGAAATAAATTCTACAGATGAAGAAACAGAGACATAGAAATCAGGATAACCAATATAAATCACCCAAGTTTAAGGCAAAGGCAGGCTTTGAATTCAGGCAGGTAAATAGCACGTTGATGCAATTTATCACTAGGTTATTGTGTGTCCTGTATGCAGTAACACGGAAAGTTCTCAAAGTGAAAAAAGCAATGCACAGAACAGCAAATACAATACGGCAAGCTGTGCACATATGTCTGTATACTCACAGAAAAGTGACTGAAAAGTCACATGCCAGAGCATGAAAATAAACACTGGGGGAGGTTTTTGGGTGACAATATTTTTAGCTATTAGTATTTTCCATTTTTCATAGACCCTTGCATTTAGTTGTCTTTGCATTCAGTGAAGATTTACTTAGACACCTGTTAGGTACCAGAAATTACTAGCTACTGAGGAGTCAGTAAGGAGCAGAAAGAGACACAATCATTGTTCTCTTGGGTCATACAGTCTAGGGGAAAAGCCCAACATTCAGATTATAAGTAAATGTAAAATTATAACTATGGCAAATGCTGTGAAGGAAAATCAGTTGTCATATGAGGGCCTGTAAAGGAGGACAGTAGTCAGGGAAGGTTTCAAAGAAAGTGATGACTGAAAGGAGCTTTGCAGGAAAAAGAGGAGGTATTTATGCAGAGAGGTGATGGGGGAGAGTGTCTCATGCAGACAATGCTGCAGAGAGAGACCAGATCTTTAAAGGATCTGAAAGAGCCAGCAGGGCTAGAAAGGGGTAAGCTGTTTGATGAGGAAGGAGAGGAAGGGACAGGTAGGTTCCAAGGGTATGCGGGGCTTGGAGGTCCAAGAGCAGTGGGAAGCTATTGAATGGGTTCTAAGGTGTGCAAGGTCAGATTTGTTTTGAAAAGATTCCTCAAACTTCTCAGTAAAAAATAAATTGAGATTTTGCTATCTAATCCTGTACATCAGAAAAAGAAATGGCAGCTTCGCTAAGTATCGGCAATAGACATGGAAAGAAACGAACAGATTCTGTCCAGTATTTCAATAGAAAATAAATCCTGGGTGAGGTACTGAAGTTGGAGAGGAAGGGAGAGAAAAGTACTGACAGTTAGTAGATGTAAGGAGGGGAAGAGTAACATGGGGCTGAGGGAAATTTCCATAACAGATCTGCATTCTTCCAATGTTATTAAAACAACCCCCAAAATGAGCAAATCCAAAAAAAAAAAAAAAAAAAAAAAAAAACCACCACAAAAAAATCTCACCTTCTTCTGGTGGAGTTGGTTTGTTCCCATTTCCTTTATCCACAACCTTGACTCTGGGTTTTGGTTCCTTTCTTTTTTCCAAATCTGTAACTGGAAGAAAAGGAGAAACACAGCAACACGTCATGTTAAAGTCTAAAAGAAAATATTCAATGAATTTTACTAAAACCCTTGCAAGTTTCAAGAGTATTAAGTAGAAATTAGCTCCGTGGTAGAATTCCATTCCCAAAGATTGGAAATGCTATTTTATTTCAACCTTGTCTTTGGAAAGTGTGGAAACACTGAAGGAATTGCTTTGGTCGAGTACTCACTACGGGTAGATGTAGCAAATAAATTCGACCTTTCATAACTGCTATAAAATCAGCATGATTATCCCCATTTCGTACATGAGGGAAGGAAAGACCAGGAGGCTAAGTATTTAAAGCATATTTCATAAAACCAGAAAGTTTTGGACCAGGATTCAAGCCATATCTTCTAGTCTCTGAACAATGCCTACGAATTGGCCCCTGTTCTAGACAGATCTTGGCCATGAATGTCCTCGTTTGGCCTTGGTCTGTCTGCCAAAGAAGGTAGAGAATCCAAAATAATTTCCTTTCATACTTAAAGGGAAAAAAAGCTTCCCTCCTAATAAGTAGTAGTATTTCTTTGTCAGTCATTATGAAATATTCAGGGGCCTAGAATTAACATATCCATACCAATCTACTCCCCCATCCCTTCACTTGCCACTGCTTAAAACTCCACAGCAGTTTCCTGCTATTGCTTGGCACCTCAACTTGTTTGGGTCAGCTCAGACCACCGCCAATGGCAATGGTTTCTGCACAGATAAAACACCCATGAAAAGGCAGAAGGGATCCTCTGGTGAGATACTTCATGTAATTGTTGCATTCACTTCACGGTTATCAGCAGATTTATTTCAGGGTGGGCTATGTAAGGGAAGGAATGATTTCCTCTGAACCATCCTTCCTGCCTTCTCTAGGACGTTAGTCCATTAACCCTGTCTCTATACCCGCCCCCCTTTCTACGGCTTTCCATCCCTTTGCTGAAAGGGTTTGAGACTTGCCAGTTGCCAAGGTCATGTTGCTCTAGTTCTGTTATTTGTTTCCTTAGAAACCATCCTTGGCTTTCTGGTACTTAGAGGTTAAATCCCAAGATTAAAAAATAATAAGATGCCTTGATCCTACTATTCCCACTGACCCTCTAACTTTCTAAATCCATTTTTTCAGACCTCACTCTCTGACTTCTTTATAAGCCTTGACCCCTTTGGAACACCCTCTTCTTTAAATTATTTTCTTTGTCAGTTTTTACAAAGGCATTATTCTGGATTTTCTTGTGTTCCTCTGACCCCTCCTTTAGATTCTCATTTTTTGGATCCTTTTTCGGCTTCCATTCCTGAAACATGATCATATACTAAATTTGCCCACACACCCCGCCTATAATTCTATCACCCCACAATTTTAATGCTCGCCCTTCTGTGGATAATTTCCAAATCTATATCTTCAACCCCACCCACCCATAGGCCATGGCCTCAAATTGAAGGAATCTGCAATTTTCATATGAGAACAATTATGCTGAGCGGTCATAGAAGCAGAAGCAGAAATAGATCTGACAAAGAATAATTCCAGAGGTGGAGATGCAGGGAAACTTCACAGGGAAGGTGACACTGGAGCCAGACTTTGAAAGATGAGCATGATTTTGCAGGCAGATTAGCAAAATGTCATTCCAAAGAGGAAAATGGTGGCCAAACAGAAATTTTGCCAAAATTTGCCAAAATAGGGCCATAACCCATTTTGCTATATGATATATCTATATCTATATATAGATATAGATATATATAGAGAGAGAGAGAGTGTGTGTGTGTGTGTCACTTTCAGTTGTGTCCCTAGGTTACATATAAGATCCAACACATATGTCACACCAAGCTGCTGTCTTCCTCATGCAGGAGGCAAACTAAATTGGAAAACAGACTGTCATAAGCGAAGTGGCATTAAACATGACAACTGCAACCATGCCCCTACTATGTGCTGAAGTGAGCTACTCCACACAGTAATAGGCATATATCATTACTCCCACTTGCAGATGAGAAAACTTGAGGCCGTGCTTGATTTGTTCGGCCAAATCCGCACACCAGATCAGAGATGCCTTTCTGTCTTCAAGATCCAATAGCACTGTTTCTCATGCTTCCCAGGGTATCAGAAGATGGACTTATGAGGACTTCAGATCTCTACACTTACTGTAATCCTATATGTACAGCATTTGCCTGGATCGTCATTTTCCTGGACCCAACCATAGAAGTTTTCCAGGGAGGGGACACCAGGCTTTAGCTCCATTTCACATGGAGTAAAATGAAAAAGAAAACCGTCCAAAGTTATTTTAATATCATTGTTGCAAACTTTTATTTGGGAAGAACTAATCCCTGACAACCATAATGATGTAGCTAAATATATATATATATGCTTACATGTAAGTTACCCAACTTTCCAATTATATGGTCTCAATAAGATTATTTCAGCAGAGTTAAGCAAGCTGCAAACAATTGCATTTCCTTTGTGTTTTGAATAAATTGCTATTGGCAAAGCTTTTTCAGGTTCCCTGTTTCTTAGGCTGCTCAGTCAATGGACTATTTGGAATAACCAATTGCAATGCATTCAGTCTAAAGTAAAATGTCTCCGTGTCCTTCCACTGCTTCTCATAAACTTTAAGAAGAGTTATTTCGCTTACTCATGTCGGAATGTCAGAGGCCAGAAATGGAAGTGCAGTGCCAGTAAAGGCAGACAGAGGCTGATTTATATTGGAAATAACATAAAAACGTTTTCCAGAGCTTCCAGATAATGTGAATCTCAAAAGAGTGTCATGTTTAAAACATCTACACGTCCTACTGACAGGTGGATTTACCAAATGTCTTTGTGTTCAGAAGTTTCAAGAGGTAGCAGGTTAACAAAGTTGTTTTTTTTTAAGTTAAAAAAATCACAAAATTTATTCATAAAACATTACTTAGAAGAGGAAGGGAAAAAAAGGAGAGAGGGGCAGAAAATCCAGCTAAAACCCTGCTGCACACACAGTTCTAGATTCCTGGATAAATCCCAGAGCCTCCCAGATGTGTGGATTAATGTAATGGTAGGATTTGAAAAACTATTGTTATTTGAAATGGTGTCCAGAATTTGCTTCAAAATTAGGGCAGAGTGGTGGTGGGGGGAAGGATAGTACATGAAACAAGACTGGCCATGAATGGCTAATTGTTGGATGACTGATGGATACTTAGGGGTTTATTATACTATCCTGCTGATTTTTTGTAATATGTTTAATATTATCCTTTAATAAATTGGAATTTTTAAAGAGTCTATATTCACAATGAAGTAACATAGGAAGTTAACCAGGACAGGCCTCTTCTGTTTGCATTCACAATACACAAAACTTTGCTGTCCACATATGAATGACCACTCCCAGGAAGAGGGAGTTGCTGGGGTTTCTGCTCACGAGAATATAAGGTCCACAGGGGCAGTGATCTGTCATGTGCCCAGTGCCTAAAATAAGGCTGACACTTAGTAGCCATGCAATATATAGTTGTTAAATGGGAAAAAAGAATAAATGAATGAATGAATACCTATCTCCTGAAAGGCAGAAGAATCACAACCCGCAAGAACAACTTTTAAACTCAATATAAGGAAAGGCTTTCTAATGACATGGATTGGGCTATTCTTCCCTTCTTAGAATACCTCTACACGCCCTGCCTTTCCCTGTCTGCCCAATTTACTATTTGAGAATTGGCTCAAATATGAAGCCATCCCCCATCCATTCTTATCCCAGCCCATTACTGGGACAGAGAGAGCATCTCCCTTCACAGAGTCCTGAATGTATCTCTCTCCCTAATACTTACCATGTTCACAGAGCTGTTTGTCATGGGACCTGGCACATAACAGGCCAATGATAAAAGTCAACTGATTAATTATGAGAAAGAATTAAATTCCTTGCCGTATAGATTGTTTAGGTAGAGGCTAGGGATACTATGGAGCAAGTGTAGGCCCCTGAGTCACTCAGTAAGTATTCACTGAGCACCTATTAGGTACCAGGTAGATGAGATGTCTGGTTAAGGTTCCGAGGACAGTGTGAAGGAGAGCATTTAAAAAGTAAAACTTAGAGGATTTAAGTAGGCATGCAGTGAAACAGGATAAGGGAGGGGCAGAAATGTATTAGTGATGGAAGGAACTCATGGAAGATTTCACTAAATATCTTTCAAGATGTCTTCATCTAAACAATCCAATTTTGACCTATTATATTTACCACAGACTCAAACTCAGAGCTGGAACAGAGTCCCATGGTAGCACTTTAAGGACTGTAAATACGTACTTCTGAATTGACCTTGGGCTGGCTTGCTTTCTTTGTCTTTATGGTATGCAATAATTTGAACTGTGTAATTCTGGTCTGGCATAAGACCTTGAATAATTGCTTTAGTTGCAGTGTTCTGGAGATTCAACTGATTGGTTTTGCCACCTATAATAAAACAAAAAGGTAAATCAGTACTAAAAAACAGGTTAACTGGATACATTAAGAAAATTTATTAATCAGCAATCAAGATTTTAAAAGGTGAAAACATTTAAAAATATATATAATGGTGCACATGTGCATAGTACTTAATTTTAATATATTGTTCTTTCTCATTCTTAGTTGTACTCTTCGCATTAGATAACTTGTCTAATTTAGACAAAACACACTCACAAAAATCTCTCATCATAATGCATTATTGCTTTTATACACTAGGGAAAGCCATAGTACAGGATTAGAAGACAGTAAGCCCTCAACAACAGACGCAGTGTTCAAGGAAAGAATTCCACTTAAAAGTGAAGGGAAAGATATAAGCAAACTGAATGCCATTATCTATGCTGGAATCTATGCTGCTATGGTCTCTCTAAACTGAGTCAAAACATCCCTAAAGCATTAGCAATTTAATTACCTTAAATCTGAGCATAACTGCTCAGGATATTGGCAGAATGAATCATTGCCCCACTACTTAAAACTTAGCTTGGTTCCTGAAAAGATTTCAAGCCTCCATTATCTCTCCATCAAATTAGACTGACATCTAAGGCTTTCCTGGAAATGCTGTTGATTAAATACTCAACTTTTATGCAAAATTCCAAATATGCTTTTCTTTTCTAATTTCTGGCAGCAGTTACTAAGTCTGAGAAAGGAGAAATTTAAAACTTCCACCCCCGCTCGCACTAACAGCAAAAAGGATCGAAATTTGCTGAATGAATTAAACATAACAAAGATTACAATATATTTTAATCATATTTTCATAAAATTAATGATGTTATGTCTGAAATTTGACGCTGCTATCATCCATGGTGCCTGCTGCTAGAAGGCAGAACTGAGCCTTTTTCTTGACAAAAGCATTTATGTCCAAGATGTTAAACCTGGTTTCACAAACATCTATTACTTAAAACTTATCTACTACAAAGTGCACCAAATAATCTTTCTTAACGTGAGTTTCGCTTAAAAAAAAGTTTCTTCGAATACTCAGTATTAGAATCTCTCTCTGAGAGGCATAGGTGTATAATTTTACTAAAGGTTTTGAGAATTCTGCAATAAAAAAGCTTTAAACTCTTTAAAATAGAACTTCTTAAATTTCTTTGACCATTAAACCATTTGGTTGTATAACAGCTATTAGCATCTTGCAGATTACCATGGAACTCGCTTTGGGAAAGAATGGTATAAACTGTATTTGAAACATGGGCTAAAATGTCTACATTTTGTGTCTGGATGCATTTATTACTCTTTTTATTTACTCTACTTATTTTATGCTCGATCAAGTAGATAACAGAGTGTCAACACTGTCTTATTGGTTTGGGTCACTGTAGTAAGGACACTGGGTCACTGGAAAAAAATTATAACCAGTATTCATGAAGAAATAATTTGCTTTCACTCTCAATTTTTATTTTGTCTCTGGAGGTGTTTAAGTAAGAGTTGGAGGTTTGCTTTGTGGGTGTGCTATGGCAGGGGGGATTGAAGGGTCTGGCTGAGATTTGGTTCGAATCAGTCTTTGAATAAACACCTCATCATGCAATTGATGAGCCATAGGGTATTTCTAACTTTTTGAGGAACCTCCATACTGTTTTCCAGAGTGTGTTTTCCATTCCCACCAGTTTTCATTCCCACCAACAGTGTAAGAGGGTTCCCTTTTCTCTGCATCTTTGCCAACATATGTTATTTTCTGAGTTCTTAATTTTAGCCATTCTGATAGGTATGAGGGGGTATCTCATTGTGCGGTATTTCCTTGATGTGGAGTAATGTTGAACATTTTTTCATGTGTTTGTTGGCCATCTGTAAGTCTTCTTTGGAGAAATGTCTGTTAACGTCTTCTGCCCGTTTCTTGACTGGTTTATTCATTTTTTGCCTGTTGAGTTTGATAAGTTATTTAGATTTTGGATACTAGTCCTTTATCTGATATGTAATTTGCAAATATCTTCTCCCATTCCTTAGTTTGCCTTTTAGTTTTGTTGATTGTTTCATTCACTGTGTAGAAGCTTTTTATCTTGATGAAGTCCCAGTTCATTTTTGCTTTTGTTTCCCTTGCCTCTGCAGATGTGTCTAGCGTATCTAGCAAGAAGTTGCTGTGGCCGAGGTCAAAGAAGTTGCTGCCTGAGTTCTCCTCCAGGATTTTGATGGTTTCCTGTCTCACATTTAGGTCTTTCATCCATTTTAAATTTATTTTTCTGTATGGTGTAAGAAAGTGGTCTAATTTCATTCTTCTGCATGTCGCTGTCCAGTTTTCCCAACACCATTTGTTGGAGAGACTGTCTTTTTTCCATTGGATGCTCTTTCCTGCTTTGTCAAAGATTAGTTGACCATACAGTTGTGGGTCCATTTCTCGGTTTTCTATTTTGTTCCATTGAACTATGTGTCTGTTTTTGTGCCAGTACCATACTGTTTTGATGATTACATCTTTGTAATATAGCTTGAAGTCTGGAATTGTGATACTCCCAGCTTTGGTGTTCTTTTACAACATTCCTTTGGCTATTTGGGGTCTTTTCTGGTTCCATACAAATTTTAGAATTGTTTGTTCTAGCTCTGTGAAAAATGCTGATGTTATTTTGATAGGGATTGTACTGAACGTGTAGACTGCTTTGGGTAGTATAGACATTTTAACAATATTTGTTCTTCTAATCCATAAGCAAGAGATGATTTTCCATTTCTTTGTGTCTTCTTCAATTTCTTTCATAAGTGTTCTATAGTTTTCATTCAAATCTTTTAACTATTTGGTTAGGTTTATTCCAAGGTATCTTATGGTTTTTGGTTCACTTGTAAATGGGATCAATTCCTTGATTTCTCTTTCTGCTGCTTCATTATTGGTGTATAGAAATGCAACAGATTTCTGTACATTGATTTTATATCCTGTGACTGCTGAATTCATGTATCAGTTGAAGCAATTTTTTTGGTGGAGACTTATGGGTTTTCTCGATTGAGCATCATGTTGTCTGTGAAGAATGAAAGTTTGACTTATTCCTTGCCAATTTGGATGCCTTTTATTTCTTTTTGTTGTCTGATTGCTGAGGCTAGGACTTCCAGTAATATGTTGAACAACAGTGGTGAGAGTGGACATCCCTGTCATGTTCCTGGCCTTACAGAAAAAGCTGTCAGCTCTTCCCCATTGAGGATGATATTCGCTGTGGGTCTTTCATATATAGCCTTTTTGATATTGAGGTATGTTCCTTCTATCCCTACTTTCTTGAGGGTTTTTATCAAGAAAGGATGCTGTATTTTATCAAATTATTTTTCTGCATCTATTGAGAAGATCATGTGGTTCTTGTCCTTTTATTAATGTGGTGCATCACATTGATTGATTTGCAGATACTGAGCCACTCTTGCAGTCCAGGAATAAATCCCACTTGATCGTGGTGAATAATCCTTTTAATGTACTGCTGGATTTGATTAGCCAGTATCTTGTTGAGAATTTTTGCATACATGTTCATCAGGGATATTGTTCTGTAATTCTCCCTTTTGGTGGGGCCTTTGGTTGTGGAGTCAAAATAATGATGGCTTCATAGAATGAATTTGGAAATTTTCCTTCCATCTCTATTTTTTGGAACAGTTTCAGAAGAATAGGTATTACTTTTTTAAATGGTAGAATTCTCCTGGGAAGCTATCTGCCCCTGGACTCATTTGTTGGGAGATTTTTGATTACTGATTCAATTTCTTTGCTGGTTATGGGTCTGTTGAAATTTTCTATTTCTTTCTGTTTCAGTTTTGGTAGTTTATATGTTTCTAGGAATTTATCTATTTCTTCCAGATTGCCCAATTTGTTGGCAGATAATTGCTCATAATAGTCTTATAATTGTTTGTATTTCTGTGGTGTTGGTTGTGATCTCTTCTCTTTCATTCATGATTTTATTTATTTGGGTCCTTCCTCTTGTCTTTTTGATAAGTCTGGCTAGGATTTATCAAAATCGTTAATTCAAAGATTCAGCTCCTCATTGTGTTAATCTGTTTTACTGGGTTTTTAAATTTTCTATATCATTCATTTCTGCTCTAATCTTTATTATTGCTCTTCTTCTGCTGGTTTTAGGCTTTATTTGCTGTTCTTTTTCCAGCTTCTTTAGGTATAAAGTAACATTGTATATTTGAGACTTTTCTTGCTTCTTGAGGAAGGCCTGTATTGCTATATACTGCCCTCTATGACTGCCTTTGCTGCATCCCAAAGGTTTTGGACTGTTGTATTTTCATTTTCATTTGCTACCATGTATTTTTTAATTTCTTCTTTAATTTCCTGGTTAACCCATTCATTCTGTAGTAGGATGTTCTTTAACCTCCATTTGTGATCTTTCCAAATTTTTTCTTATGGTTGACTTCAAGTTCAATAGCATTGTGATCTGAAAATATGCATGGTATGATCTCCATCTTTTTGTACGAGTTGAGGCCCAATTTGTGACCCAGTATATTATCTATTCTGGAGAATGTGCCGTGTGCACGTGTGAAGAATGTGTATTCTGCTGCTTTAGGATGAAATGCTCCGAATATATCTGTTAAGTTCATCTGCTCCAGGGTGTCATTCAAAGCCATTGTTTCCTTGTTGATCTTCTGCTTAGGTGGTCTGTCCATTGCTGTGAGTGGGGTGTTAAGGTCCCCTACTATTATTGCATTATTATTAATGAGTTTCTTTAAGTTTGTTATTAATTGATTTAATATTTGGCTGCTCCAAGCTGGGGGCATAAGTATTTGCAATTGTTAGATCTTCTTGTTGGATAGACCCCTTTATTATGATACAGTGCCCTTCTTCATCTCTTATTACAGTCTTTGGTTTAAAAATCTAGTTTGCCTGATATAAGGATGGCTACTCTTTCTTTTGATGTCCGTTAGCGTAATAAATTGTTCTCCACCCCCTCACACTTTCAATCTGTGTTTTTGGGTCTATAAGTCTCGGATAAGCAGCATATCAATGGGTTTTGGTTTTTTATCCATTCTCATACCCTGTGTCTTTTGACTGGGGCTTTTAGTCCATTTATACTGAGAGTAATTATTGATAGATATGAATCTGGTGCCATGGTATTACCTGTGAAATTGCCATTCCTGTAGATTATCTCTGTTCTTTTCTAGTCCTTGTTGCTTTTGGTTTCTCTTTCCTGCTCAAAGGGTCCCCTTTAATATTTCTTGCAGAGTTGGTTTAGTGTTCCTGAACTCCTTTAGTTTTTGCTTGTCTTGGAAACTTTTTATCTCTCCTTCTATTCTGAATGACAGCCTTGCTGGATATAGTATTCTTGGCTGCATTTTTTTTTCCCATTCAGCACATTGAATATATCATGTCACTCTCTTCTGGCCTGCCAAGTTTCTGTGGACAGATCTGCTGCTAACCTTATGTTTACCCTTATAGGTTAAGGACCTTTGTCCCTCATGTTTTCAGAATTCTCTCTTTATTTTTGTATTTTGCAAGTTTCACTATGATATTTCTTGGTGTTGACCTTTTGGGTTTTTTATAAACAGCTCTAGCCTCCACTCTCTCCTCCTCTCTCCCTCTCTGTCTTCTCTCTGCAAAAAGGGCTTCCTTCCCTCCGTGGCACCACAGCTTTTCTCTCCCCCAATTCACATCTCTGAATTCACATCTGTCATGTTCTCTCCCTCTAATTGTGTAGATTGTTTTCTTAATCCTCAGATTGATTTCCTAGTTGTTCAAAATGATTTGCTTTTTGATCTAGCTGTGTTCACAGGATGAGGTAAGTTCAGTGTCCCCCTACTACTCTGCCATCTTAACTCTCTCCCTAGGAATCTCTTAAACTTGAAAGAGTTTTCCCATGATGGCTTATTTCAGAACACAAACTGCATTTTCAGAAGTCAAAGTTATTTCAAAATTGGGCCATACTTCAAAAAGAAAATTCTGAACCAGGCTTGAGAATGAAATATTGCTTTCTGCAAGAGAGTCATTTCTGTGAGCCAACATGAGTAAAGTTGGCATCAGTATCACTGAACCATTCTAAGGAGTCTGTTGGTAATATCTGTTAATAACCTTCTAGAAGTTTCCTTTTCCATGCAAGCAAGAAGTCAGGTGTTTCAGCTGCTTGTTTTGTTTGAGATTTTAAATCTACCACTGGGTAAGATGTCCACAATTATAAACAACAGGGCATCTGTCAGTCTTATTAAATGAGTTGGGAAAAGGACTTCAACATCAAGGAGCCCAGGTCCATATAACCATCTTTATCACCAATAAACAGGAAAAATTATCATAAGTATATAAATATATATATGTGTGTTATACAAATATGCTATTATTAAATATTTCTTACAGACTGTGAAAATAGATCCTAGGAAAGAAAATGAGATCTGAGAGACATACTCAAATCATCTTTATATCAATCACGGGTAATATTATTGAGCCCTGACTATCTGGCAGTCACTGTTCTAGATGCTTTACCTTTATAAATTCACTTAGTCCTCACAAGAAGTGCTTCCCAAATTTAACATGCATAGGAGTCATCTGGGGATCTTTGTAAAGATCAGATGCTGATTCAGCAGGTGGGAGGTGGGGACCAATATTCTGCATTTGCTCTCAGCTAATATTTGTGCTGATTCTCAGATCACATTTTGAGTTCCAAGCCTTACAACTCCATGAGGTGGGGACTAGTGCTGTTTGTGCATTTTACATAAGAAGAAACTGGAGAATGGAGAGGTTATATAACTCGCCCAAATGACATTTCTTGTACACTACAGAGCCAGGTGTGGAGCTCAAGCAGTTCATGTTGTTGACCCTCTCTTTGTCTCCATGACCCTGTGTAAAGTGGCAATTCCTCTCAATGCTTTGTATTGTTTATTGATCATATTTGTATAATAAAAATATAAAATAAAAGAAAAAAATTCAACCAAAATTTAATTTTTTAAAAAAGATTTTATTTATTTATTTGACACAGAGAGAGAGACAGCCAGCGAGAGAAGGAACACAAGTAGGGGGGAGTGAGAGAGGAAGAAGCAGGCTCCCAGCAGAGGAGCCTGATATGGGGCTCGATCCCAGAACACCGGGATCACGCCCTGAGCCGAAGGCAGACGCTTAACGACTGCACCACCCAGGTGCCCCTCAACCAAAATTTAATTTAAAAAATTTTGCGTAACTACTTTATCTTCATGATCACTAAATCCAACTTTTACTTTTCTTGTTTTATCGCTTATTTTCACAATGTCTACTTAACTTTTATCATTTTAATGTATAATTGCTGAATAATATACTATCAAGCTAATTAATCATAATTTACTCAGCTGGTCACAAGCATTGGCTGCCAGCTGTACTGTATTCTTTTTAAGTGTCAACAGACAAAAAGTATTCATACTATGTTGAAACAGAGGTAGCAAAGATTTTAACAGTCTGGACATTTCTCCTGAGGAGAATTATGGTGAGCCCAAGAGTGACTCTTTAGACTTTAGGAACATTATTTCCTTGATTAGAGGGTAAGATTTCAAGTACAAATATTAAATTTAAAAAAACAAACAAACTTTCAAATGATTTTAAAGCAACACTCAATACTTTTAGTTATCTATCTGTAGAAAGTTGCTAATTCTCTAGAAAATACAATCAACTGTTTTTACCTGAAGCTGGAGTCACGAGAAGCTTGTATCCACCAAATTTCCCCCGTGGAGCCTTCCATGAAATCTGTATACTGTCATGAGATAATACATTATATCTTAACCGTGTGGGTGGAGCCACTGCAAAGGAGACAAACATTGTTTAAATGTTGAAACATTTAAGCTGCCATTAAACTGAAGCATCAATGTCACGAAACAAAAACACATGACATCATCAGTCTCAACATGTGCTCTTTCTATAACCCCATTAATGAATTAGTCAGTTTGCACAGTCATACAAACCCAAGAGCATCTGTTTCTTACTCAAGAGATAAGCATTTATCAAATAGTACTGACCTTATGACAAAGACCTAGGACTTAGAGTTAAAATTTAAAACTCTAGTTGAGTTTAAATTGAAGCCAATCTTATAAAATGTGTTCATTATGTTACAAGGATGATTTTTTTTCCAACTTGGAACATGTAAGCTTTTATAATCTACTCTACTGGGACTTGTTTTGTGCCTTTAGGTTTTTCACTTTAGTAATCCAATATTTTTAATGATAAGGTCATTAAAGAAGGCTATTATGGATGTATTATAGTAATAAGATCTTCATTTAAAAACATTTGAGAAAGAGATTATAAAGGACCAAAATAAAAAGGACCAAATAAAAGATAATTATGTTTTATAAAGTTTGATCCATTCTTGAAGTGTAGCTGATTTATATCTTTCAGAAAAATACACAGCATATGGTCATAAGTCATGCCAGTACCTTTAATATTTTCTGATAGTCCAAAAAAGGGGAGGTCTATATTACTTCTTGTCTATGTCATTCAAATTTCATGTTTTTTCATTTCGAAAACATGTTTTTGGAAACCTACATCAGTGTTCCAGAATTTCAAAAGAAATACTTTAAGAAGATTTTAATTACTGAAATTAGTTTGTCAAAAATGCAAAGCTCACATGTAACAGAAAAGTTAGCATTTACTACCCACTCTTATCCCTGCCTTTCTTTCTCACTTTAGGAAACAGAAAGAGGGGGAGGAAACAAACATTCTCCTTAACAGGTATGTAACACAATATGGGGTTTGGGCATTAATTTGGTTTCAGTTCTATCACTTATTAGATAAAGAACCTTGAGTGATTGTTTTTTCCAAAACTTGATTTTTAGAAAAAGTGGTCTGTAAATGTTTGCTCCTCTTGCTTTTACTTCATCTAAGGGGTGATCTCAAAAGCTCATTTAATTCTTACAAAAATACAGTGCCATCCTGATTTTATGTTTAAGGGAACCAAAGAGAATCTAGTGACTTGCCCAAGTTCACATACTAGTGAATGACAATCCATGACCCCAAGTGAAATGCTCGGTTTCTTCAGCAGAAAAGCCATATTAAAAAGGCACCCTTCGTTGAGCTAGATGAATGAATAACTTAACTCCTTTACAAACTATCCACTCATTCAAAATCGATAAGCAGTGAAGATCACAATCTTAAGAGTAGGTATTCTCTTTCTGTTGCCCTTTACTACCTCTTAGTAGAGAATGCTAGCCACACCAAAAAAAAAAAAAAAAATAACTCCCCATTCTCAATTTGACATGAATGGAAGAAAGAGTTGACATTTCTCTCATTTATGGGAAAAGATGGATTTATCATAAGAATAACTATTTTGAAAGTCAAGAGGAAGAGGAACTTAACATTGGATGAACAGGAAAACTATTACTATTTTGCTTAGTCTAAGAACTTGGTGAGAATAACCTATTTATAGGTAGGCTCTTTTTTTATATATTTTTTATTCATTTATTTGACATAGAGAGAGAGCACAAGCAGGGGGAGCAGCAGGCAGAGAGAGGGGGAGAAGTAAGCTCCCTGCTGAGCAGGGAGCCTGACTTGGGGCTTGATCCCAGGACCCTGGAATCATGACCTGAGCTGATGGCTGACGCTTAACTGACTGAGCAACCCGGGTGCCCATATAGCTAAGCTCTTATTACTTATGGAAGAACATTTAAAATAAGAATTAAGCCATTTTAAACAATATATCCAGTTTCTTTCCTAAATCTTGCCAGTGGTATTGTAGGTATCATTGGCCAAGCTTATTACGAAGTTCTGCATGGCTGTCCCCGGTGAAAGACAGCTGACATGCCTGGGAACCATCAAGTGGAAAAGTACAACAAACAGGATGGAGGATGCAGTCTAGACTGTTGCAAGAGGATCAACCCATTCTGTCCGTACCCCAGATGTGGTGACTTCTCAAGGAGGGCAAATAAGTCAACAACATTCAGAATTCCTAAGTTAAAGATTAGAAATCGTTACAACATTTTCTACCCAGGCTACTGTTCTTTAAGGATTTTATTTATTTCTTTGAGAGATAGAGAGAGAGAGAGAACGAGCAGGGGGGATGGTCAGTGGGAGAGGGAGAAGCAGACTCCCCACTGAACAGGGAGCCCAACTCGGGACTTGATCCCAGGACCCTGGGATCATAACCTGAGCTGAAGGCAGATGCTTAACCAACTGAGCCACCCAGGCGCCCCACCAGGCTACTGTTCTTTAAATGTGGTCTGAGTTTATAGCCCTGCCACATTTTTTTAGTCAATAGCATAGCCTTCTGAAGCCCCAGGAGAAAGTGATGAGGATAACAATGAGCATGCTCCAATGCCATGGATCATGCCCAGACAATACAGATGGTGCTCCAGACCCAGAACGGCATTGACTTCCATTGAACTACTCATGGAAACACAGTGTCAAGCAAATGCAACCACTAAATCCATCAGTGTTCAGCTTTTTAAACAATTTACAAATGATGCATATGACTACAGTCCCATCACGACTGCTAGCAAAAAGCAATACCACCATTCTCTTCTATCAACAGACTACATCTATTGACAACATAAGCAAAAATACTCCCACAATCCATAAAAGAAAATCTTGGTTAAACACAAAGTTCCCATTTCCTTTCGTTTTTTGCCTTTAGGGGGAAAAGAGTGAACAGAAAAAATGCTAGTTAAGAAAGAAGGAGGCATAAGGTCAATAGTTTTGAACTCAAAGTTAGCTCCTTTTTCTCTGTATGGAAAAAAGACATTGGGACTTGTGTCAGAGCAAAGCGTAGCCAAGATTGACAGAAATGCTATAAATGCAGTGCAGAAATCACTGCTATTATCTCATGAAACAAAAAGTTGGGCATATTTGATGCCAGACCCAGGATTTTTCCTTTTGCAAAAGCACAAAGGAGGCGCGTCTACATGTACACTGAACTTACAGGAATAATTACAAATGCTGATGTGAATGACTCAGAATTTAATTCATATTAGTTAAAATCCTAAGCTTTTTAAGAAGACAAAAAGAAGTGTAAAGTTTGATTTCTAGCCCACACCAAGAACCCAGAGCAAGCCAACCAACTCATTCCTTGCATGGTGAAGCCAGGCTTCCTGTGTGGAAGTGGGTCAAATACAACGTTTGTGAATATGTGTGTTTCATCACGAAGGGAACTGAGGAGGAAGAAGAGTGTCCATTCCTTATTTTCCTCTCTACTGCAGGGCTAGGCTTGTTACTGAAAGTATAGGGCTGTTTTTGTTTGTTTTGTTGTGGGTTGCTTTTTTTTTTTTTTTTGAGAGAAGTTTTTTTAAACCCCAGAATTTCACTACAATTATTCTCACAGAAATCAAATCTTGTAGGCAGAAAATGAATGTTTACACGATTTAATGAAGCCTCACTGTCATCAATAGGCATTTGGGAAATTTTATTTCATAATGTGACTGTTAAGGGCTAATTTTCCATCCTTCCCTCCCTCCCTTCCCCGCCTCCTTCCCTTTCTTTTTTTCCTTTCTTCCTTTCTTTCACTTCAACTAAACAACTGAAAACTTGCTGTTTTGACATCTGACAACCTATGCAAAGTTTTGTGTTTTTTTGTGTTTTTTTTTTTTTTTTTTTTAGAAAGTCTGGGCATGTGTGCTGGTGGGGAGGGGCAGGAAGGGCAGAGGGAAAGGCAGAGGGAGAAGGAGAGACAGATTCTTAAGCAGGCTCCACGGCCAATGTGGAGCTCAATTTGGGGCTTGATCTCACCACCCCAAGACCATGAGCTGGGCTGAAATCAAGAGTCAGTCGCTCAACCGACTGAACCAGCCAGGTGCCCCCCAAAGACTTATTTCAAATAAAATATTTTCATTAATTTCCTGAAACACTACCCTTTATACAGGAACACTGAAATGAAGATCTGTTCTTCACCACCCATGATCACCTTCTGTCTGCCTCTTCTAGTACCACTCTGGTTTCTTCCCTGGGACAATGCTCCTTCCGCACTGCATGGGGCTTCGGCTGTGCTATCAGCCATATTCCCCTGGGTAAGAAAATGACTCAGACTGGGCCTGGAAGACTCTCCCAAGAATCTGGACCTTGTGTCCAGCAGTGGAAGGAAGGAAAATAGGCCATCATTTCATTGCAATGACATGCCCTAAAAAAAAATGGTCACTGATTCCTAGAAATTTTATCCAGAGTGTTCCTAGGATCCCATCTTTTTCAAAGCTTTATTATTTAACTTTTACTTTAATGATATGAGCCACTTCATTACCTGCCAGTAAATATATATATATATATATATATATATAATATTACATATATTATATATATATTAGCTTCAGTTGGCCAGAAAAAGTTTCTTTTATTTGCAACCAAAAACCTCTAACTGATCAAGATGGAATAGTATGGGCAGTGAGAACGCGTTCTCTTTCAAGACATAGTTTTGGGTGCAGTATCAATAGAACAACCTCTTATATTTATTAAGTAAATGACCTTTAAGCAGCAGAGAAGTATTTGGGTTATTTTCCCAAGGAATCTAAAAACACCCAAACAAACAACAAAAACCTTGGCTTTTTATCTCAGTCATTTTTCAATTAAATGCACTGCCCCGGGGCGCCTGGGTGGCTCAATTGGTTAAGGGTTGACTCCAGATTTTGACTCAGGTCATGATCTCGGGGTCCTGGGACTAAACCCAGCATCAGGCTCTGCGCTCAGTGGGGAGTCTGTTTGAGGATTTCTCTCCCTCTGCCCCTCCCCTCTCTCGTTCTCTCGCAAATAAATAAATGAATCTTAAAAAAAATGCATTGCCCAATGTTCTATAAATAGGAGAACTTAAAATATGAGAGAAAATTACTGTGGGATATACTGGGGGGGTTCTTTTTATCTTGCTTAAAACCTACTATGTTTCATTTCATGACCCATTATAAAGATGCTGAAAAGAGCAGTAAAGAAAATATTTTCAACTGTCCAAACATGTTGACTACTACTAACAACAAAAAATATGTGTAAATTTCTTAACACAGAGATCTTTATAAAGTTAAATCTAGCTCTGATGCAAAGTCTCCAATTTTATATGCTTTGAGGTTTTTAAAAGACAGTTACTTTACCTTCAGTGGTTTCTGCTTATAACCATCCAAAACAAATATGGCTGGAACCCAGTGCAGATTTACAATGAAATACTGAAAAGTTTTAGTCCTCCCATTCTGTCATGTAATGCACATTTTTTTCCTTACAGCCAACACAACAATATGTTTTTGGTGTTCCAGTTCATTTAACAATTTGTCTTAAAAAGAAGATGCTGGAATAATCTAGGTATAAACAGCAATTTTTGAGCCAAAGTGGGTTCACGTTCTCTGGAGAGGGAAAGTTCTTCAGCAAGAATTACTTGGAGAGACTAAGTGGTGGCATATTTTGTTGTTTAAGCAGTTTAAGAGGGGAAATTTAATTTCCTGTATGCCTTTTAATACTGACTGTATTAGTGGCTTACAACAACAGAAATGTATTATCTTACAGGTCTGAGAGTCAGAAGCCTGAAATGGATCTCACTGGGCTAAATCAAAGTGTAGGTAGGTAGAGTTGCAGTCCCTTTTGGAGGCTCTCAAAGACAATCCATTTTCTTGCTTTTTCCAGCTTCTAGAGGATTCCAACATTCCTTGACTTGACTCCCCTTTCCATCTTCAAAGCCGTCAATAGCTGGCCAAGCCTTTCTTACATGACTTCACTCTGATGTTCGTTCCTCAGCCTCCCTCTTCCATATTTAAGACCCCTGTGACCGGGTCCAAATTGGACCCACCTAGGTAATCCAGGATAATCTACCTATCTTAAAGACAGCTGATTAACAACTTTCATCTCACCAGCAATCTTAAGTTCCCCTTTGCCATATAATATGGTGTATTTACAGGTTCTGGAAATTAAGATGTGTGCGTCTTTGTGAGCACATTATTCTGCCTACCACACAACCTTTTCTTTTCATTTTGTAAATACATGTGACTCCAAAATGTCTGTAAGAATATAAAGTTTGGGAGTAATGTGTGTCGGCTAGCAAGTCAACACACCTGCCATTAGCAAAGTACTGTATTGAATGTCAAACACATTCACATGTGGCTTTGCAAATTAGTGTCAAAATTGGCCAAGCTGCTAGAACTATGTCTGCTTTAAAAGTAGAAAATCAAGGGGCGCCTGGGTGGCACAGCGGTTAAGCGCCTGCCTTCGGCTCAGGGTGTGATCCCGGCGTTGTGGGATTGAGCTCCACATCAGGCTCCTCCGCTATGAGCCTGCTCCTTCCTCTCCCACTCCCTCTGCTTGTGTTCCCTCTCTCGCTGGCTGTCTCTGTCTCTGTCGAATAAATAAATAAAAAGTCTAAAAAAAAAAAAAAGTAGAAAATCAAGGGCACCTGACTAGCTCGGTCAGGAGAGCATGTGACTCTTGATCTTGGGGTCATGAGTTTGAGCCCCACGCTGGGTGTAGAGATTACTCAAAAATGAAAAAATTTGAAAAAAATTAAAAGTAGAAAATCAATCAGGGGCACCTGGCTGGCTAAGTCGGTAGAGTAATAGACTTTTGACCTCGGGGTTTTAAGTTTGAGCTCCACGTTGGGTATACAGACTACTCAAAAATTTTAAAATAAAAAAGTAAAAGCAGAAAAGTAATCAAAGCAATTTACATTCTTTATTCTCTGCTCAAAATCAGTACATAAATGGTGTCATGGTAGATAGAAATAAGATTCAGTTTCTCAAATGTCTTACATACTTTCCTAAAAGCCAAAGAAGTTCATGACATCTGAAGCCTTTTCTTACTAGGATTCCCTCCCCATGTGCCCACCATCTTCCTTCTTGAAAGTTTCTCTGGTCTTCACTTCTAGGCCACCACATTCTCCTGACCCTCTTTACAATTGCTTTTTTGACAATTCCAATCATCCTTTTTCTTCCTTTAACTTCTTAACTGTTGATATCCGCCATATTTCATCCTCACTTCTCTCCATCGGGCCATGCCTTTTTGGTTCACCTCTGAGACCTCAGAGGTCCCTATCAGCTAACCTCCAAGCACAAAACAATTCAGATATATTCCGTGCCCTCATCTCTTTCACCTAAGCTCCAGACCACCCACTACCCATCAGACATCTTGTCCTGAATGTTCCACAAGAGCTTGAAGTTTCCATATATGTGTCTAAGACTGACCTCATCATCTTCAGCTTAAACTTGCTTCATTGCTTATTCTTTTATTTTTTTTAAATATTTCTTTATTTGAGAGAGAGAGAGAGAGAGAGAGAAAGAGAGAGCTTGCACATGCACAAGCAAAGGGAGGGGCAGAGGGAGAGGGAGAGAATCTCAAGCAGACTTCCCGCTAAGCTTGCAGCCCCACACATGATCTCATGACCCCAAGATCATGGTCCGAGCTGAAAGCAAGAGTCGGATGCTTAACTAAGCCAGTAGGTGCCCTGTTTATTCTTAATCTCTTCAACAAATGTATACTGAGGCATTGTTCTGTATCAGAGATACAGACACTAAGGAGAGAACTACTGTTTTAATGAGCATAAGTAAACAAACAACCATGACACAAAGATACAAAAGCAACAATAATACAGGGGTCAAAATTAAAGGCCACATCTACTCAGTTCTCAAGCAAAAAACCTTAGAGTCATCCTTGACATTTCCCTTTCACAACTCCCTCCACGTCTAATCAGAAAACAACTTCTATCCTTTCTACCTCTGAAATGTTTCTTGGATTCATTCCCTTCTCTCTATTCTCCTACCTGCTCAGGCCCACAACAGCTACTTCAGAGAGAAGCCAGTATAATCTTCTGATGGTCTCTCTTACTTTACTTACTCCTGTTCCCCAAGCCCCTTTGGTCCCAAATACGAGTATCAGCAATATTGCTCTCAGAGTATCTTTAAGAATCAGAGCTGTTTAAAATCCTCCACAGCCTGGCTTCAGTATGCCTTTCCGTCTTTGTCTTTCGCTACACCCCCCAGCCCACCAAAACTTGTATGGTGATTTATCACCCTATACGTCTGTCTCCTAAGCTGCTCGAAGACAAACAGTGAAGTTTGACTCATTTTGTATCGTGAACCTGACACACAGGGCGTGCCCCATAAATATTCATTTAAAATGGAATTTGGTCAATGGCATCCCCGAAAGTATCCCAGAAGCGCTCTCTGTATGATCAGTTACTCTACAAATAGCCATTTCTGAATTAAGTTACACTAAGATGGCAGCTCTGAAGGGCTTTGTGACTTGCCTGCCCTTTGTTCCAAAGGATATGTGTCTTTATCCCACAGTTTAGATAGTAAGTTATCTGGGATTTCTAGTCTCACTTCCAAAAGCTTTCTTATACTAATGTAAACAGGGGAAGCAGAATTTGTCCAACTCTTTCCTGTGTGTTGCATGAAGCAGTTGGAAATATGGCTTTAACACTATTTGAACATGCAAAGGGTCAAGTTCTATGCCTTTCCAAACAAGCATGCCTCACTTTAAAGAAGCAGGGTGTGGTGGTTCTTAACATTTGACTTTTCTATAACTGTAAATTCCAAGCCTCAGACATGAATACTCCTACAATAACTTTCTTTATCACATGTACGTACATTTCCTTGCTAAATGGATGAATGACTATTTCAGCACCAACATTTCTGCGCCTGCAAGATTATCGTGTTTACCTAGTAATGGAGTTTTGCCTACTTACACATGTTGTGCACTTACTTCAGAGGTTAGCATGCCTTTTTGCAAAAGGCCAGATAATAAATATTTCAGGCTCTGTGGGCTACACAGTGTCTGTCACAACTATTCGACTTTGCAATGTGAAAGGCATAGACATATGTAAACAAATATCTGCATTCCAATAAAACTCTAATGACAAAAACAAGCAGTGGGTCAGATTTGGCCCATAAACGATAGTTTACCAACTTCTAACATATTTTATAAAAATGAGTGGGAATTGAGAATAAAAATGCAGATAACAGTAATACAGAGAGTAGATTTCAAAAATGAAGCTCAACGAAAACAAAGCTAGAAATCATTGGAAATGCTTACAATGGCATATCAGCGACCTCTGTCAGGCTTTTAGTAACCTTTACATTATGTGCTAGTTTTTAAAGAAAGGAACAAAATAATAAAGACCAGGAATGTAGTGGTAGGAATATTTTGTAGACATTCTATTTAAGAGATAAGGCGTGACTGGGGTACATACATACGCCCATTATAGCTCCTCGTTAATGGAACAGACTTTGCAGCATGCAAATTTGACTTTTCCTAATTAAATCTGCACAGGCTCTTCAGAAGCATGTGAAGAATGAGTTGCTTAACAAACCAACACAAAATTACTATGCTCAGCCACTGGTGAGGTCTTAACCCTCAGCAAAGTTGTGGCATATTTCAATAAGGTAAACAGCCAGTAAACTGAGTAAAAGCCAACAAATGACTCTGCCTAGAAATACAGGAGAACCAATGAAACACTAGTAGGGTAAATAAAATGAAAAAAATAATAATCAGAACCAGTGTAGCTTGAGTCCCAGACCCTAAGGATTATTGTAAAGTTTTGCGTTACCTTGACCCTGGACAATGGTGCAAAAATAAGCAATTGCCAGCAAAGCTGGAAACAGCCAGGATTGCACGTTGCACTGAAAAATCTTCATTTTATCCTCTGCTTTTCACATGGGATGCAGCAGCAGTCCTGGAAATCAAGAGCACAGGAAGGTTTTGAGAAGCGTGAAAATGAAGTATATATAGTCATCTAGGACAGGCAAACAAGCCAACATGGATTAGTAATGTCAGGAAGCAATTCATTCCCTAGGGCACCATATATTTCACTCTGAAATATAAACTGACAAAAGAAAATTTTTTGAGAAGATGCTGCAAATGGAGAGAATGATCTGAAATATTCAGGAAAATAACTTCAGAAAGTTCTCTGTGACTCTTTGTAAGGCATACATTGCACAGTGAATTTTCCAAATGGATAAATTCCAAAGGTTTACCTGAAATGACCACTGTCATCAGACAATCACAATTTCCTTGACAGTAATGTGCTCCTCCAGTATTTTTCACATAAAGTCAAAAGTCCTACTACTGTCTTCTATTGCCTACAAAGTAGTTGATACATGGGATGTTTCCTCTGGGAATCAAAAAGAATTTGAAAAGCCACTTTGTGCTAATATGAAATCACTATTCTGCTTTTATTTCACTGGGTTGAAAAATCCATAATCCTTTCATATTTTCTTATAACCTTTTTTTTCTCTTATGTGTGAATCTAAAAACAAGTCTAAGATTTTCTTTTTCATGAGGAGATCAATGAAAGAAAAACTACAAGAAAAAAAAGAGAGAGAGATGAAAAGGGGAAAAAAAAGGTAGGAGAGGAAGAAAAGGGACGGAGGAAAAGAAGAAGCACAGAGAGAGAGGAAGCAAGGGTGACTGGCTGGTATTAATTGACGAGTCCAGTCTACAAATTGTTGACCACAACTCTATTATAAGCCATTACCGAGGAGAAATTCTGAGTCCTTTCACAGAGAGTAAAGAGACATCTCAAAACTTTTCTTCTACCCAGGCCATTTTTTCATACATTCATACATTCATTCATTCATTCTCCATTATTGTTTCACAAAGGATCTGAGGCAAATTTCAAATAAATAGCAAATAATGTCTTTAGTATGGCCACTAACAATTTGGGTTATATTTAATTACAAAATGTATTAGAGCACAGTTGTGTGATCTCTCAACTTAAATCATATCTTTCTTGATTATAGCTCTATTATCAGTATTAAAGTGCTGTGTTTCTGACTTCTTCTCTCCCTCCAGAATGGAGAATCTATGTATTTGTCCACTCTGCAGTTTTTTTGAGAACAAGGTTTTTTTTTGTTTTTTTTTTGTTTTTTTTTTTATTGGTCAATATTATGTTTCATTTTTTTTGATTTATTCATTTCTACACCTATCATAAGGAATTGCTTCTTTTCGCTCTTCTGCTTTTATTGTTTTATTTGCTTTTTGTCATTCTTTGTAATTTTTTTGGTTGAATCTTTAATTAATGTAATATTATTCTTTATTTGAGGCTGATAATTTTCCTCTGAATATGCTTTGGCCACATCACATAAGCTTTAATTTCTTTTTTAACTGAAGAGTTATCTCAGTGAACATAGCAAAGTGCAAGTCTGTGAACTCTCAAAGCAATATGACTGATGCACTTAAACCTCTGAGATCCTGGTGTTATTCCAGAGTAATACCGTGTCTCCAGAGGAATAAATAATTGTATTTCCTTCAAGCAATCATTCAAAAAAAAAATTGGAGGCAAGTACGTTTTTGTAGTACCTAATGACAGTCTTGTGTGCAACTCTTTTGCAAGGCCAGTAAAAGGGAGGTCTGTAAGCTTTGATAATCATATAAATAATCAAGTTAAGAGTCTATCACAAAAATTTAAGAAGGTACTCAATTGTATCTAGAGACCCCAAAAATATCTTCTTCTATCAGCTTACCATAGTTACAAAACGCTAATCACAAAAAAATATCTCCTTGGATTAAGACACTCACATACTGGCAACTCCTTAAAATTCCTAACCGAATAGGCAATACATTGAGTGCCTATCCTACAAGAATAAGCAATACATTAAGGGATTAACATATGTGTTTATTTTATATATATTGAGCATGTTAGCTTGGGTTGATTCACTGCAGGTTAATAAACCAACCATTTGTCACAACACACAGGAAGTTGGGCAAATGGTGAATAAATTCTGATGAATTAGAGGAAAGACCCTGGGGCATATATAGAACCCTCCCTCTACAGAGGCAATAAGAACAAGATTAGGTGGGTTATCCAAAGGGATGCGAGTAGCACTTATGTAGACAGGAGGCATGAATACAGAGGATTTGAAAAGATACAGGAGTGGACTTCAACCCTATTGCAACCAAGAGATCAACAAATCTGCCAGTCACCCAGAGAGCTGACCACTACACCCCCCAAAAAAAACCATACCAGCAGAAGCACTATCTCAACTCAGATAAATATTCTAAGATTTTGTACCCCAACACTATAACCATAGGTTTCAACCAGAACAAGACAAAGAAAAGAAGTAAGGAAACAGGCCACATTTGTGTTTGCGGCATACACTTCAATCAGGGCACTTTTATCAGATACCACATGATAGTATTCTAACATAGGAGAAACCATAATCCCAAATGCCTTTCTCTGTTCTCTTAAAAATATTACAATTCCTGGGTCCAGGTGTATTGAAGCAATAATTAACATAACACATTGGAAGTTAATCTGCATCGTATAAAATTTAATTTTAATTAATTAACTATTTCTACCCTACTCTTGGTAATTTTTTTAAAAAACAGTATTATTTACATGGAAAAAATTATAGCCATAGCTTATCTTTAAATCTTCCTTTTTATTGTTTACTTTAAATTAGGATGAGTAATACCATATTGAGAGAAGTGGAATTTTAGTTTTCCCAAGGTTTTCTGCCAAGTCTCCAAATTTTTGGACAGTAAAATAGGGGCAAGAAAAATCCCAATTCCTATTAAAGTGCCATGAGATACTTTAACATTTACCAAAATGTCAAAGCCTAATTTGTTGAAACTTTGCCCAAAATCCTGCCCAAGACAAATAACTCTGCCTTAATTTTTTAGTTGTTGTTTAAAAACATGTTAAAAACGGTTCCTTAGTTCTAAGTTCACAAGGTATAAACCCAATTTGCGGAAAGTCGATAATGTTTAGTACAAGTTTTCTCAAAACACTGCCATAATTTCGTAGTCAGTAATTTAAAACTATCCCTGTTGGGAGTAATTTGCCCTTCTTCTACTTCTTGTGTTTGTTTTATTTAATGTCGTTTGTACAGTTGAGTTTAATAAGGAGCACAGGCCCCGAGTACAGCCAGTTTTATCAAAATTCCTTAAAACATTTATTCTGAAGTTCTTGTAAACCACTCATACATATACACAAACACTTGCACAGACTTACACACACATATACATTCAAATCTTGGATAATGTTCTATTCAATGAGTGCTGACTTACAAAAACAAAAACAAAAAACAACTATGAACCTAAACAAAATTGTTGCTAGCCATCTGTCAAATGGCCTTGAGAGAATGTGTTATTTGTAGTATTAGAAACCAAAGCTCTCTACTTGGTACTAAGGAAAATACAAAACTTCATACTATATAATCCCTGCCCTCAGTGATCTCACTATTTTATTGAAAAGAAAGATCACAAGCAAATACATTGCAACACTACATAAAATAAGGGTGACATAGAACAAAGAGTTAGCACAGAGTGGTGGTATAAATAGAAAACTGGGAGTTTAGGAAGACAACCTGCCAATAATTTGTTAGGGGTCCTTGACTCACTGGTTTAACCACTCTGACTTGGTTTCTTTATACAAAATGTGCAAATTAACATCTACCTTATCCAGTGATTGAGGTAATGCAGATCATGTACTTAGAACGCAGGTAGCTCTCAAAAAGTTCCAACTCATTCCATGTTAAGAACGGGTTGAGGGAACACGAAGGATAAGGGAATGATAACAATCAATAAATTTGCTACTTGAGTTGATACTAACGGAGGAAGGAAATGCAAGAAGTCTTTATATACCCCGTCATATTAAGGTGGTGGAACTAACTTGGTAAAAGGGTTAGGCAAAAACTGAAGACTCAGATAATGAGAGAGACACGATTATTTGCATGGGTGAACTGCTTTAAACTTTTCAAAATACATTCCTACCCATATTTTATCATTTTCCAGAAGACAGCTCTATGTAGATTCAAAATAATCAACCATATGAGGACATAGAAGATTTGACTTAAGAGCAACTCATAGACTTAAAAAAAAAAAAAAGACTTAGCAGTTCTGGTTGACAAGTTGATGCAAAGAAGATTTAAGAATTGGGGATGTTTAAGCATGTTTTAAGCCCAGGAAAAATAAGATTCAGAGGCACATGATGAATGTCTTCAAATATTTGAAGAGCTTTCATGTGGAAAATAAACCAGGATATTTCGTGCAGCTTCTGCAAGTCAACCTTGAATCACTGGACTGACCCACAGAGATATGCATTTGGATGTAAAAATTCTCCACACTTAGAACCGGTTCTTTTCTCTTACTAGAAGTTCAGAGGAAGTAGCAGGTTAAGTTTTGCCCATTACAGATGTTATAGAAGGGAAGGGGAACTGGACAATATGACCCCTAAGATGCTTTCCCCAACCCTCCTTTGTTTATACTTTAATGTTCACTGTAAAAAAGGAGACTTTTATAGTCAGTCGGTGATCTAGGTCATACAGATCTGTAGATTACAAAGCAAAGACTAAAAACAGGTCTAATGTATTACCCAGCGTGTTGACATTGTTTAGCATTCCTTATTTCTTCTCTCCAATGAAAATACCACCCTCCTGACATCCAGAATAATCAAAGAAGTTTCCAGGATTGGCTAATGAGGTCTACTTAAAAACAAGTCCCAGAGGAAATTAGTGGTCATTTACTCTTATCTGGTAGCATCATGACATAGTAGAAAACAATTCTAAGTTAGGAATAAAGAACCTAGTTTTGGTACTATTAGCTTGGTGATTCGCCTCTTTCTCCCTGAGTGAACTCCCCACTGGGCTTGGCACTGTGACTAGAAATGAAGTGGAAAGCCAGTCTCATTAGCATAAAGTATCAAAGAGCAGAAGAGTTCAGGAACTCCAGAGACTGGAAATTGAGAAGGGACATGTCAGAAAAGTGTGAGCCATTATACGGAGAATAAAATCAGGATAAAAACNTTCAACCAGAACAAGACAAAGAAAAGAAGTAAGGAAACAGGCCACATTTGTGTTTGCGGCATACACTTCAATCAGGGCACTTTTATCAGATACCACATGATAGCATTCTAACATAGGAGAAACCATAATCCCAAATGCCTTTCTCTGTTCTCTTCAAAATATTACAATTCCTGGGTCCAGGTGTATTGAAGCAATAATTAACATAACACATTGGAAGTTAATCTGCATCGTATAAAATTTAATTTTAATTAATTAACTATTTCTACCCTACTCTTGGTAATTTTTTTAAAAAACAGTATTATTTACATGGAAAAAATTATAGCCATAGCTTATCTTTAAATCTTCCTTTTTATTGTTTACTTTAAATTAGGATGAGTAATACCATATTGAGAGAAGTGGAATTTTAGTTTTCCCAAGGTTTTCTGCCAAGTCTCCAAATTTTTGGACAGTAAAATAGGGGCAAGAAAAATCCCAATTCCTATTAAAGTGCCATGAGATACTTTAACATTTACCAAAATGTCAAAGCCTAATTTGTTGAAACTTTGCCCAAAATCCTGCCCAAGACAAATAACTCTGCCTTAATTTTTTAGTTGTTGTTTAAAAACATGTTAAAAACGGTTCCTTAGTTCTAAGTTCACAAGGTATAAACCCAATTTGCGGAAAGTCGATAATGTTTAGTACAAGTTTTCTCAAAACACTGCCATAATTTCGTAGTCAGTAATTTAAAACTATCCCTGTTGGGAGTAATTTGCCCTTCTTCTACTTCTTGTGTTTGTTTTATTTAATGTCGTTTGTACAGTTGAGTTTAATAAGGAGCACAGGCCCCGAGTACAGCCAGTTTTATCAAAATTCCTTAAAACATTTATTCTGAAGTTCTTGTAAACCACTCATACATATACACAAACACTTGCACAGACTTACACACACATATACATTCAAATCTTGGATAATGTTCTATTCAATGAGTGCTGACTTACAAAAACAAAAACAAAAAACAACTATGAACCTAAACAAAATTGTTGCTAGCCATCTGTCAAATGGCCTTGAGAGAATGTGTTATTTGTAGTATTAGAAACCAAAGCTCTCTACTTGGTACTAAGGAAAATACAAAACTTCATACTATATAATCCCTGCCCTCAGTGATCTCACTATTTTATTGAAAAGAAAGATCACAAGCAAATACATTGCAACACTACATAAAATAAGGGTGACATAGAACAAAGAGTTAGCACAGAGTGGTGGTATAAATAGAAAACTGGGAGTTTAGGAAGACAACCTGCCAATAATTTGTTAGGGGTCCTTGACTCACTGGTTTAACCACTCTGACTTGGTTTCTTTATACAAAATGTGCAAATTAACATCTACCTTATCCAGTGATTGAGGTAATGCAGATCATGTACTTAGAACGCAGGTAGCTCTCAAAAAGTTCCAACTCATTCCATGTTAAGAACGGGTTGAGGGAACACGAAGGATAAGGGAATGATAACAATCAATAAATTTGCTACTTGAGTTGATACTAACGGAGGAAGGAAATGCAAGAAGTCTTTATATACCCCGTCATATTAAGGTGGTGGAACTAACTTGGTAAAAGGGTTAGGCAAAAACTGAAGACTCAGATAATGAGAGAGACACGATTATTTGCATGGGTGAACTGCTTTAAACTTTTCAAAATACATTCCTACCCATATTTTATCATTTTCCAGAAGACAGCTCTATGTAGATTCAAAATAATCAACCATATGAGGACATAGAAGATTTGACTTAAGAGCAACTCATAGACTTAAAAAAAAAAAAAAGACTTAGCAGTTCTGGTTGACAAGTTGATGCAAAGAAGATTTAAGAATTGGGGATGTTTAAGCATGTTTTAAGCCCAGGAAAAATAAGATTCAGAGGCACATGATGAATGTCTTCAAATATTTGAAGAGCTTTCATGTGGAAAATAAACCAGGATATTTCGTGCAGCTTCTGCAAGTCAACCTTGAATCTCTGGACTGACCCACAGAGATATGGATTTGGATGTAAAAATTCTCCACACTTAGAACCGGTTCTTTTCTCTTACTAGAAGTTCAGAGGAAGTAGCAGGTTAAGTTTTGCCCATTACAGATGTTATAGAAGGGAAGGGGAACTGGACAATATGACCCCTAAGATGCTTTCCCCAACCCTCCTTTGTTTATACTTTAATGTTCACTGTAAAAAAGGAGACTTTTATAGTCAGTCGGTGATCTAGGTCATACAGATCTATAGATTACAAAGCAAAGACTAAAAACAGGTCTAATGTATTACCCAGCGTGTTGACATTGTTTAGCATTCCTTATTTCTTCTCTCCAATGAAAATACCACCCTCCTGACATCCAGAATAATCAAAGAAGTTTCCAGGATTGGCTAATGAGGTCTACTTAAAAACAAGTCCCAGAGGAAATTAGTGGTCATTTACTCTTATCTGGTAGCATCATGACATAGTAGAAAACAATTCTAAGTTAGGAATAAAGAACCTAGTTTTGGTACTATTAGCTTGGTGATTCGCCTCTTTCTCCCTGAGTGAACTCCCCACTGGGCTTGGCACTGTGACTAGAAATGAAGTGGAAAGCCAGTCTCATTAGCATAAAGTATCAAAGAGCAGAAGAGTTCAGGAACTCCAGAGACTGGAAATTGAGAAGGGACATGTCAGAAAAGTGTGAGCCATTATACGGAGAATAAAATCAGGATAAAAACTCTCCTCAAATCCTGGATAATTCAGAATGATAAAGAGACATGATACTCTATATGGAAAACCCAAAGGAATCCACTCCCAAACTATTAGAAGTTATAGAACAATTCAGTAAGGTGGCAGGATACAAAATCAATGCCCAGAAATCAGTTGCATTTCTATACACGAATAACGAGACTGAAGAAAGAGAAATTAGGGAATCCATCCCATTTACAATAACACCAAAAACCATGCGTTACCTTGGAATTAACTTAACCAGAGACGTAAAGGACCTATATGCTAGAAACTATAGATCACTTTTGAAAGATATTGAGGAAGACATAAAAAGATGGAAAAATATTCCATGCTCATGGATTGGAAGAATTAACATAGTTAAAATGTCCATACTACCCAGAGCAATCTACACTTTCAATGCTATCCCGATCAAAATACCGAGGACATTTTTCAAAGAACTGGAACAAATAGTCCTTAAATTTGTATGGAACCAGAAAAGGCCCCGAATCTCCAAGGAACTGTTGAAAAGGAAAAACAAAGCTGGGGGCATCACAATGCCGGATTTCGAGCTGTACTACAAAGCTGTGATCACAAAGACAGCATGGTACTGGCACAAAAACAGACACATCGACCAATGGAACAGAATAGAGAACCCAGAAATGGACCCTCGGCTCTTTGGGCAACTAATCTTTGATAAAGCAGGAAAAAACATCCGGTGGAAAAAAGACAGTCTCTTCAATAAATGGTGCTGGGAAAATTGGACAGCTACATGCAAAAGAATGAAACTTGACCACTCTCTCACACCATACACAAAAATAAACTCCAAATGGATGAAAGACCTCAATGTGAGACAGGAATCCATCAAAATTCTAGAGGAGAACATAGGCAACAACTTCTATGACATCGGCCAGAGCAACCTTTTTCACGACACATCTCCAAAGGCAAGAGAAATAAAAGATAAAATGAACTTATGGGACTTTATCAGGATAAAGAGCTTCTGCACAGCCAAGGAAACAGTCAAAAAAACTAAGAGACAGCCCACGGAATGGGAGAATATATTTGCAAAGGACACCACAGATAAAGGACTGGTATCCAAGATCTACAAAGAACTTCTCAAACTCAATACACGAGAAACAAATAAACAAATCATAAAATGGGCAGAAGATATGAACAGACACTTTTCCAATGAAGACATACAAATGGCTAACAGACACATGAAAAAATGTTCAAAATCATTAGCCATCAGGGAAATTCAAATCAAAACCACACTGAGATACCACCTTACGCCAGTTAGAATGGCAAAGATAGACAAGGCAAGAAACAACAATTGTTGGAGAGGATGTGGAGAAAGGGGATCCCTCCTACATTGTTGGTGGGAATGCAAGTTGGTACAGCCACTCTGGAAAACAGTGTGGAGGTCCCTTAAAAAGTTAAAAATTGAACTACCCTATGACCCAGCCATTGCACTACTGGGTGTTTACCCCAAAGATACAGACGTAGTAAAGAGAAGGGCCATATGCACCCCAATGTTCATAGCTGCATTGTCCACAATAGCCAAATCATGGAAGGAGCCGAGATGCCCTTCAACAGATGACTGGATTAAGAAGCTGTGGTCCATATATACAATGGAATATTACTCAGCTATCAGAAAGAACGAATTCTCAACATTTGCTGCAACATGGACGGCACTGGAGGAGATAATGCTAAGTGAAATAAGTCAAGCAGAGAAAGACAATTATCATATGATTTCTCTCATCTATGGAACATAAGAACTAGGAGGATCGGTAGGGGAAGAAAGGGATAAAGAAAAGGGGGGTAATCAGAAGGGGGAATGAAACATGAGAGACTATGGACTATGAGAAACAAACTGAAGACTTCAGAGGGGAGGGGGTGGGGGAATGGGATAGACTGGTGATGGGTAGTAAGGAGGGCACGTATTGCATGGTGCACTGGGTGTTATACGCAACTAATGAAGCATCAAACTTTACATCGGAATCTGGGGATGTACTGTATGGTGATTAACATAATATAATAAAATAAAATTTAAAAAGTATCAAAAAAAAAAGATCAAAAAAAAAAAGAATCCAAAAAACTTAGCCATCATAAACGTGTGTGCATTTAATAATAGAGCTTCAAAATACATGAAGCAAAAACTGATATGGAATGGAATAATAAGCAAAGCTAGAGATGTTAACACTCCTCTCAGAAACTGACTGAAAAACTAAACAAACTATCAGGAAGAACACAGATGTTAGTAACTCTATCAACAAATTAATATTTGTTGAACATTACATCCACCAACTGCAGAATGTACTGTTTTTTAAGTGTAAGTAGAAAGTTTTATAAAACAGGCCATATTCTGGGCCATAAAATAAGATTTAAAAAATTTCAAAAGTTTGAAAGTTTACAGAGTTTTCTGACAGAGACAGAATTAAATTAGAAATCAACAATATTAAAATATCTTTACAAATTCAAAAACTGGAGATTAAACAACATGTTTCTAATTAATCCATAGGTCAAAGAAGAAATCACAATGGAAATTAAGAAAAATATTTGGAAGGGAACAAAAATACAAAGATAACACATGAACATCTGTGGAATGCAGCTGAGGGATTAGAGAGAAATTTCTAGGTTAATATACTTATATAAAAAGAAGAAAGATTTAAAATCAATGATCTCATGTTCCACCTAAAGAAGCCAGAAAAAGAAGAGCAAATTAAATCCAAATTAAATTGAAGAAAGGGATTAATAAAGATGAGTAAAAACCATAGAACTATAAAACTAATATTAGTGAAAATTAGCAAAGCCAAAATTTGCTTCTCTGAAATACTAATAAAATTGAAAAATTTTAAGAAAGAATAATCAAGAAACAAAGATAGGAAACACAACTAACAATACAAGGAAAAAAAGAAATTATATCACTACATATTTCACATACCAATGAATGGAAAAGGAAAAATACTAATAACTTTATGCCAATAAGTCCAACAATTCAGCTTAATTGGAAAAAACTCTTGAAACACTCAACTTGTTAAAGCAGACACATGAAAAAAATAGAAAATCCAAACAGCCCTCTATCTATTATAGAGAATGAATTTGTTATTAAAAATATTCACAAAACTAATGGTTGCCAGAGGGAAGGGAGATATGGGTTGAACAAAATGGATTAAGGGGAGTGGGAGCTACAGGCTTCTAGTTATGGAATGAATAAGTCATGGGAATAAAAGGCACAGGATAAAGAATATGTCAATGACATTGTAATAGCAATGTATCAGGAAAGATGGTAGTTAAACTTGTGGTGAACATAACATAATGTATAAACTTGTTGAATCATTCACTGTCTTGTACACCATGAAACTCATGTATCTTTTTGTGTCAATTATACTCAAATAAATATTTAATATATATATTTTTTTTCCTAAAAAGAAAAATGCAACCCTAGATGCTTTTACTAGTGAAATCTTTCAAATATTTAAGGGAGATAAAATATCAATCCCACACAAACCCCTTCAGAAAACAGAGGTGAGCTAGCATAATCCTTTTGTCAAAATCAGATGAAATTACAAAAAATAAAAATTACAGAATATCCCTCATGAACATAGAAACAAAAATCCATTCACTAATACATATAAAAATAACAAAAATCACTACCAAGTGGGGTACATTCTATAAATGTTATGACTAGTTTAATATTTTAAAATCAATATCATTCAGCATGTAAGGCCAATATATAAATATACATGTAATCCCAATAGAAGCATGGAAGCAGTTGAAAATATTCACTACCCGTTCATGATTTCAAAGAAACTCAGCAAACTAGGAATAGAGGGGAACTTTATCAATCTGATAAAGGACATCTATTGAAAAATCATATTTAATGGAGAAATAGTGAATGCTTCTCTCCTAAGATCAAGCATAGGACATGGATGTCAACACTGTAACATTTTTACCATTTCATTCAGCATTGTACTAGAGGTCCTAGCCAGTGCAATAAGGAAG